>NW_008705562.1:831938-910077 GCF_000186865.1 Aureococcus anophagefferens
GGCGGGCCTCGACGGCCCGACGCGCCAGAAGGTCGAGATGATGCTCCACCGCGGCGACTTCGCGGAGTACCGCGCCGCCGCGTCGGAGGTCGCCGGCGTCAAGGAGCGCGTCGCGGCGCTACGCAGCATCGGCGCCGCCAAGGAGGCCAAGGCGGCCGCGGACCGCGACGCGAAGCGCGCCGCGCTCAAGGCCAAAAAGACGCTCACGCCCGTCGAGGCCGCGGCGGCCGAGCTCGACGTCGACGTCGACATGCTCCACGCCGTCGCGCAGGCCATGTGCATGACCGACGCGCAGGTCGCGGCCGCCGCGGGGAACGACGGCGACGCGAAGGAGAAGCTCCGCGGCGTCCGCGAGGGCCCGGCCTTTGAGCGCGTGCGCGCGGCCGCGGCGCGCCTCGGCCTCGTCGACGAGGCGCGGGCGAAGATCGCCGAGTCCTTCGAGCGCGACGCCGAGGACGCGAACCTCGACGACGGCCAGGTCGAGGCCGCGGCGCGCGCGCTCGCGCTGTCCGACGCGGAGATCGAGGCGCTCGATCCCGAGGCGCGGCGCGCGATCACCGCGCTCCGCGAGGACCCGGCCTTCGCGGGCGTCCGCGCCGTCGTCGCGAAGCGCGCGCCGGGCGCGCTCAAGCAGGCGGCGAAGCACAAGGCGGCGGCGGCGGCGAAGAAGGAGGCGGCGGCGAAGAAGGAGGCGGCGGCGACGAAGGCGGCGCCGCCGCCGCGCGAGACGAAGCCCGCGGCGTCGAAGAAGAAGAAGAAAAAGAAGAAGGCGCCGGCGGCGGAGCCCGGGAAGGTCGACGTCCTCGAGGCGACGGACGACGGCTTCGACATGGACGGCGCCTGGAGCGACGCGCTGGCCGCCGTCGACGACGGCGCCGCGACCGCGGACGGCGGCTGGAGCGATTCCGTGACGGCGGACGACGACGACGACGACGACGGCGGCTGGAGCGACCCCGTGACGTCCGCGGCGGACGACGACGACGACGGCGGCTGGAGCGACCCCGTGACGTCCGCGGCGCCGGACGACGACGACGACCTCCCCGCGGACGACATCGACCTCGAGGAGGAGCCCGTCCTGGACACGCCGGACCACGCCCTGCGTCCGACGGACGGCGGCTACGAGCTCACGGTGCGGCTGCCCGCGGGCGTCCGCGCCGAGGGCATCGAGTGCGACGGCGCGACGGTCCGCGTCGCCGTGCCGGGCCGGGCCGTCCTCGCCGTCGCGCTCCAGGCCCGCGTGGACCCCGCGAAGACCAAGGCGACCTACAAGAAGAAGGCGGGCGTGCTCGTCGTCGCGCTCGCCCGCGCGGACGACCACGGCGCCTTCATGGAGGACCTCGGCCGCGAGGCGGCGAAGCGCGGCTACGTGCCGCCCCTGGCGGGCCTCGAGGAGGTCAGCGAGACGATCAAGGGCGCGTCCCGGTAAAATTTTTGTTAGGTTCGGCGCGGCGGCAGGTCCGGGAGGATGTCGGCGATCGCGTCGACCGCGGCCGCGCCGAGGTCGACGGCCTGCTTCGGCGTGAAGCCGAGCTTCGCGACCGCGCCCGCGTTGTCGTTGCCCTTGTAGGGCATCTCCAGGGTCATGGCGAGGCAGCCGGGGAAGGCCTGGGCGACGGCCGCGGAGCAGATGTTGAGGTTCGCGCCGCCGCGCGGCGGCTCGGGGTAGCCGACGGGGTCCACGGGCCCCGGCGTCTCGAAGTCGGGCGACCGCCGCCGGTAGACGTCGTGGAACTTGGCGTGGAGGGCCCGCATGCGGTCGTCGCAGTTCGGCGCGCCGAGGGGAGTCTTCGAGATGAAGACGTAGGGCTTCTCCTCGTCCTGGTGCACGTCGAGCATGACGTCGGGCCCGCCGAGGCGCCGCATCGCGGCGATGGCCGCGGCCGTCTCCGGCGCGGGCGGCGCGCTCTGGCCGAGGCCCGGCGCGACGCCGTTCAATGCGCCCCAGCACCTATTCAGGTTCGCGCCCGCGGCGTTCACGCGGAGGTAGCCCCGCCGCGAGCCGTCGGGGTTGAGGTTGGGCAGCACGACGACCGTCGCGCGTTCCAGGAGGCCGTGGCCCGCGAGCCGGCGCACGACGCCCTCGGCGAACCAGGACGCGGCGACCTCGCCCGGGTGCTGGCGGTGCTGGACCCAGACGAGGCGCTTCTCCGGCGTCCGCGGGCCCCCGAAGACGAGGCACTCGACGTCGCGCCCGTCGACCGTCGCGCCGATGGCGACGCGCTCCGCGCCGAGCGTCGCCTGCGCCTCGAGGCACAGCGCCCGCGTCCGCTCCAGGGAGTAGGTCGGCCAGTACGCGAACGTCGCCGACGACGTCGCGTTGCCCTCGAGCGTCCAGGACAGCACGCCGTCTTCGAACGTCGTCGCCGCGACCCGGTCCCAGGCCGTGCCTCTCAGCATCGCGACTTTGTACCCGTGCCAGTCGCTGAACGTGGACTCGCCCGCGTCCAAGATGGAAAACGACGCCGTGCCCCCGACGGGCATGCCGCGCGCCTCGAAGCAGAACCACTGCTTGAAATGGCCGCAGGCCTCGAGGCAGAGCTCGGGTTTCAGTCGCAGGTCCGCGTGGTAGGACGAGCCCGCGGACGTCAAGGACACGACGACGATGGCGCCGGCGTCCTCGGGCTCGACGATGCTCGGCTCCTGGGCGAGAAAGCGCGTCGCGGGAACCGGCGCGCCGTCGACGGCGGAGCCGCCGGCCTTCAAAGCGTCGACGGCCGCGTGGAGCTTGTCGTCCTTGACCATCACGTAGTCCGTGTCGTAGGTGCTGTTGACGAAGATGGACACGCCCGCCGCCGCGAGCGTCGCCGACAGGTGGCTCAGCACGCCCACGAGGTGGAACGGCAGCGGACCTTTGACTTTCAGCGCGCGCCAGCCCTCCTCGCGCGTCTCGCCGTCGATGCGCCGCGCGCCGCGCGGCCGGATGATCGACAGCTCGTCGGCCGTGCGCGTGATGGACACGACGGCGTTCGGGTCCGCGCACGCGAAGAGGTCCGCGGGAATGGGCGCCGTCGGTGCGAGGCGCACGACCTCGTAGAACTCGGGCAGCACGAGGAGCGACAGGTCGCTGCCGCGCACGGCGCGCTCGTCGGGCATGGTGTGTTTGTGCTTTTTGCGATGCGCTGCAGCACCCACGGCGCGCGTAGACAAAGCCGACACACTCTGCGATGGGCAGCCTCTAATCGTGGAACGTAATGAGACTGCATCTGAGGTGCACTCGGGTCAATGTTTCCCATTCCACAGCCTGGCCTGCTTGCCAGCGGCCGACACGCGATGCGCGCGCGCTCGCTTGTACACAGCAGCCATGCGACCAGCCAAGCGATGCGCGCGTGCTCGCTCGTACACAGCAGCCATGCGACCAGCCAAGCGATGCGCGCGCGCTCGCTCGTACACAGCAGCCATGCGACCAGCCAATCGATGCGTCGCGCCGGCCAGCGCCGGCACTTTGCCGGCCACAGTAAGTGGGCCAACATTCGCAAGAAAAAGGGCGGCTTGGACGCGGCGCGCGGCGACCTCTTCGCCAAGCTGAGCCGCAACGTCGAGGTGGCGAGCCGCGTGGCGAAGGGCGACCGGTCGAGCATCGGCCTCGCGAGCGCGATCTCGCGCGCCAAGGACCAGCGCCTGCCGAAGAAGACGCTCGAGGCCGCGATCGCGCGCGGCGCCGAGGGCAAGGCCGCCGGCGCCGACGTCGAGCAGCTGACGTACGAGGGCACGCTGCCCGGCGGCGTCGGCGTCGTCGTCGACGCGCTGACGGACAACAAGAACCGCACGGCCAACGACGTGCGGTCCATCTTCAAGAAGCACGGCGGCGCGCTCGGCGCGCGGAACTCCGTCGCCTGGGCCTGGGCGCGCGTCGGCGAGCTCCGCGTCGAGGCCGCCGCGCGCGACGGCGACGGCGCGCCGGCGGCCGCCTTGGACGCGGCGGCCTACGAGGCCCTCTTCGACGCGGCGCTCGAGGCCGGCGCGGACGACGTCGACGACTTTTCGCCGGGCGGCGCCGAGGTCCTCGTGCGGAGCGACCCGGCGTCGGCGGCGGCCGTGCGCGACGCGCTCGCCGCCGCGGGCCTCCACGTCGCGGCGACGGAGCTCGTCTGGCGGCCGGCGACGGACGTCGACGTCGGCGACGCGGACGCCGTCGGCGGCGCGCTCCTCGCGCTCGAGGACCACCCCGACGTCGCCGCGGTCTTCTCCAACGCGAAGTTCCCCGACGCGTAATCTTACTCCTTCCGCTTGGGCTTCTTCTTGTCCCGCTTCTCCTTCGTGAAGCCCGGCGTGCACTGGTTGACGACCTGGGCCTGGCGGTCGTCCTTGCCGGAGCGCGTGTTGCACTGGTAGTTCGTGTCGATGGAGATGATGTAGTGGAGGTAGTAGGTCGGGAGGTAGAGGAAGTCGCCGGGCCGCTGGACGACCTCGTGGGCCTTCATCGTCGGGAACCGCGGGAACTTGTCCCACGAGTCCGGGTTCGACCAGTCGACCTCGGAGTGGCGGCCCGACGGGTGGTTCTTGGCCAGGAGGTACATGTCGCAGGAGTCGTCGGGGTCCACGAGGACGTAGCGGCGCCGCCCGTAGAACTGGCCGACCATGTTGCGGCTGCCGTCCCAGTGCGCCTCGGCGATGACGCCCGTCATGCCGAAGCGGCAGTGGATGCCCCGCTGCTGCTTGGGCTCCTTGAAGAAGATGTTGGGCTTGGGCTGGAAGAACGTGAGCTCCTTGAAGAGCCATCCCGAGCCCGCGTCGGACGCGGACGTCGCGGAGAACCGGAAGTAAAAACGGCTGTCGGGTTCCAATATGGACTTGTTCTTCGCCGCCTCGACCTTGCCGAGCCAGTCGTCCCAGGAGAGCTTGACGTTCTTGATCGGCGGGTTCTTCGCCGCGCGCCCGTTCGTGTACATGAAGTGGTTCGCGCCGTGGTTCACCTCGCCGCCGGGGTTCGACGCCTCGCACTTGTACTTCGTCGACGCGCCGAGCTTGCGCCGCATGTAGGCCGGGTCGGCCCACTTGCGCGCGATCTCGTTCATGGCGGGCACGTTGTAGAGCTGGAAGGGCACCTCGGCGTCGCGGTACCGAATCGCCTGCGCGAGCTCCGTGGCGTAGTCGAAGCGGCAGACGGACTGGTACATCTGGTCGGGCACGACCATGTCGTCGGGGTTCCAGTTGGCGACGATGTCCTTGATGGCCCACTTCGTCGGGTAGCCGTCGGGCGGCGCGCCGCTGCAGTCGACGGCCGCGCCCTCGGGCACGGCCGCGGGGATCTTGCCCCACGTGCTCGGGTCCAGCGGCTCGTTGAGCGCGGCCTCCTCGAGCGCGACCTGGACCTCGCGCTCCGGGTCGTGCTTCTGCGACGCGCCCTTGCGCAGATTCCGCGCCGGCGACCCGGCGGGGGCGCCGCCGCCGGCGGGCGCCTCGTAGCTGCCCGTGTTCAGGTAGCCGATGAGGAACCCGCTCACGAGCAGGCCCAGGACGACGACGTAATAACAGCCCGCGCCGCCGGAGGACTCCGGGCCGCGTCGCCGAGCCATGGCGGCGCGGCGAGCGACGCGATGCGCCGCGGCGGCGCGCGGCTAGCGACGAGAAGGCTCCCGAAGCCGCCGCGTCTACGGCGGCGCGACGCGCTCGCGAAGCCGGCAGCTATCGTCGCGTCGACGACGCCTCTGTCGAGCGGATTCCGGGCTAAAGATGAAGCGCTGCACGGCAACCTCCATGGCATGGTGCCTCCATGAGCGTTCCATGGCCACAGCCAACTTACGTCGCCCCGTCGCAGAAGAGGCCGAGGAGCGCGTCGACGGCGAGCTGCGTGACCGTGCCGCCGAAGTGCATGCCGTCGTACGTCGCGTCCCAGCGGCTCGCGGAGAACGGCGCGACGTCGAGCACGGACACGTCGAGGTCCGCGAACTCGGCGGCGACGGTCCGCATGACGGTCGCGAAGGCCGCGAGCTGGTCCGGGTGCATGCCCGGGTTCCGCAGGCCGAGGAGCGACGGCGCGCCGAGCAGGACGACGCGGAGCGTCGCGTTCTCGTGGTTCGCGAACGCGCCGAGCCGCGCGAGCGCGGTCCGCGTCCAGTTGCCGAAGCGGCCGTTGAGGGCGCTGCCGGGCATGTGGAGGAGGCCCCAGTTGGCGACGACGACCATCTCGCCGCCCGGCGCGCCGCCGAAGAGGCCGTCGACGTCGAGGCCCGCGACCTTCCGGGGCCTCTTCGGCGCGAAGCCGCAGCAGAGCGCGTCGTCGCCGATGAGCCCCAGGCGCCAGAGGTTGTCGATGCCCCAGATCTGCTCGTAGTGGAGCCGCGTCTCGTGGCTCGTCGCCGTCGCCGCGTCCCGGGCCGCGGCCGCGGCGTCCGCGTCCGCGCCGCCGAAGCGCACGGCCTTGATCGCGCCGACGTCGATTTTCACCTCGAGGCGCGCGGCGACGGCCTCGTAGAGGTCGCGGACGATGGAGTCGCCGAGGAACGCGAGCACGCGCGCGCCGCGGCGCCGGAGGCACGCGAACGCCTCGTCGGCGGAGAAGTGGTGGTAGGAGCAGCCGTCGCGGGAAAAGTCCCAGGGGACGCGGTCCGCCTTGCCCGCCGTGAGCAGCGCGGCGTCGCGCGCCGACGCGGCCCGGATCCAGTGGCCCGCGCCGCCGCCGCGGCACGCCGCCGTCGCCGGCGGCGGCGCCGCGGCGGCCGCGGCCGCCGCGAAGGTCAGGGGCGCGAGGGGCACGAGGGCCAGGGCGTCGCAGTCGTCCCGGAAGCGCTTGTCCGCGCAGGGCCGGCCGCCGGGGCAGCGGTTCTCGACGGCGCCGAGGAAGACGGGCCGCCCGCGTTCGGGGAACGCGTCGACCGGCCGCGCGGCGCGGTCCTGGTAGTAGAAGTGGAACGTCGCCCGGGCGGCGTAGGCGCCGGGCACCGGCGGCACCCAGGTCACGCGGATCGTGTCGTCGTCGACGCGCTCCGACGCCGCGGCGTCGAGCGCCGCGCCCGACACCGCGAGCGCGACGCGGACGCCGCCGAGGCGCCCGGTTTTCGCGCAGTCGACGACGTCGAAGCCGCAGGGCTTTGCGGCGTCGCGCGCGGCGCAGGCCGCCGTGACGTTCGTCGCGCGCGCGACGACGCCGAGCGACCGCTCGAGCATGGGCCAGCCGCGGCACCGGTCCGCCGCCCACTGCGTCGTCGGCGCCGCGAGCTTCGCTTGGACGCCGCAGGCGTCGAGCGCCGCGTCGGCGACGCCGCAGGCGCCGCCGGCGGCCGCCGCGCGGTCCGCGTTCCAGCTCGAGCACCGCTGGGGCGACGACGCGTTCCTCGGCGGACGACGCGACGTCCGGGGCTGCGTGATCCCGGGCTGCTTCTTCTTCGGCGCGCGCCGCTTGGGGCGCCGCCGCGAGAACACGCCGGTCCGGCAGCCCAAGGCCAGCAGCGCCGCGACGACGACACAGGTCCGCCGCGCCGTCATCGTCTCGGTGTTACATCACCATCGTCGTCGCGCAAATCCACATCAAGGTGAAGGGAAAGCACTGCCAGGCTTGGCGTGAACAGGATCGGGCGTTACTCGACGAGGGGGTGTTGATTGTTTCTCTGCGGGTCGCGGGCGGGCGGGCCGCGCGCGAGCCGGCCGAACCCTAGGCGACGGCGGCCGCGGGCTTCGCCGGCACGGGCGCGCCCGCGGCGACGGAGATCGTCGTCTTCGGCGGCTCGACGGCGACGGGCGGCTCGGGCTCCGACGTCTGCGACGCGACGAGGTCCTGGAGGTCCTTGCCCGTGAGCGTCTCGCGGTCGATGAGCGTCGTCGCGACGGCGTCGAGGAGCGCGCGGTTGTCGACGAGGAGCTTCGTCGCGCGACCGTACGAATCCGTGAGCAGTTTCTGGACCTCGCGGTCGATGGCCGCGCGCGTCTCCGGCGCCGGCGCGTCGTCGGCGTTCCACTTGCCGCTGTGGTAGACGACGCCGACCTCGTCGGAGAAGCCCCACTTCGTGACCATGTTCCGCGCGAGGCGCGTCGCCTGGTAGATGTCGGACGACGCGCCCGACGACACGCCGTCGGCGCCGTAGATGAGCTCCTCGGCGACGCGGCCGCCCATGCACACGTCCATGCGCGCGAGCATCTGCTTGCGGGAGATGGACGTCTGGTCGCCCTCGGGCAGCTGCTGGACCATGCCGAGCGCCTGGCCCCGGGGCATGATCGTCGCCTTGTGCACCGGGTCCGCGCCGGACGTGAGCATGGCGACGAGCGCGTGGCCGCCCTCGTGGTAGGCCGTCATCTTCATGGTCTCCTTCGTGAGCACGGCGGACCGGCGCTCCGCGCCCATGAGGATCTTGTCCTTGGCGTAGTCGAGCGCCTTGGTGGTGACGGCGTCGAGCCCGTCGAGCGCGGCCTTCAACGCCGCTTGATTGACGAGGTTCGACAGGTCCGCGCCGGACATGCCCGGCGTGCCCCGGGCCAGCGCGTCGATGTCCGCGTCGGCGTCGAGGGGGATCTTGCCGCTGTGCAATTTCAGGATCTGCTTCCGGCCCTCGACGTCCGGCAAAGGCACGGACACGTGGCGGTCGAAGCGGCCCGGCCGCAGCAGCGCCGGGTCCAGGGAGTCGGCGATGTTCGTGGCACCGATCACGATCACCCCGTGGTTCTGCTCGAAGCCGTCCATCTCCACGAGGAGCTGGTTCAGCGTCATCTTCATCGCCTGCTGCTCCTTCAAATGGCGCGACGCGCCGATCGCGTCGATCTCGTCGATGAAGATGATGCAGGGGCTCCGCTTCTTCGCCGCCTCGAACAGGTCGCGCACGCGCCGCGCGCCGACGCCCACGTACATCTCCTCGAACTCGGAGCCGGACGCGTAGAAGAACGGCACGCCCGCCTCGCCCGCGATCGCGCGCGCGAGCAGCGTCTTGCCCGTGCCCGGCGGCCCCATGAGGAGGCAGCCCTTGGGCAGCTTGCCGCCGAGGCGCGTGAAGCGCGTCGGGTCGCTCAGGAACATGACGATCTCCTCGAGCTCCTGCTTGGCCTCGTCGACGCCCATGACGTCCGAGAATCGCTTGTCGCTGTTCTCGGCCGTGTGCACGGCCGTCGACGCCGCGCCGAGGCGGCTCGACATGCCCCGGTCGTCCATGAGCGCGCCGAAGGCGCTCAACGCGATGAAGGCCACGGCGAGCACGCGCAGCGTGCGCCAGAGCTGCTGGCGCCAGCCCGCCTGCACGACGGCGACCTGGACGGGGTTCGCGGCCGTGCCCGCGGCGCCCAGGGCCGCGGCGGCGCCGACGGGCGGCACGAAGGACGTCGACGCGCCGGCGAAGGCGCCGGCGGCGGCCGCGGGCGGCGCCGCCGACGCCGCGCCCGCGGCCTCGGCGGCCGCGCCCGCCTTGGCCGCCGTCGCCGCCGCCGCCGACGCGGCCGCGAGCCGCGCCTTGACGTCCGCCAGGGGCGCCGTGTCCATCTGGCCCGTGGCGACGAGGGCCTTGAGGTACTCGCGCGTCAACGGCTCGAGGAGCGCCTCGTGCTGCGCGGGCGACAGCGCCTCGATGCGCCGGAGCGCCGCCTCGGGATGTTCCGCCGCGAGCGCGCGCACGAAGGTCATCTGCGCCGCGCCGTCCTCCGGCGCGTCGTTCGCGGCGCGCTCGAGCTTCTTGAGCTGGCGGTTCCGCAGGAAGCTCCAGATGCCCCGCCGTCTCTCGTCGATCGCGGACCGCGGGAGCGCCAGGGCGTGTTTTTGGGTGAGGGTGACGAGCGGCCGCCGGCTCCGGCTCCCGATGGCGAGGTTCATGGCCGGGGCGGGCCGTCGGAGCGCCGGACCGGCGCCCCGGGCGGCGACGCCGCGGAGCGCGGAGAGCGCCATCGTCGTCTGACGGCGTCGGCCTCTGTTCCCGTGGCCGGCCTTCAGCGTGGCGGCGGCGCGGCGCCGTCGGCTTCTGCCACTCCAACACCGCCCGACGCCTCGGCACACCGCTCGCGCGAAAACTCGCTCCGAAACCCAAAACCACCCAAACGACCATGACGGCGAACCCGCTCGCCGCCACGCGCGTGCCCGACCAAGGCCCGGCCTACGTCGCCATCATTCCCATGGCGAGCGCCGTGCCCGGCTCCCAGTGGACCATCGCCTCCGGCTACGGCGCGGCGGAGGACGCGCAGGTGCACACGCTGTCGGAGATCGTGCTGAAGCTCGCGGCGACGAACTTCATCGTGAACTCGCTCATCAGGACGATCGTGCTCGTCGTGAATTTGGCGCGGGGCGCGCCGAACACGGGCCTCACGGTCTTCCTCTGGCTCTTCTGGGTGTCCTGGGCCTGCTACGTCTACTGGCTCGGCATCCAGGGCGTGAAGACGCGCAACGCGCCCTGCTGCGGCGACGCGTGCTGCTGCGCGAACAGCGGCTGCGGTTCGCTGACGGCGTTCTTCGGCATCTACGTCTTCTTCGCGTCCCTGCACGGCATCGCGCTGCTCATCGACCTCGTGACGCTCAACGTCGTCGGGATTTTTGTGAGTCTCTTCTTCGTGGCGCTCACGGGCGCGACGGCCGAGTACGCGCGGCGTTTGCTCGACCGCCTCGCGAGCCTCCCGCGGCGCGGCGGCGACGTCGAGGCGGGGCCGCCCCTGCCCGTGGCCGCGGCGCACGAGGTCCAGGTCGGATCGGTGGCGCCCCCGCCCGTCATCGTCAGCGCCATGCCCGTCGGCGCGGCCGCGGCGATGCCCGTGTCCACGGCGACCGCGACGCCGCCCCCGGCCAAGGGCGACGACCTCGGCAACACGGCGACGGTGTAAGGCGCCTCGTTTTTAGCGAGGTGCTGCGGTACGGGGGTCGATCTTGCCAGTGGGGGGCTAGAGTCCGGGCGCAGCTGGCGCAGCTGCAGCGCTGCAACATCGGTGCATCGCAGCTTCATCTTCACCCCGCGATGAGGTGGACCATAGGCGCTCGGCCGATGCCGATGATGAGGCGGACCTCTCGAGCTCGGCCGATGCGCGTCGCCGCCGCAGCGCTCCTGCTCCTCGCACCCGGATCAACGGCCTTTCTCACGCCCTCGTCGACGCGCCGCACGACGACGCTCCACGCCGGCCTCGTCGCGCCGTCGGAGCTGCCGGAGGAGCGCGTCTTCGCCCTCCTCGACGCCGCCGACGCGTCGCGGTCGACGGCCGACGCGGCGCTCGAGTCGCTCAAGGCGCGGGGCGCCGCGCCGCGCTTCAAATCCGCGGAGCTCCAGCCCGCCTACGCCGTGTCGCTCGCGCAGCTGCGGACGACGACGCGCTGCGACGGCGAGCTCGCGGACGCCGTCGGCGCGCTCGGCGGCCAGTCGGTGGAGAAGCTCGCCGTGCTCTTCGCGGGCGTCTTCCTGAGTTCGATCCTCTCCGCCGTGGCGTCCATGCAGTTCCTCACGTTCCTGCCGGAGATCCTGCGGTTCACCGTCGTGCAACTCTTCTGCTTCGCGCCGTACGGCTACCTCACGCTGGGCCTCACCCTGCCCGAGGAGCTCCAGCGCTTCGCGACGCGGCTCTACGTGTCGCTCTTCCCGGCGTACCGCGCGCGGCTCATCCGCCACGAGGCGGGCCACCTCGTCGTCGGCCACGCGCTCGGGCTGCCCGTGAAGAAGGTCGAGGCGAACGCCGCGGCGGCGGCCGTGAGCTTCCACGATTTGCGGGTTGAGGACGCGAGGGCGCTGCGGCTCCCCGACGACGCCGCCGCGCGGCGGCCGCCGCGCTTCGGCCCCGCGGAGTCGGCGGACGCGCTGGCCATCGTGAGCCTCTCCGGCATCATGGCGGAGATCGACGAGTACGGCGACTCCGAGGGCGGCGCGGCGGACCTCGCGCAGCTCCAGGCCATCTTCGACGGCTACCGCTTCTCCGAGGACGCGGCCGTCGGCACGACGCGGTGGGCCGCGCTCCAGGCGCACCTCATCCTCAAGCGCGAGGCGACGGCGGTCGAGGCCGTCGTCGCCTATCTGAAGGACTGCGACGACAAGGCGGCGGACCCCGTGCTCTCGGAGTGCGTGCGAGCTTTGGAGGGCGCGCCGACGGACGCGCGCGAGGCCGGGCCCATGCGCCGCGCGAACCGCGTCGAGCCCGCGCTCTTCGAGCGGCTCCTCGTGAAGCCGCCGCGCGGGAACCAGGACGCGCCCGTGGAGTACGACCGGAGCGAGGCGTGGACCGTGCCCTGGGAGGAGGACGACGTCCTGTCCCTCGCGCTCGTCGTCACGGGCGCCTTCCTCTGGTACGCGCTCGCCCACGGCATTTAAACTTGGGATCTCCAACGGGGGCGGCGGCCGCGCGCGCCCCCTAGTAGACGCCCGGGATGATCTTGTACTTGACGATGTCCATGTACTGCTCGTAGTACTGGCCGTACTTCTTGAGGCACTTCTCCTCGTCGCGGATGGCGCGGTGGATGAGGAGGATCGTGAGGAAGACGGCGTAGAAGAGCGGCAGCGGCCCGTTGACCGCCGGGTTCGCGAGGAGCCCCCAGGACCACGCGGCCGTGAGCTCGAACGAGTACTGGAGGTGGCGCGCCTGGCCCCACCAGCCCGAGGCGAGCAAGAGCGAGTCGTGCTCCTGGAGGACGCCCGTCGCCTTGTCCACCGTGACGTACTTGGCCTCGATGTAGACGGGCTTCCTCCCCCAGACGAGGCAGTCGCCCTTCTTCTCGCGGAACGTCATGCGCTGGTTGTCCGCCCAGTAGTTCAACCCCACGCCGGCGATGCCCACGCCGAAGATGGCCAGCGCCGCGGGCCAGGAGAGCTGGGACGGCGACGTCACGCAGATGCGCGAGTGCAGCGTGTAGACGGTGGGCACCCAGACGATGCACCCCCACGTCTCGTAGAAGCCCGCGCGGTCCACGATGATGTCGATGGACCGCATGTAGCCGATCTCCCAGACGAAGAACTTGACCAGGTAGACGTACTGGGACACGGCCGCGAGGAAGAGGCCCGGGTCGAGCTTCCCGTGGATAGTATAGGACCGGTACGCGTAGCACGCGCCCGCGAGCTGCCAGAAGGTCATGGAGAAGCGGCAGTTGACGAACTTCTTCACGTCGACGCCGCAGATGCGCGGGTAGAGCTCCATGCCCCAGTAGTAGTCGAAGACGAAGCCGCCGCCCGACGTGCCGCTGTCTTTCGTGCACGGGGAGTGCAATCCTTTAAAGTAGAGGAAGACGCAGAAGACGAGGCCGAAGGCGTTGAGCGCGCCGACGGTGGGGCCGAAGACGTCGAAGAGGACCCCAAAGTCGTACCAGCCCAGGTAGGCGCCGCCGGCGTAGAGGCCGCTGAACAGCGCGCAGTGCGCGACTCCGTTGTCGACGTACTCGGGGAGGTGGCCCGTCGCCGTGAGCGGGCCGCACTTCGTCTCGCCGGGCCACCAGTAGATGAGGAGCGCGAGCGTGTTGAAGACGGCGAGGAACGTCCAGGCCTCCGTCGTGCCGACGCCGATGAACGCGAAGCTGTCGCCTAAGAGGCCGCCGACGCCGTGGTCGACGGCGTACGCGTAGAGCCCGCCGAGGGTCGGCGCGCTCACGGCGTCGCTGTTCGTCGCGAAGGCGAGGACCGCGCAGAGCACGGGGCAGGGCAGCAGCAGGCACATGGGCAGGAAGTAGCAGTGCAGCGCGAGCTGCGCCGCCGTCATGTCGTAGGGGCTGATCTCCGCCGGCAGCTCGTCGGCCTTGGACGCCTTCCGCGGCGCCTTCTTCTTCGCCGCCGGCTTCGGCGGGTTCGCGACCTCCGCGTCGCGGCCATTCGGGCGCGCCGCCTTTCTAGCGCTGCGCGTTTCCACCATCGTGTCGCGATCAACGACTGCCACCTACGCGCGGCGTCCACAGCTTTGATTGGGTAGCCGTCGGCGAGCGATGGACGCGTCCGCGGCCTCCGCGCGGACGACATCCGGTCGACGCGTGCACCACAGAGCACGGAACTCACGCCGACTGCGCGTGCTCGCTTCTCGAAGGGCCCGGTCGACGCACCAGGCTTGGCTCGGACTTTTACGCCGACCGCGCGTGCTTCGCTGCGCGCATGGCCTTGAGCGCGGCGCGCAGCTCGGCGGGCGATTTCGCGCCGCCCCGGCCGCGAGCGCCTGGGAGGTGGTACGGCACGCCGCGCGCGAGGTGCGCCGGCCGGATCGCGCGGACGCGGCGGTCGTACTTCGGCGGCGCGTGGACAACGCCGCACGCGGGGCCCTTCACCTTCGACGGGCAGATGTCGGAAACGTTCGCCGGCGGCGCCGCGAGGTCGCGGTGCGAAAACTGGCGCCGGCAGTTCCAGTGCTCGGAGATGCGGACCACGTGTCGCGCGAGCGCGACTTCCGCGAAGACGTTGACGAGGCCCGCCCTCGGGATCATCGACGCGTGCTGCTCGGCGGCGGAGATGATGCGCTCGTAGGCGTCGAGCGCGCAGTATTGCTCCGCGTCGACGAACAAGACGCCCGCGTTGAACTGGTGCCGCGCCGCGTCGAAGCCCCAGACGTCTTCCAGCTGCTTCCGCGCCGCGGGGTCCAGGCGGGTCCACTGGTTCGACGCGGCGGCCGACTCGCGCGCCGACCGCCGCGCGACGACGACGGGCGCGAGCTTCGTCTTCGACGACAGGACCCGCGCGAGCGGCCGGCTCACGCACGTGTCGACGTCCAGATAGACGAAGCGCTTGACGCCGATCGTCAGGAGGTACGTGTCCGCGATCCACCGGAAGGTGGACCCGAGCGCCGCCTGCCGCCGCTCGAGGCCCAGGGCGTTCCCCTGGCCCCGCGCGGCCGCGAGGAAGCGGTCGAGCCGCGCGTCGTCGATCGCGCGGCTCACGTTCAACAGCACGAAGTCGCCGCCGCGCGCGAGCGGCTCCGGCGCGGCCGCGCAGGACGCGTTCGTCCGCGGGCCCCGCGGCGCGAACGCGTGCGCGTCGAGCTCGTGGCACGCGCGCGGGAAGCGCGCGGTCACGTCGGCGCAGGCCAACGAGTCGTGCGCGATGACGTAGGCGAACCGCTCGCGGTCGACGGGCGACAGCCCGCCCGTCCAGATGACCGAGGCGATGCTGTAGAAGAGCCCGGCGAGGAGGCGCGGATTGGTGCCCGTGGCGACCCAGAGGATGGCGTTATTGGTTGGACGCGTGGCGCGGATGTCCTCCACGACCATGATTGAGTGGCGCGGCTTACGCGTTCAAAGCGATGCGACTCGCATCTGACTCGCAATTTTCGCCGCAAGCGCTTTCAGCGATTCAAGGCTTGCGAGGCGCGGCATGGACGCTCAAGCCCAGGATCCTAGTGCGCGCCGCTCCGTCACACGTCGTCTCCTTCTGGTGCCCCGAGGGAGGATACTAATAGCTATATAGTTAGGAAAAAAACAGTATCAGAAGCCGCAGGACCGCTGGAAGCTGGGCGCGTCGATGTCGAGCATGAACTTGGGCTTCGGGAGGCGCTCGTCGGCGTCGTGGACGTCGGGCATGCCGTCGTCCTGGATGGGCGCCAGCAGGTCCGCCGGGTCCTCGCGGGGCCCCTCGAGCGACATGTGGTACTTGTTGAGGTACCGGCCCGCGCGGCGGCGGACGATGACGCGGCCCTGGCTGCAGCCGTCGTGGAGCTGGCGCTTCGTCGCCTGGGGCGCCTCGGCGAGCGTCACCCGGCAGATCTTCAGGCAGTCCTCGTCGCTCGGCTGGTACGCGAAGCAGCGATCGAGCGCCAGCCGCGTGCCGCACTCCTCGAGGAAGTTCACGACGCGGCGAAACGCGAGATTCGACGCGACGTGCACCGGGTGGTTCGACCGCCGCGTCGCGAAGAGGGCGCCCTGGTGGCAGCCGAGCGTCACGTCCTCCTCGACGCGCGCGGAGTCGGGCCACCGCACCAAGACCGGCGCGTGGAACGTGATGTCGGGCAGCGGCTCGTGGGGGTAGAGCGCCAACACGCGCTTCAGGCACCTGCAGGTCCCGCAGTCCCGCGCGTAGGCGCCCGTGTAGGGGAAGCCGCTCCAGGTCTGGTCGCCCGGCACGGGGTCGAACGCGAGCACGTTGAGCTCCGCGGCGCCCGGCGGCAGCTCGCCCAGCGACTGGGCCAGGTAGATGGCCGCGATGCCGCCGCGGCTCAGGCCCAACACGTTGCAGCGCACGGGGGCGCCGTAGATCTTCACCAGATCCTCGAGCGCGCGCCGAACCTTCGCCGCTTGGTCCCTCAGCCCCGACCCGAATAATAACCCGGAGACGCCGTGGGACACGCCGCAGCCGTCGAACATCATCTTGAAGAGCGCCGTCGACTCCGAGCTCGGCGAATCCGCCGTCGGCGCCTCGATGGAGATGTCCGTCGCGACGCACGCCGCGGCGAACAGACCGACCTGGGTCGTCGGCGGGTTGATCGTGTTCGCCGTGCCCTCGAGGAACACCGTCAAAATCGCCGCCTTCCGCTTCTTCGCCGCGCGCCGCGACCCCTTGGTGCGGTAATCATTGAGAGCGTCGTCGATGTCCTCGGCCGCGGCGAGGTGCAGCGCCTCGAGCTGGTCGAGATCGGCCATGCTCTGCTGCTCCTGGCTGGGCCGCTCCGTGACGTCGATGGAGATGGTCCGCGCGTCCGACGTGACGACGTCCGCGTCGTCGGCGCCGCGCACCGACGGCGGCTTTTTCTTCGGGCTGGGCGGAGGAGACGCCATCGTGTCCACCCACGAAGTTTTGCCGCCGATGCAGAAGTTGCCTTCAACTTGCCGTGGTTGCCGCGAAATAGAGCGACGCACCTTACCCGTGCGCGGCCCCTAGGCGACCTTGCGGAGGATGCGCTCGTCGAGGGTCGCGGCGAACTTCGCGGGCTCGTCGAAGCGGACGACGACGCGGCCGTCCGCGTCGCCCGGCGCCTCGACGACGCCGCGCATGCCGTTGCCGAGGACGTCCTCGCTCGCCGACGAAGCCATGACCACGGGCTGCTCCGCGGCGACGACGACGGCGTCGCCGTGCGCGAACGCGGCCGCGGCCGCGGCCGCGGCCGCCTTCGTGACGCCGCCGGCGACGGGCACGCGGTCGTCGCAGCCGACGACGGCGTCGGAGACGAAGCGCATGTCGTAGTTGTCGTCCCAGAGGCGGCACTGGTCCGCCTCGCCGAACCAGCGCTTCCTCCGGCGCGAGATCTGGCCGTAGACGAAGTCGCGCGCGAACCACGGCACGCACCAGCCGAGCACCGCGAGCCATTTCAGCGGCGCCTTGAGCTGGCGGCCGATCTTCAGCACGGCGCCGCTCCCGACCCAGGCGCGGTCGCGGCCCGCGACGACGATGGAGCTGTACTCGCCGCTGGCCGCGTCGACGGCGCGCGCGCGCTGCTCCGCCGAGAGCCGCGACAGGAGCAGGCGCCCCACCGTCGACTGGAGCGCCGCGACGCGCAGGTTCCCGCGGCCGTCGCGGCTGCAGGCGTCGTAGTCGAGCAGGATGTTCACGCCGGCGTTGCAGAGGTTGCACTCGCCGTCGAAGAGCACGATGGGCCGCGCGTCGTCCGCCGTGAAGATCGCCGGCGCCGGCGCGTGCGCTGGCCGCTTCGCGCGGAGCGCCGGGAGTTGAAGGGCGTGCGACGCCGCGAATACGAGGCACAAGCCCCGGAGCCGCGCTGCCATGCCCGCGAGCTGCTGCCGAGCCATCGGTGTCAAGTTGATGGGCTCCGATCCCGGGCCGCCGTCGCCGCAGATCGTCGCCGCCGACGACGCGGTCGCGGCGCCGGGCCTGACGCCGTTCGACGGCGTCGGCCGCGGCATCGAAAAGTGCACAAACAAGTTACCCGTCCCCGAGCGCCGCGGCCCGCCGCGCCTCGCGCTCGAGGAGGCTGGAAAACTTGCCCGGGAGGCCCGTCCGCACTTGGAGCCGCGCGCCCGTGACGGGGTGGTCGAGCTCGAGGGACCGCGCGCAGAAGAAGAGGCCGCTGCGGCGGAAGTTGAGGGCCTCGGGCCCGCCGCCGTCGTAGAGCACGTCGCCGACGATGGGCCGGCCCAGCGCCTCCGCGAAGTGCCGCCGGAGCTGGTGCGTCCGCCCGGTGCGCGGCGCGCACTTGACGAGGCAGAGCTTGCTCGCCTTGAGCGAGTCGACGACGGCCTCGACGGCGTAGACCGTCCGCGCGGACTTCAAAACGGAAAGGCCCTTGACGTTCACGGGCACGGGCGCGGTGACGACGCCGCGGCGCGCCGCGGGCTCGCCGAGCAAAACCGCGCTGTAGCGCTTCTTGACAGCGCGCGTCGCGAAGGCCCGCGCGGCGCCCACCGCCGCGAGCTTCGTCTTCGCGCAGAGCACGAGGCCGCTCGTCGCCTTGTCGAGGCGGTGCACGGGCTGCGGCCTGCGCAGCACCTCGTCGCCCGCGCGGCACGACGCCGGCGGTTTGAGCGCGAAGGGGAGGCAGGACCGCAGGTTCGCCCGGCCGCCGTGGTCGCCGCCGGGCGAGTACGTCGGCACGCCCGCGGGCTTGACGACGACGGCGAGGTAGTCGTCCTCGTACGCGACCTCGAGGTCGAACGGCGCCTTCGCGGAACGGAATCTCGCTTGCACGTAGGACGTGACGTTGACGCGCGCGCGCAGCTCGAGGCGGTCGCCCTGCTTCACGGCGTCACCGCAGCGCGCCGTGCGCCCGTTCAACATCACCTCGCCGCGGCGGCAGGCCCGCTTCGCCTTCGACGCCGTCGGGAAGCGCGCCGCGTCCGCGGCGCGGAGCGCGACGGGCACGCGCGTGTCCGGCGGGAGGGCGGCGACGTCCAGCGTCGCGGTGATCTCGTAGCCGTCGCGCAGGGGCGGCGGTGGCTGCGGCGCTGCGAACGGCTGCGGTGGTCGCTCTGGCGCTGCGAAGGACTGCTGCGGCGTCTCTGGCGCCGCAAACAGCCGGTGATTTTGCGACCGCTTCGCACTGCTTTGAAGACCGGTTATTCCTGACACAATGAGCAAAATTTGCGTCGCAAAAACAGCTTTGCGAACACCCATCGCAAACTGCAACCCACTGCAAGTTGACGAAATTGCCACAAGCTTTGCAAGCTTTGCGAAGCATCACTCCAGGCAGCATCTGGGCCGCGGACGGCCGCCTCCGCGCGTCCCGAAGCATGCCGGGCCTCGCGCTGACGACGGTCTGGGTCCCGGAGACGACCCCGCAGCTGCTGTACTGCTCCGCCGGGTCGCGGTCCCTCGACTCCCCGACGGCGGCCGTGGAGACGACGTCCGCGGGCTGCGACGCGGCCATGTGCTACGCCGCGCGCCGCGAGACGGGCGGCCCGAGCACGCGGCGCTGGACCTTCGGCCCGCCCCAGAAGAACGTCACGAGCGACCGGGGCCCGCGGTGGCGCGTCTGCTGCTACCGCGACGCCAGGGTGGCCATCGGCATGGTCGCGCAGGACCGGTTCGGGCAGTCCCAGCTCCGGTCGTTCGCGGAGCGCATCGCCGAGATCGTCGCGCCCGTCGTCGACGAGTGCGCGGCGTCCGCGGCCCACGCCAACGCGGCGCTGGCGATCCTGGCGCGGGAGGTGGAGCGCTGCAACGACCGCGGCCTGGGCCACCTCGTGCCGCTCGAGGCCGCGTCGGCGTGCGTCGCGTGCGGCGGCGCGCTGGGCAAGCGGGGCGGCACCCGGGACGCCATGGCCGTCAACTGCCACGACTGCGGCGACGTGCTCTGCGCGCTCTGCGCGCCGCAGCTCCCGGGGTCCGGCGACGGCGACGAGGCGTCGGGGCCCCGGCGGTCGTGCGGCGACTGCGCGCACGCGCGGCAGACGGGGCGGCGCGTGCTGCGCATGCAGCCGCCCACGGGCGGCGACGAGGTCAAGGCCTTCGCGCTGCGGGCCCTCTTCGACGAGCGCGCGAGCGACGAGGGGTTGTTGGACGAGGCGGGCTTCGTCGAATTGTGCAAAGCCGCGTGCCGCCACCCGCTCGTCGTCGAGCCGCGGAGCCTCGAGCGCGAGCTGCGCCACGGCGCCAACGTGCTGCGCCTGGACGTGACGGAGCTCGAGCGGCGCTTCCGGTCCGCGCCGCAGGCGGCTTTGGATTTCGAGGCCGCGCGGAACTGCCTCGTCGAGAGCTGCCGGCCCGCGTGGCCCGAGCGCGCGCTCGCCGGCCCGCCGCCCGACGACGACGAGGAAACGAAGGACGAGGAGACGAAGGAGGAGCGCGTCGTGGAGGACCCGGCCGCGCGCGCGGCCGCGTGGGGGTCCGCGAGCTGGTGGAAGCCCGTGTGGAAATCAACCGCTGGAACGCCCTGTCCAGCAAAAACTTCAAACCTCTCGAGCTCGGCCAAATCGAAGTCGATTCGGGTGATTTTTGGACGAATCGATTGCTCTCGTCGAGTTCTCGAAGCACAGATGAAGAGCTCGCGTCGAAACTGTCGCATACGCGCACATTGAAGTCGGGTTGAAGATTTGAGTCCCACGCAGGTGGAAGCCCGACAAGAAGCCCGCGCTGCGCCACGCGTCGCGCACGGGCTGGGGCAGCCTCGTGTCCCGCGACGGCCTCGTGAAGAAGCGCGTCTGGCTCGAACTGCGCGACGCGCCGCCGCGGACGTTACGGTACGCGCCGGACACCGCGAGCCCGCGGCGCGCCTTAGTGTATCTGAACCGCGTGCGCGTGATCCGCTGCGACGCGCCCTGCACGCTCCAGCTGCGCCTCAATTTACCGAACGACGACGTGGGCGACCCGGACCTGGTCGACGCCGTCGTGCTGCGCTTCGAGACGCCGTCGGCGACGTGCAGCTGGTGGTCGGCTTTGAGCGCGTCGCGCCGCGAGGCGAAGACGGAGAGCCGGGGCGCGCTGGCGAAGCTCAGCGAGCTGTCCACATTAAAAACGGACGACGCCATGAGTTATATCGTGGGCGGCGCCTGGTACAACAAGATGGCCAACTTCCTCGTGTGCGCGGTGGACTGCACGGGCGGCCAGCCCTTCGAGGGGCCCGAGCGGCCGTTCATGCAGCTCAACCGGCCGCCGGGCCCGGCGCCCGCGCGCGTCCCCGGCAAGCCCCTGGGCGGCGCGGGCAACGCGCGCAAGTCGTCGATCATCCGCGCGCGCGACGTCGACCGGCGGGGCGGCGACGACGATTTCGACGCGGACCCCGTGCCCGAGCTCGGCGACTCGCTGCCGGAGCGCGCGTTCTCCGTCGCCGGGCCCGAGGTCAAGGCGGCCTACCAGTCGCTGCTCAAGGTCATCATCCGGCCGCCGCGCGCGACCTACGACGAGCGGCGGCTGGGCGTCGCGGATTTCGCGATCAAGACGGAGGCGACGACGCACCGGACCTTCGGCACGCTGAAAAGTTCGGTCACCGTGGTCCACCGCGAGGACCTGAGCGTCCCCAACGAGCGCGGCCTGGAGGTCCGCGCGTCGCTGTGGACGCCGCGGACCGTGGGCGTCGACTACGACCGCCTGGGGCCCGGCGGCCACCGGCCGCCGTGCGTCGTCTACGTCCACGGCAACGCGTGCAACCGGCTCGGCGCGCTGAGCCTGCTGCGGCCGCTGTGCCTCGGGGGCATCGCGCTCTGCGCCGTGGACTGCGCGGGGTCGGGCAACTCGGGCGGCGAGTTCGTGAGTTTGGGCCACTTCGAGCGCGACGACGTCGCCGCGGTCGTCGACGAGCTCAAGCGGAAGAAGCTCGTCGGCCGCGTCGCGCTCTGGGGGCGGTCCATGGGCGCGGCGACGGCGCTCTTGTACGCGTCGACGCGGGACCCGGACGTCGCGGCCGTCGTCGCCGACTCGCCCTACAGCGGCCTCGTGCGCCTCTGCCGCGAGCTCGTCGGCAAGGTCCGGCGCCGCGCGGAGGGCGACGGCGACTCGTCGGCGCCGCGCAACTTCGTCGCCGGGGCCGTCACGGAGGCGGCGCTGGCGCTCGTGCGGTCCTCCGTGAAGCACCGCGCGGGCTTCGACGTCTACGACGTCGCGCCCATCGAGCACGTCGCGAACATGCGGCACTCGGCGACGCCCGCGCTCTTCGTCCACGGCAAGCTCGACGACTTCATCAACTGCCAGCACTCCGTGGACCTCCACGAGTCCCACGGCGGCGACGCGAGTCTGCTGCTGCTGGACGTGGACCACCAGGCGAACCGGCCCGCGTCCGCGCTCATCCAGAGCTGCCTCTTCCTCTACGACCGCTTGTTGCCGACGGACGACGCCGCGGAGGCGCGCGCCAAGTACGTCGCCCACCTCGACAAGCTCGCGGACCAGGGCCACCTCGGCGCGACGGAGGCGTCGGCCGCGGAGGCGTCGGGCCTGAGCCGCGACCGCCAGCGCGCGGTCGAGGACGCGGTCGCCGCGCGCGTCGCGGGGCGCTTCAACGGCAAGGGGGGCATGTTCGGCTAATCTCTTTTATTAGGAGGCCTCGGAGCGGCGCTGGATGAGCGAGCGGATCGTGTGGGCGGGGATGAGGTGGAGGTGCTCCAGGGGCTCGTTCGTCACCGGCGACGTGCGCGCGCGCTCGAACCACGCCTCGATCGCGCGGCGCTCGTACGTGTGGCCGTCCGCCGCGATGACCGGGTCCGTCATCATCTCGAAGGTGATGGGGCAGAGGAACTCCTCCGGCACGTCGTCGTCGCGCGGCGGCGGCGCGGGACGAGCGGGCGGCGGCGGCGCGGGCAGCGGCACAGGACACACAGGCGGCAGCACAGGACGAGCGGGCGGCGGCGGGATGGCCTCGCCTGCGAACCGGACGTCCACCGCGATCGGCCTGCCGCGTCGCTCGCCGACGAGGTACGTCACGCGCGCGCCAACGCTTTTCCACGGAGTCGTCCAAATATCCCCTTTCAGCCCAGAGCCGTGGCAGAAGATCGCCTTCCCCGCGCCGGCGGGCGTGATGAAGCCGTAGTTGTCGCCTTGCGTCCACGAGAGGATTTTGCCGGAGTGGCGACTGCTCTGCGGAGCCGGCGCCGGCGGCGCCGGCGCCGGCGCCGGGGGAGCAATGGCATCGCGGATCCTCGCACCGTCCTGCCGCGACAGGCCGACGTCGGCGTAATCCTCGAGCGACAACAGCGGCAGCAGCTCCAGCGTCACCTCGGCGGCGGCGAAGTTCTTGCCGTAGCGGTCCAACTTGAGGCTCGACAGGAGCTGTTCGAGCGTCGTCGGCGGAGGCTTGGGCCTCGGCGCGGCTGCGGGCTTCGGCGGTTGCGGCGGCGGCGGCGGCGGCCTCGGCGCGGCGGGCGTCGGCGGCGGCGGCGGAGGCCTCGGCGCGTCGGGCGGAGGCGCGGGCGGCGCGACCGGTGCGACGCGCTTCGGCCTTTGCGCAGCCGGCGGCTGTCGCGTCGGTAAGAGGCGCGCGAGGTCATCATCGTCGTCGGAAGCCGAGGACTCCGCATCGGGGGACGCCGCCGCCGGAGAGGCCGGCGCGGGCGGAGGCGCGGGCGCCGGCGCGGCGACGGGCGCCGCGGCCTTCTTCTTCTGCTTCTTCTTCTGCTTCTTCTTCTGCTTCTTCGACGCCTCCTGCTCCTCGTCGTCGAGCATGTCCAAGAGCGCCTCCTCGGCCGCCGCCGCCGACTCCGCGGTCCGCGAGGGGTCGCCGACGCTCTTCGCGACCTTGCTCGCCTTTCGAGCGAGGATCTTTTCACGCGCTTCGAGGCCAGTCTGGGCGATGTGTCGCAACTTGGATTCCAGGACGTCGCCCGGGCTGTTAAACTCTTCATCACAACACATGATTCCGAGAAAGCAGCGAGCAAGATGAGCTTTGGGGTCGCGCGCCTTAATCCGCGGCGCCATCGAAGCGATTTCCTCGTGAAAGATAGTACGTGCGAGCATGCATGATGGCGGTTCGCACCCCTCTTCCCAATCATATTCGCCGTCACAATTCATGTCCCATTCTTGGTCATCATACCGCGCGATGACAAGTAGGAGCTCCAACGCTGCGAGTCGAGACGATGGACGCTGTGCTTTTAGCAACGCGAGGAGCGCGTCGACGACTTCCTGCTCGTGAGCCATAGCGTGGAACCAATCGTAGTCTCCGAGATAATAGTTCAAGACGCCGTGTCCGTCATCCTCCGCGCAGAGGACTTGGTGCGCGAGGATGTGCACGGCCACGTCGCGGATCTGAACGCAGTCGCCTTCGCCGAGCAGGTCTGCTTGCGTTTCGTAGTCAAAGTGTAGCAGGTCTGCTCGCGTGGACGTCATCTCTAGTGATTCGGTGCGTGACAGTAAGTCGAGGATGTTTTCGCCATAAGATTCAGGGAACGGAGACTCTTCATCGTCGCCGCGCGGGTGATCGCAAATCATTATCGAACCGAGTGCCTCTACGAGGGTGTGCAGCACCGGTGTCGCAAGGTCAGTGTTCAAGGCTTGCATGAACGCTCCGGCGACCTCCAAATAGAATTTTGTTATCTTGCCATGCAGATTTTTGAATGCTTTTGGGAACTGGACCGCGAATCCGCACAACATGGTCGTGACCGCCGAGACGCGCCAGGACACGTATCGGTATCCATCCTCAAAGTTCATCCGCATCGCCCGGTGGCAACCCCATAGAAGCCGTGTCATGTCGCACACCGGAGCGAAATCAGTGGACGGCTGCCTAGCCCATTTCCCTGTGACGAGCCCCATTAAATAGACGACGCCAGCGACGACTTGACGTCCTGATAGGCTGTGGAGCAAAACGAGATGCGTGCTCTGTAAGAAAGCGCCCTCTTCAAGCATGATCAGGTCTGGCGCATCGCCGAGCAAGGTGCGAAAGTTTGAAATGAAAATATTGGCGACGCGTTCATAGAGACGCTCGTGCGCGTCGCTGACCGTCGTGCCGCTGAGACGGTCCATATAAGCGAGCCACAGCTGCGCGACTCGGAGATTGAGATGGCCGGCTGTCGATTGGAGCAGCCCGTTCAGTTTATTTGACAAGGCAATCCCAGCTTCTGTTTTCGCGACGTCGAGGTCTTCGGCCCACGAAATACCGAGCTGTAGACGCATGAAGTCGACATCTTCCAGCGTCTCGAGGGGTAAATCAGGATCGAGTCCGACGTGGGTCTTGCCGTCGTGTAGCACGGTGATCGACATAAGACCCGCTTCAAGGAGCAGGATCGCGACCCGCGTACAGATAGGGGACACTGAAATCCCGGCCAGTGGCCCGAGGAATCCATTCAATGACTGCACGCCTGGAATGTCTATATCGAGGTTGTCGCTGAGATCGAGCCCACGCACGAGGTCCCGGAACACGCCCTCGGAAACCAAGCAGTTCCGGTCCACGCGCTCGAGGTGATGGGTGCGCGAAAGGTGAGCGAGCGTCTCAATCGTTCCTCTAAAGATGTCACCCGTTTGCGTCTTGATCGGCTTAAATGTGAGGCCGACGTCCACCAAAGCGCAAATTTCCGTGAAGCTTGCGGGGGCGATGCATGGCTTGGTCTTTGACTCCTGAATGAGGGCCAATGGCAAGAGGTAAAGCAAATCCAGGAGCGCGCACTCGACGCATTCCTGATGCTTCGCGTTCATGCCGAAGCCAACGTATTTGACCTTGTTCGTCGAAGCGATGTTCGCGATGTATGGCCGCGGCGACTCCAATTCTTCGTCCGCGGTCAGCTCGAAGCAGTAGGACCAGAAAAAGAGACGGCGGGAACCGGACGCCGAGAGGAAATGCGCTAGGAGATCCGCGAGGATGGCTTTCGAGATCGATGGATCCCCGGGCACGTCGTGGACGGCGCGCACGACGCGAAGGGCCTCGAGCCGACGGAGGCGAATGTCTAAAGCGGCGCGGCTGTTGCCACTGAGCTCCCCGCCGCTGGTCAAGAGGACGATGGAGAGCAGCGGCTTCGCGACGCGCGCCTTGAGCTCCTCGGACGCCTTCCGGAGCGCCGGGCTCGCGAACGCCGCCCGCAGGAAGCGCAGGTCCTTCGGCAGGGGCTCTTTCCTCGGCAGGGACTCTTTCCCCGCCACGAGCCGGTTCACGCCCGCGCGCATGCGCTCGGTCCCGCGAAGGGCGAGCGAGGGTTGGCAGCCGGCCCGCGCGACGCGGCACGTCGTCGAGATCGCGGACGCGGATTGGAGGACGGCGGCGTCGCCCAGGATCGCGTCGAGTTTACGCGAGAGCTTTTTGACGTTTTTGACGATGTCGACGTCCTCCGCGCTCTCGTCGAGCAGCTTGTGGTAGTCGTAGCTGTGCGCCAGGACGAAGCCCAGCGACGAAGCCGAGAGGGCCCGCGTCGATCTATGTGCGGCCCCCGGCGGTCCCCCGCCGACGGTCTTGAGTCGCGGCGATCGCGAGCCACGCGCAACAATACCAGGTTTAGAGGACATGACTCGCGCGTCTTGGCGCCGGCGCGCGCTCCTCCTCCTCGCGATCAGGACCGCGAGGTCTTGTGGAGATCCCGCCCGTCAAGTTCTTGCCCGCTCGCCGATCGAGAGGTCTCCCCGCGGCCTTTTAGAGGTGTTAGGCTTCCAAGCGGCGCTGGATGAGCGACCGGATCGTGTGGGCCGGGATGAGGTGGAGGTGCTCCAGGGGCTCGTTCGTCACCGGCGACGTGCGCGCGCGCGAGAACCACGCCTCGATCGCGCGGCGCTCGTACGTGTGGCCGTCCGCCGCGATGACCGGGTCCGTCATCATCTCGAAGGTGATGGGGCAGAGGAATTCCTCGGGCACGTCGTCGTCGCGCGGCGGCGGCGCGGGACGAGCGGGCGGCGGCGGCGCGGCGCGCGCGGGCGGCGCGGCGCGCGCGGGCGGCGGCGCGGGCGCGCCTTCGCGCCGGACGTCGAGCGCGATTGGCTTGTTCTGCCGAGTTCCGGTGTCGTAGCTCATGCGCGTTCCCACGAAGCTCGAAAGGTCTTTCGTGCCAAACGCCTTCAAGGCGGAAGCGTGCACGAAGATTTTTTCGCTGCCGTGATCAGGCGCGATGAGGCCGTAGCCGCGCGTCTTGACCCAGGAGTCGAGCCGCCCCGTGGCGCGGCCCTGCGGAGCCGCCGGCGCCGGCGCCGGAGGAGCAATGGCATCGCGGATTCTCGCACCGTCCTGCCGCGACAGGCCGACGTCGGCGTAATCCTCGAGCGACAACAGCGGCAGCAGCTCTAGCGTCACCTCGGCGGCGGCGAAGTTCTTGCCGTAGCGGTCCAACTTGAGTCTGGATAGGAGCTGCTCGAGCGTCGTCGGCGGAGGCTTGGGCCTCGGTACCGCGGCAGGCTTTGGCGGTTGCGGCGGCGGCGGAGGCCTCGGCGCGGCGGGCGCTGGCCGCGGCGCAGGCGGCCTCGGCGCGGCGGGCGCTGGCCGCGGCGCAGGCGGCGCGACCGGTGCGACGCGCTTCGGCTTTCGCACAGCCGGCGGCTGTCGCGTCGGTAAAAGGCGCGCGAGGTCATCATCGTCGTCGGAAGCCGAGGACTCCGTATCGGGGGATGACGCCGCCGGAGAGGCCGGCGCGGGCGGAGGCGGAGGCGCTGGCGCGGCGACGGGCGCCGGGCCCTTCTTCTTCTGCTTCTTCTTCTGCTTCTTCTTATGCTTTTTCGACGCCTCCTGCTCCTCGTCGTCGAGCATTTCCAAGAGCGCCTCCTCGGCCGCCGCCGCCGACTCCGCGGTCCGCGAGGGGTCGCCGACGGTGTCCTCGTTGCGCTTCCGCCGCGACATGATCTTCTCGCGTCGCTCCGCGCTCTCGTCCGCAATATTTTGAATTTGCATCTTCAGATACTCCGCGATTCCCATGTCGTGCGCATCGGCATTCGCACTGAGGAACGCACGGACGACGTGAGCGCTCGGACACGCGGACCTGATTCGAGGCGTAACCTCCTTGATTCCATCAGCGCACACGATGCGCGCGACATCGACAGATGCCGGCTCGTCGCCGTCCCCCCAGGAGTAATAATCTGTCCAGCAATGATCGTTCGAGACGAGAGCGAAAAGCAGTTCCAACGCAGCGAGACGCGAAGAAGGGCGTTGTGACTTCACCAAAGCAAGGAGCGCGTCGATATTGTTTCGAAGCTCGAATAACCAGTCTTCATCGCGTACGCCGTAGCTCAAAACCCCTCGCTCTTCCCAGGCATACAACACCTGATGTGCGACGATGTGGACGACGACGTCGCGGAGTTCGACGTTGTCTCCGTCGCGCTCGACGAGGTCGACGAGGCTTTCGTAGTCAAAGCTGATTTTATCCCAGTCCATGGACTCCATATTAACCGGTGACTGCGAGCGTAATAGAGCCATCAAGCCCTCAGCGTCGTCGCTGGGGAAGTCTGAATACTCGGATGCGTCGCGCTCAGGCCCATCGACCGGGAGCATGAGACGCGTCAAGATCTCGACGACTTTGATTTGAAACTCGCCATCATCTCGAAGATGTTCTTTTGCGCGTGATTTGTCCAATGCCATGAGGAGTGATGCAGCTGCTTCGTCATGCCAGAAGTGACGATACGCTTTTTCCCAAGGCAGCGCCGCAAACTTGTGCATGATCAAAATGATCAAAAACAGCTTCCATGTAGGCGGCGCGTCGCACACGTCGTCCGAGTCCTCGTCTTGAACTGCGATGCGGATGACGCGCTGCGACTGCCACAAGAAGTGCATGAAGTCGTTCCACCGCTTTCCGAATTGCGGTGATCGCGCAAACAGTTTCACGACATGTTCGTTGAGAAACACGCTGAGTCCGGTCGCAACTTCGCGAGATGCGAGATTATGGGAGAAGGCAGACGTGATTGCATTGATCAGACCCTGTGACTCGAGCTCGAGGAGCAATTCGTCGGGAGAACGGTAGACAGGGCAACTCATTCGCGTCTGGAGGTGCATCACGAAGAGCTTCGAGACGCGCTCGTAGAGTTGACGATGGTCAGGAAGTACGACGGCTTGATCGCTTAAGTGATCCAAGCAGGCAATCCAAAGTTTCAAAGACAATGCTTGTGCAGCCACAGAGCCACCCTCGGCGCGTTCGATAGCTCCGTTGATTGCCGTGAGAAGAGGCGCGCCGTGATTAGCGAGTGCTCCGAGATTCGCGCGCGACTGCAAACTGAGATTCGAGCTCCATTGGACCCGTAGCCGCAAACGCAGAAAGTCTTTCTCATCCAGCGTAGCCATGGAATGCTGGTGGAAAGGAACCAAGGTGTCCGACGACTTGATTGCTAGCGTGACGAGCTCTGCCTCGAGGAGCAGGACCGCGACTTCATCGATCGCCTCGTTGAGAACTGCGCCATGATCCGTCTCTTTCCGCGAGACGATCGCGCAGAGCGCCGACGTCGCAGAGATGGCGGCAGCCAACGTGGCATCTTTGTCGCTCTGGCACATTACGCGCACGAGGTCGCGCGGGATATCCTCGTGCTTGGCATCAGCGCGAGCGCTGCCGCCTAGCTCTTGCCGCTGGAGCAGAAGTCCCAGTACGTCTGAAGTCAGTCGCTTCAAGTCATAAGTCACCGCATCCGCCTTCAGCGCCAGACAGAGGTCCAGTGTGTGAAAAACTCCTGCGCATGCTTCGACGGGTCCCGCGACCCCTTCGATCAGCGCGAGCTTCGTCAGGGTCAGCAAGTCCTGAACGGCTAGCGCCACCATCTCATAACGCCCGGAAGCAAACTTTTTTCCATGGCCGTCTCTGCAGCAGCAGTTTGAATAGTCAATGACTTGATTGACATTTGCGCTTGCAGCGTGGAATCGCATCGTGCCCAAGGGCACCACCCCATTTGGCTGTAGCACAGCAGAATCCGATGATACGAGCAGTTCCCGCAGATGCTGCGAGTTGCCCAGAAACGCCGAAGCCACGCCCTCGAGGATGAGCTTGGAAACGCTCGGGTCCGTCGGCACGTCGTGGACCGCTCGCAGCGCGCGCAGCGCTCTCAGCCGGCACAGGCATTGGTCACAGGGTGCCCCCCGTGCTCGTCCCCCCTGGATCTTTTCGTCGCACTTGACCTCAGGCGCCGTGAGGAGCGCGAGCAGCGGCTTCGCGACCGTCGCCTTGAGGTCCTCGGCCGTCGCCCGAAGCGCCGGCGACTTGAAGGCCTCCCGCAGGACGCACATCGACACCGCGCGCGGGGGCGTGACCCCGGTGACGAGCTGCGAGGTCGCCGCGCGCATGAGCTCGCCGCCGTACGTGACGAGGGAGTCGCTCGCGCCGACCCGCGCCTCGCGGCACGTCGACGCGATCGCGCCCGCCGCCCGCAAAGAAACGCCGTCGGGGGACCGGCCGTCGAGAAACCCGTCGACTAGAGATGAGAGCGCCATGAAGCGCTCTGCGACCTCGGGGGTTGGCCTTTCGTCTAGTACGCCAAGCTTGTCGAATCCTTGATAAAATATGAAGCCGATCGTCGTACCGAGGAAACCCGACCACGAGTCCTCGGGGGCGTGCTCGGCGCTCATGACGTTCGCCTGTTCGCTCCGTCGTTTGTCGCCCCGCCGTTGCCTATGCCCACGCCCTGCCCTGCGTAACGTAGCCCCCGCGCGCGTCGCCCGCGTAGGCCCTCCCACACAATTGTACAAGAGCGCCGCACTCGCGACTCGGGTCGGCTGTGGCGATTCGAGTCGATTGGCCACAAGACCTCACAAGACCCATCCATCCCGATCACAATCACCCACTTAGTCCGGCGGTGGCGGCACCGGCGGCTCCTGCTCAAAACACCCGCCAACGCCGAAAGCGAGCCGCTCGAACCGCGCGGCGATGCGCTCGTAGCCCGCGGCGCTCGGGTGGACGCCGTCGACGAGGTCCGCCTCGTCGGCCTCGCCGAAGAGGTCGATGCCCGAGCGGTAGTGGACGTTGGCGTCGCCGCGGTGCCGGAGCTTCTCGACGAGCTTCGCGAGGACCGCGCGGATCGCGGGCAGGCCCAGCGCGCGCTTCTGGGTTTCGCGGCCCGCGGCCCAGATGGGGCTCACGACGAGCAGCGGCGCCGTCGGGTGGCCGTCCCTCACGTTGAGGATGAAGCCCAGGACGGCGGCCTCGAAGCTACGCTCCGAGAAGCTCTTCGCGTCGAAGACGTTGATGCCGAGCTCCAAGACGACGAAATCCGCGCGCGCGCCGGCGATGGCCCGCGCGACCAACGGGTCCAGGTGGCAGCCGCCCGCGAAGCCGAGGTTCACGAGGTGCAGGCCCGCGGTCGAGTTCGCCGCGATCGCCGGCCAGGTCCTCGACGGGCTGCTCGCTTCGGCGCAGGACGTGATCGAGCTCCCGTAGACGACGAAGCGGCGCCGCTCGTCGACGGCGGGCTCCACGGAGGCCCCGGCGTCGACGCGGAGCGCGTGGTAGCGGACCACGGTCGCGTGGGGGAGCCAGAGCTCGAAGCGGCGCGTCCGACCGGAAGCGCCGAGGCCGGACCAGGCGACCGTCGCGCGCGGCGGCCGCGCGGCGCACGGGTGCGACTCCATCACCGACCGCTTCTCGTCGCCGGTGAGGCCCGGCGGCAGCGGCGCGACGGCGGGCACGCGCTTCGTGATGACGCGGCCGTCGACGACGAGGTCGAAGGCGCAGCCGTGGAAGATCGACGCGTGCGTGTAGTCGAGCTCCAGCGCGTCGGCGTCGGACGCGAACGCGAGCCGGACGCCGCTGGCGACGGCGGCGGCGTGCAGCAGCTGCGGGTGATAGAGGTCTTTCAGGCCCAGGTCCAGGCGCCAGGGCCGCCAGAAGTCGCCGCAGGGCTGCACGGAGGCCGCGCCGTCGAAGCGCACCGGCCCGTCGACGAGGGGCACGCTCCGGGTGCACCTCTTGGGCGGCATTTGCGGCCGTTGCCGAGGCTGGCGCGCGTTCACGAGGCGTCCGCGGGCAGGCGCGCGTTCACGAGGCCTCCAGCGCGGTGCATGTCGGCGGCAGTCGATCGGCTGCTGGGGCAGCCGCAGTCTTTGAGGCGGCGCCCATCGATGAGCCGTCGATCTTGAGGCCATCGTTACCTCGTCGTTGACGCCGTTGTCGTCGATCGAGGAGCTCGCATCGGCGTCGCGTGTGGCGGTACCGTGGCCCCGAACACACGCTCACACGCGCCGCACGGTCATCACACGCACACACGCGCCGCACGGCCGCTCGAACGCTCACAACCCACCAACATTTCGTAAAAAAACCATGGACGCGGCCGCGCGCCGCTCCCCCAAGAAGTCGTTGAGCGTCGAGGACGGCCGGCGCCTCCTCAACCAGTACCGGCTCCTCAAGTGGAAGGCCGAGAACAGCACGCACCAGAACCTCGTCAACGAGCTCCAGAACAAGATCGTCGGCCTCGAGGAGGCCTTCGCGGACATCACGCTCGAGGCCGACGAGCACCGCGCCGAGGCCGACGGCCTCGCGAACGAGAACGAGGCGCTCGAGGCGCGGCTCGCGGGCATCACGCGGGAGCTCGACGCGGAGCGCGCGCGCCTGGCGGATGCGACGGCGGCGATGACGGCGGAGCGCGACGCCGTCGCCGCGGCGCTCGCGTCGGAGCGCGACGCGCTCGGCGCGGAGCGCGACGCCGTCGCGTCGGCGCTCCACGCGGAGCGCGAGGCGCACGCGGGCGTCGCCGCGGCGCTGACCACGGAGCGCGCGGCGGCGGCGCACCACATCGACGACGCCGTCGCCTCGGCGCTGCACGCCGAGCGCGAGGCGCACGCGGCGCGCGTCCGATCGCTGACGGACGCGCACCGCTCCTCGGCCGCGACGGCCGAGAGCGAGCGGTCGCGGCTCGCGGCGGCCGTGCCCGCGCTCAAGGCCGAGCTCGCGGTGCAGCTCGAGGAGGCCGTCGCGCGCGAGGCGGCCGTTTCCGCGTCGTGCGACGTCGCGCGGCGGCTCCGGGGCGAGCGCGACCGCGCGCTCCTCGAGCACGCGCACGCGCTCGAGGTGTCGCGGCTCAGCGAGGCCTGCCTCGGGTCCCTCGTCGACGAGCTCAAGCAGTACGCCAGGGTCGTCGACGCCCAGGCCGCCGCGAGCGGCGCGCTAGCGGCGAACGCGGAGCGCGCGGACGGCCGCGCGGCGCGCGCCGAGGACCAGCTCGCCAAGCTCCGCGACCGCGTGGCGGAATCCGAGGGCGCCCTCGCCGCGGCGAAGCGCTACGCCGCGGACAAGGAGCGCGACGTGCTCCTCGCCTGCGACCGCGTCGCGGCGAACGCCGCGGACCGCACGGACACGCAGCGCGAGGTCGTCGAGCTCCAGTCCATGCTCGCGGAGTCCTACGCCCACTTCGACGCGCTGGCCAAGGTCGCGCGGGCGCCCCGGGCCGACGACGGCAACGTCGCGGGCCTCGCCGCGGACCTCGCGGCCGCGCGGCGCGACCGCGACGCGCTCGCGGCCCGGGCCGCCGCCGCGGACGCGTCCGCGGCCGCGGCGCCGGCCGAGGCGGCCGCGGCGGCGGACGCGCGCGCGGCGGACCTGACGGCGGCGCTCGAGGCGTCGCTCGCGGAGGAGCGCGCGGAGAACGAGGAGCTCATGGACCGCCTCGTCGAGGCCGGCGCGAAGGCCAAGGGCGACCTCGCCGCGGCGGCCGCCGCCTTCGACGAGAGGGCCGCGGTCACCGCCGCGCGGCTCGACCTCGAGGCGAAGGCGACGGAGGAGCTCATGGAGGAGCTCGAGGCGACGCAGGATCGCTACGACGCCGAGGTCGCCGCGCTCCGCTGCCAGGTCGCCGAGGCGACGCGCGACGCCGCGGCGACGCCGACGGGCGCCGACGCCGCGAAGAAGGGCGCGGCGACGCCGTGGCAGGCGACGACGCCGTGGTCCAAGGCCGGCCGCCCCGTCGACGAGGCCGACGCGCTCCTCGAGCAATTGCGGGAGGCGCAGAACGCGACGGCCCTCGAAAAAACCGCCGTCCAGCGCCTCGAGCTCGAGCTCGACGACCTCGAGGCCGCGCGCGCCGCGGACGTCGCGACGCTCGCGCTCAAACTCCAGAGCGCGGACGCCGCGCGCGCGGCCGCGCGCGACGACGCGGCGGCGCGCGAGGCCGCGGGCCACGCCCTCGTCGCCGCGGCGACGGAGGCGACGGCGCGGGCGCTGCGCGACGTCGAGGCGGCGACGCGGCTCCACGAGGCGCGCGAGCGCGACGCGCCCGAGGACGCCGTCGAGTGCCGCGTCCCGCTCGGCGCCGACGAGCGGTCGGCCCTCGAGGCCCTGCGGGACTCGGAGCGCGCGGCGTCCTGCGCGGCCTTCGACGCCGCGCGGGGCGAGGCCGTGGCGACGGCCGACGAGGTCGCGGCGCTGCGCCGCGCGGCCGTCGAGACGTCCCTGAAGGCCGACGCGGTCCTCGCGCGCGCGGACGAGCTGCGGGCCCAGGTCGACGCGGCCCACGCCGAGGCGCGGCGCGCGTCCGCCGCGCGCGCGACGAGCGAGGCCGAGGCCGCGGCCGCGCGGCGCCGGACCGGCGACCTCGAGGCCGCGGCGGCCGGCGCGGCGGCGACGATCGCCGCGCTGGAGAGCGACGTCGCCGCGGCGCGCGCCGGCGGCGCCGCCGAGGCCGGGGCGTTGCGCGCGACGCTGGAGGCGCTGCGGGGCGAGCTCGCGGCGTCGGAGGACGCGCGGGACGCGCTCGACGCGGCCGTCGGCGACAACCAGGCGGCCGCGGCGTCGCGGGCCGACGAGCTCGCGGCGCTCGCGGCGGCCCGCGACGCCGCCGAGGCGCGCGCCGACGCCGCGGCGCGCGACGTCGCGTTGAAGGGCGACGTCGAGGCCGCGGCGCTCCGCGAGGCCGCCGCGGCCACGGGCCGGGACCTCGAGCGCGCCGAGGCCGCGCTCGACGACGCGCGCGGCGCCCGGGAGGCGCTCGCGGCGCAGCTCGAGGCGGCCAACGTCGAGAAGGGCCGCCTGGCGCGCGACCTCGAGGCCGCGGCCGCGAAGGCGCGCGCGGACGCCGAGGCGTTGACGCGCGACCGCGACGGCGACGTCGAGGCGGCGCGCATCCGCGCCGCGGGCGCCGAGGCGGCGCTCGCGGCGTCCGAGGCGGCCCTGGCGGCGTCGGAGAGCGGCCTGGCGGCGTCGGAGGCGTCGCGCGACGCGCTCAAGGACGCGCTCGACCGCGACAAGCGGCGCCTATTGGACGAGCTCGCGGGACACGCGGCGGCGACGGAGGCGGACGTGCTCGCGCTCGAGGCCAAGGTCTCCGCCGCCGAGGCGGCGGCGGGCGAGGCGCGGCGGGAGCTCGCGGCCGAGGTCGCCAAGGGCGCCGCGTCGGCGACGGAGGCCGCCGCGCTCGAGGCCGCCGTCGACGACCTCCGGGGCCGGCTCGCGGCCGCGGCGGCCGGCGGCGACGCGGCGGCCCGGGACCTCGAGGCCAAGCTCGAGGCGGCGCTGGCGGCGCGCGACGCCGCGGAGGCGCGGCGCTGCGCGGACGCGGCCGCCGCGGCCGCGGCGCTCGCGCGCTCCGAGGCGGACGTGGCGGCGCTCGAGGCCGCGCTCGACGGCTCGAAGCGCGCGCGCGACGACGTCGCCGCGGCTTTGGAGGCGACGCTCGCGCGCGCGGCGGCGCTGGAGGCGACGGTGTCGGCGACGTCCGAGGACGCCGCGCGGCGCGTCGCCGCGGCCGAGGCCGACCGCGACGCGGCCGCCGGGGCGCTCGACGCGCAGGCCGCGGAGAGCTTGGAGGCCGCGGCGCGCCTCGAGGCCGAGGTCCTCGACCGCGCGCGCGACGCCGACGTGCTGCGCGTCGCCGTGGACGCGGCGTGCGCCGACGCGGCCTGGGCCGAGGCCGCGCGGAAGCGGAGCGTCGCGCGCGCCGAGGCCGCGGAGCGCGCGGTCGCCGCGGGGTCCGCCTTTGCGATGGGCCTCGAGGAGGAGCTCGCGGCGCTCCAGGGCAACGCCTACGCGGCGACGGCGCGCCTCGAGAGCGCCGCGGCGGCCGACGGCGACCGCGCCGCGGCGCTCGCGTCCGAGAACGGCGAGCTCCGGAAGAAGGAGGCGTCCGTGGCCATGCGCATCGCGGCCCTCGAGGCGTCCAACGCCGAGGCGCTCGAGGCGCTCAAGGCCGCGGAGCTCGAGAAGGCGCGGTGCGAGATCGACGCGAAGCGCGCGGCCGCGCGCGCGGCCGCGGACGGCGACGCCGCGGAGCAGCTCGAGGCCGCGCTCGGCGAGTCGCGGGCCGCGCTCCAGGCCGCGCGCGGCGAGCTCGACGCGGCGCTGGGCGACCACGCGAAGCTCCAGGCCGAGGCCGCGGCCGCGCGGCGCGACGACGCCGCGGAGCTCGAGCTCGTCGCGGCCGCGCGCGCGGCCGCGGACGAGGCGCTCGCCGCGGCGCGCGGCGAGGCCGCGCGGCTCGCCGCGGCCCTCGACGCGGCGTCGCGCGACGCCGACGACGCGCGGGCCGGCGCGCGCGAGCTCCAGGCCGAGGTCGCGTCGACGGGCGAGGCGGCCGCGCGCAAGGTCGCGGGCGCGAAGCGCGAGGCCGCGGCGCTCTCCGAGGAGGTCCGGGCGCTGCGCGAGGAGCGCGAGCGGCTGGTGGCCGTCCTCGAGGACGCGCGGGCCGCCGCCGCCGACGAGGCGGACGCGCTGCGGCGCCGCGCGGACGCCGCGGCCGCGGCGCGCGACGCGTCCGCGTCCGCGGCCGCCAAGGCCGCCGAGGACGCGGAGCGGCTGAAGGAGGCGCTGTCGCGGCGCGAGGCCGAGGCCGCGCTGGAGCGCGAGGCGTCCGAGGGCGCCCAGCTGCGGCTCCGCAAGGACGCGGACCGGCTGCGGGACGACCTCGAGCGCCTCGCCGCGGAGAAGGCGCTCCTCCTCGAGACGTCGGAGGCGGAGCGGCGGTCCCACGCCGCCGCGGCGTCCGCGCTCCGGGCCGACGTCGCGCGCGCCGCCTCGGCGGCGTCGTCGCGCGCGAGCGACGGCTCCGAGGCCCTCGAGACGGAGGCGGAGCTGCTCCGGGCCGCGCTGGACACGGTCCGCGCGGAGCACGACGCGCTCCGCGTCGACGGCGAGCTGCTCTCCGAGGCGCTCGCGACGGTCAAGGCCGAGAACGCGGCGCTGCGGCGCGCGGCGAGCCCGCGGACGCTCGCGGTGTCCGAGACCGCGGGCGACGCGGCGGGCGACGCGTCGGCGTCGCCGCCGCCCGCGCGCTTCGCGCCGGCGGCGGCGCCGCCGTCGCCCGGCGGCCGCGCGGTCGTCGACGCCGTGCGCGCCGCGGCGGAGACCTGCGACCGGCGGCACCGCGCGCAGATGGACGCCGCGGCCGACGCCGTCGCGGCCGCACTCACGGACGAGTACGAGAAGCGCGAGTCGCTCGCGGCGACGGCGAAGCGCTACCGCGCGGAGCGCGACGCGGCGCTCGCGGAGCGCGACGCCGAGGCGCGGCGCGCCGACGCCGTCACGGAGTCCGCGGAGGACGCGCTCGAGAGCGTCGGCAAGGAGCGCGACGACGCGCTCGCGCGGCTCCTCGACCTCGGCCGCGGCGGCGACGCGGCGTCGCCGCCGCGCGACCGGTCCGCGGAGATCGCCCAGCTCGAGGCGGAGCGCGACGCGGCCGACGCGGCGCTCGAGGCGACGCTCGCGACGTTCCGGGCCCAGGCCGCGCTCGGCGAGGACCAGCTCAAGGCGCTCGAGCGCGACAAGGCGAACGCGCTCCGCGAGATCGCCCGCTGCCGCGACGTGCGCGACGCGACGCGCTGCGCCGAGGCCGAGGCGCGCGCCGCGCGCCTCGACGCGTCGCGCGCCGAGGCGCTCCAGGCCGCCGCGGAGCGCAAGCTCGCGCTCGAGGTCGAGACGGACAAATTCCACAAGGACATCGAGCGCCTCACGCGCGCGCACGCGGCGGAGAAGCGCGGCCTCACGCCCCGGCGGAGCCCCGGGAAGAAGGGCGACGAGAACGGCCGCGTCGCGGACCTCGAGGCTTTGGTCGCGCGCGAGCGCGCGCGCTGCGACCGCCTCGAGCGGTCCGCGTCGGACATGCTCGGCCAGCTCGCCAAGGCCGAGCGCGACCGCGCGCAGCTCGCCAAGGACAAGCACGCCCTCGAGGTCAAGGCGGCGTCCGCGCCCGCGCGGCCCGGCGCGCAGTCCGCGCGCAAGGCGCGGCCGTCGGACGTGTTCCGCCCCGCGGCGATCTTCGTCGACGGCGAGAACGACGCCCGGGCCTCGTCGAAGAAGCCCGTCTTCCCCAAGGCCCACCGCGACGAGTCCAAGGCGCTGCGGTCCCAGAACGCCGAGCTCCGGTCGCAGCGCGACGCGCTCGCCGACGACGTCTCCCACCTCAAGTCCGAGCTCGCGCGCACGCGCCTCGTGCTCCACGGCATGGAGTACTACACGGGCACGCACACCAAGACGACGACGCTCTAGAGCTAAGCTTCCGGCGTCTTCCGGAGCCGAGTCGGCTTGCGAGGAGTCATGCTCTTACAGGGGCGGGCCGTCGTCCGCGGCGTCGTCCGCGGGCGGCGGCGGGCTCGGCGGCGGCGGGCGCCGCGCCGGCTCCTCGCCGAAGTCGAGCGTCGTCGTGTAGAGCAGCCCGCAGATGCCGCTGAAGAAGAAGAAGTAGAGCGTGTCGACCCAGGCGACGCCCGTGATCCCGACGCCCGCGCCGTCGAGCGCGCCGTCGCCCGTGCCCAGCGCGAGCGCCGGCGCGGGGAACAGGGTCGCGGCGGACAACGCCGCGCGCCGCGCCTGCCGTCGAGGCGCCTGCGGCGACGGCGCGCTGTGAGGCAGAGCTGCGGGAAGTGTGGGATGCGCCTGCAGCGCGCTCTGAGGCAGCTGCAAGGCAGCGGTCGCTGCGACGAGGACGACGAGGCGCAGCATCATTTTCAGCGGTCGTCGCGCAGCGGTCGCGCACGCAGCGGTCGCGCACGCAGCGTTCGCAACAGCGTCCCGGACGCGCTGCACCGGCGGCGCTTGCCACAGCCTCAAGCCTGATCAACATCTCGTCAACCCCGATGCATCTTGACTGCATCATCCCACGCGGCCCCTCCCGTCCCAGCTGCCCCCACCCCGAAGGACATGGCCGACGCCGCGGATCCCGTCGCCGAGGTGGTGGAGATGGCGGCGGAGCCGCCCGCGGCTCCGCCGCCCGCGGCCAAGAGTGACCTGCGCAAGTCCATCAGCGTAGAGTTCAACACCCAGGCCGCGAGGCTCAAGGCCCTCGTCGAGGGCAAGAAGAACTTCATCACGTCGAGCCCGCTCTTCACCAAGGGCCTGGCGTCGGCCTTCGAGGCCGTGGACCTCGACAAGAGCGGCCGCGTCGACGTCAACGAGTGCTACATCGCCATTTTACTGTTCTACTCGAAATTGGGCGCGTACGTCAAGGGTTTGCTTCCCCCGAAGCTCGACCAGATCAAGGCAATCGTCCACGACGTCGGGTCCGACGAGCACCCGGGGGAGCTGAATTTGGAGGAGTTCGAGGCCATGCTCGTCATCCTGCTGGAGCACGTCGGCGGCCGCGTGTTGTTCCAGGTCCTGCTCGCGTTCTTCTTCACGCCCGTGTTCTCCGCCTTCTTCGCGGACGTCTACTACCGGGTCTACGTCCAGGGCAGCGCCATCGCCTTCCTCTACTCCAAGTCCATCGTGACGAACATGGTCGCCGCGGCCATCGTCTCCCTCGTCATCCCCTCGGCCCTCGACATGTACGAGAAGAAGAAGGCCGAGGCCCGCGGCAAGAACAAGGACGTGTAAGTGTGCCCGGGTTGGGGTGCGCTGGAGGGGGGCGGCGGACCGCGTGCCTTCGACGGCGCGTGAGGCTGCCCGAGCGCTAGCGCCTCGAGATCACGCGTCGGCACCCATGTTGCATGCCTTGTTGCAGTTTTGGGGTGGAGTTGCCACACAGCAGGAAAAGCCAGGCCGAGAGGGTGCCCATCGGAGAGGCGTCCCCCGAAGCCGGCGCCATGGACACGCTCCAGGCCATGTTCGGGGAGAACTGGGACGCGGCGACGCTCCAGGCCGTGCTCGCGTCCAAGGGCGGCGACGTCGAGGCCGCCGTCGACGCCGTGCTCGCCGCCGGGACGCCCGAGGCCTGGCACGCGGCGGCGGCGGCGCCCCCGCCGCCCCCCGCGGCGCCCTCGCTGCCGCCGCCCGCCGCCGCGTCGCCGGCCGGGGGCGCCCTCGCGCCCGGCGCCGTGTCCGTCGTCGTGCCCGAGGGCTCGCGCGGCGGCTCGACGCTGTCCATGTCGGCGCACGGGCGCCAGTTCATGGTCCAGGTCCCGCCGGGCCTCGTGCCCGGCCAGCGCTTCGTCGCGACGATCCCCCAGCCCCGCGCCGCCCCGCCGGCGGCGCCGCTGCCCGTCGACGCGGCGGCCGCGGCGGCCGCGGAGGCCGATGCGCTGCCGAAGCGGGGCACGCCCGTCCAGCTGCCCGACGACTTCCTCCGCCTCCCCGACGACTTCCGCCCGGCCTCGTCGGGCACGGACGCCATGGACCAGCAGCTGGCCCTCATGATGCAGCAGCAGCAGTACGCGGAGCCCGGCGCCGCGCCGCGGGGCCGCGGCTTCCTCGGCCGCCCCCGGCCCGCGGCCTCCGGCGCCGCCGCGACGAGCGCGGGGCCCGCCGCGTCCCAGGGCGGCACGTCGTCCATCTTCAACCGCATGTCCGCCGCCGCGTCCTCCGCCGCCGCCTCCGCGGGCCGCGCGGGCGCGGCCATCAAGTCCAAGCTCAAGTCGCGGGACGCGGTCCACATCGAGCCCTTCGAGCAGCAGTACGGCCGCCTCGACATCGGCGACGAGCTCGACGACGGCAACCCCCTCCACCACGAGGCCGCCACGCCGCCGGGGCAGAACGGCGGCAGCCCGAACCGGGGGCAGGACGAGCTCGAGCTCTGACGGCGCGGCGGCCCGCTCTTTGGCGCGCTCCCGCGCGCGCGCGTCCCCGGGGGCGCGGGCGGCGCGGAAGCGCGTATATCTTACTCATACCTCTGCTGTTTTAGTCGTACGTCTCTTCACAGTCGGAGTCTTCGTGGCAGAGTATCTTTCCGCAGCGCATGTGGATCCTCCCGTATGGCACGTTTCGGTTGAGATATCTTCCGTATGGAAAGCCTGGACTGAAGGACGGAAAGTCAGCAGTTGAGCGCCAGAAATCGAAGATGAGGCAGAAGACCTCTTTGGGCAGCGGCGTCGGAGCCTCGGCTTCAGCCTCCGCGGCGGACGACGAGAAGAGGCGCTCGAGAATCGCCGGCGGCGCGGGTGCGAGTGCGCGCGCGTCGGACTGGGCATCCTCAAGACTCCGCGCATTCAGCACCCGTTCCTGTAAGGCACTGATGCTGAGCACCGTCTCCGGTGGCTTCGCGCGGTCCTGCGCGCAGAGGGCGCGGAGGACGATGAGGCGCGAGAGGAGGCGTCTTCGCGGGACGACGTAGCTATCGGTGTAAAAAGATGACCAGCCGCCACATTCGCGTACGTGGACGAGTAGATAGGCCGCGGCCTCCCGCAATCCTCGCCAATTCCGCATGCTTTGTTTCCAGGCTTTGTCCTCGTCGTCGTCCGCGTCGTCGGACTCGTAGTCGCCCTCATAGTGACGTTCTCCTGCAGCGAGGGCTTCGGGGGTACGACCGTTGGAGTCACGGGCATCGAACGTCGCGCCACGGCTGAGCAGCAACCGAATCATGTCCCCGTGACCGTTGAACGCCGCCTGATGGAGCGGGGTTCGGCTGTGAAGACCGTTTCCCCCTGAGCTCGGCGCGTCGACGTCCGCGCCTCCGTCGAGAAGGAGCTTGGCCACGTCGTAGAAGCCGCGGAACGCGGCGCGGTGGAGGGGCGCGAGCCCGTCTTCGCCGTGGCGGAGGTTCGGGTCCGCGCCGCGGGCCAGGAGCAGGCGCACGACGTCGTCGCGATCGCCGAACGTCGCGTAATAAAGGAGCGCCCCCCCGCGCGGTCGTTTCTTGCCTTTAGGGACCGGACGTCCAGGAGGCCAATTAATAATGCGCGTATTCACGTCTCCACCAGAGTCGAAGTATGCGTTCAGCGCCGCGAAATCGCCGTACTGCGCAGCGAGACACAGCTCTGTTGTGAGGGGGAGACGTTGCTGTTTATGGTTGATGGGCGCCATGTCGATCGGCGCCATGTCGGTGTGATGACGGCGCAAAGATAATCAGTATTAAGACGAGTTCGCGCGGAGCTGACAGATTTTGGTGCTCGCCACCGGTGGCGCTCGCGATGCTCAAAACTTCACCAACGAGTAGTTGAACCCCAGCAGCCCGATGGCAACGATGGTTCGAAGACGCATCGCGTGCGCGCTGCTGCTGCACCTCCTCGGCTGCAGCGCGGCCGAGGACCTCGGCGTCGGCCTGCCGCAGCAGTGGCTGCGGTCGAGCGGCCCCATCGCGCGCCATCGGCCCGGCGGCTCCGCCTCATTCACGGTCGTCGACGCCCACGCGTCGGAGGACACGCTCTTCATCCAGGGCGTGACGACGCGCTTCAACACGCAGCAGCAGTACAAGAAGCGGAGCGTCGCCGACTGGTTCGCCTGCGACTTCGCCTCCGGCGCGGCGAACGCGACCGTCGCGGCGACGAAGGCGTCGCTGAACCCCGCGCACCTCGCGGACGCGACGACGTGCGCGCTAATCGAGTGCCCGCTGCCGGCGCCCTGCTTCGACGGCACCGTGACGCTCCGCGTCTCGGGCCCGGCGGCGGCGGTCATCCCGGGCATCCGCGTGACGCCGTCCGCGGCCTGCGGCGCGCCTCCCACCCCGTCGGGTTCGGGCGACCTCGCGTACTGCCTCGCGCCCGTCTTCGGCACGAACTTGAACGCGGCACTCCTCATCGAGTGGCTCGAGTACCACGTGGCCCTCGGCTTCGACCGCATCCACTTCTACAACATGATGGGCGACCGGGCGGCGCCGGACACGCGGGCGGTGCTCGCGCGCTACGTCGCGCGCGGCTACGTCGTCAACCACGACTGGTCCATGGCGGCGAACCCGGGCCCGCTCTGGGCGAACCCGAAAGCCGAGCGCCAGGCCGTCGTCATGTCCGCCGGGGCCGCGTCCTTTTCGTTTTTTCTCGGCGGGAACGTGGCGCGTCCGGGGCGCGCGAGCTCCTTCGGCCGGAGACGCGGCTTCCGTCTCTATCTAGGTACGCGCAGTCCGTCGCGCTCTACGACTGCTACCTCCGGGAGCACACGAGCAACCCCGGCGCGTCGGCGGCGTCGGCGCGGGCCCACGGGCCGAGTGACTGGGTCTGGTACGGCGACGTCGACGAGGTCGCGGTCGTGCCGCTTGTCGAGGCGCGAAAGAAGCAGAACCTCAAGGCGCTCATGGCCGAGCTCCCGGCGAAGACCAAGTACATCATCCACAACAGCCTCATCACCATGTTCGAGAAGGCGCAGGCGCCGCGGATGGCGCCCGCGCCGCTGCTCCTGTCCGTCGTCCGCGAGCGCGCGACGAAGTCCGCGCCGGGCCCGCCCATGCGGGCGCACACGAAGTGGTGCGCGCGGTCCCGGGGCTTCGGGAGCCTCCACCCGCTCTTCCTGAGCGTGCACTGCCCCATCGCGGACCTCGGCGCGCCGGCGACGGCCGGGCCCAAGGGCTGGCCCTTCCTCGGCGACGCGCGCATCCGCGTCGAGCACTTCTTCCACAACCACTACATGAACAACCCGCCGCGCAAGGCGGAGATGAAGAAGGGCGCGAAGATCATGCGCGACATCAAGTTCCGCGACGAGGCGCCGGACAAGATCCTCAACGGCTTCGCCGTCGACGCGGCCGCGCGCGGCCTCGCGGGCCTCGGCCCGGCGCTCACGCGCGTCTACGACTGCTGGCGGGACCGGCTCCACCGCGAGCAGTTCGCCGCCGGCGCCAGGCTCCACAACTTCCTCTTCCTCGTCGACGGCCAGAGCGCCTGCGCCAACAGCACGCGGCCGCCGCCGTGGCGCCGGGGCGTGGGCTAACGATGCACGGAAAGGTCGCCACCGAAGGTTTTGGGAGACGCCCTTGGAAAGATCAATCAGCAGCCCCGATTCTGCTGTCAACACACTTTGTAGCAACAGGCGACGAGGAGCCTGCTCTCCGGGGCACGAGTTGGCTTGGACAAGGCCGAGAGCGACGAGACGCGCAGGCCCGCCGTGTCGCCGACGACACACCCGACGAGCATGCGGCGCGTGTCCGTGGGCACGCTCCTGGGCCGTCGCGAGGAGGACGCGTGGGCCCGCGAACAGCCGACGGAACGGCTCGCGCTGGAGCCGCTGGGGCAGCTCCCGCGGGTCTCGGCGGGGCAGCCCAAGGCGCCCGTGCAGCGGTCGGTCCGACTGCCCGGCACGCCCATCGACGCGGGACGCGGCGCGCCGCTCCGCGACCGCGGCGACTTCCCCGACGCCGGCGGCGACGTCCCCGACGCCGGCGGCGACGTCCCCGGCCGCTCGCCGAAGGCCCCGCCGCGCGTGTCGACGGATTTCCCGGCCGCCGACGGCGCGCCGCCCGCGCCGACCCTGCTCGACTGCTCGCCGCTGCCGAGGCTCGACGGCCACGACGCGCTCGACACGGCGCTGGACGAGTTCGAGGAGATCCTGGGCCACGTGCGGCGCGGCAACGACAAGCTCAAGAAGACCGCGGCGAAGGCGCGGCGCAAGTCGCTGAACCTCGAGTCGCGCACGAGCGACGCGCTGCCCGACGCCTTCGGGTCCCGGAGCGCGGGCAGCCTCGGCGAGCTCCCGTCCGTGAAGAAGCTGCGCCGCGAGCGCCGCAAGCCCGCGCCGGTCCTGTCGTCCCTCCACGAGCTCGAGCGCGAGCGGGCCGCGTTCGAGGAGTCGACCGCGGAGCTCGAGAAGCTCGTCGGCGCCGCGCAGACCGTCCTGCTCGCGAGCTAAAACTGTGTCTGTTACGACTCGAGTCGCCGCTCGAGGTCCGCGAAGACGGCCGCGAGGTCGCCGGCGGCGAGGTCCGGCGCCGCGTCGGGCACGGGGATGGGCCGCGGCGGCCCGCGCTTCTCGCGGAGGCCCACGAGGCCGAGGCAGTCGTCGACCTCGGCGGCCGTCAGCGGCCGCGCGGCGCCCGGCGGCAGGTCCGCGAGGTCGAGGGGCCCCAGCCGCTCGCGGTGGAGCGCGGCGACCGTGAGCCCCGCGCGCGCCGCGAGGCGCCGGATCTGGTGGTGGCGGCCCTCGGCGATGGTCACGCGGACGGTCGCCTCCGCGCCGCGCCGGGCGACGACGTCGACGGCCGCGGGCTTCGTGAACACCGTCTCCCGCGAGTGCTTCGTGACGTCCTCGAGGGGCTCGGCGAGGGAGAGGAGCTGGGCCTCGTCGGCGACGCCGGCGACGTCCAACACGTAGGTCTTCGACACGCCCTTGTCGGGCCGCGGCCGCAACAAACGGGTCGACAGCGCGCCGTCGTCCGTGAAGAGCAGCAGCCCCGACGTCTCCTTGTCGAGGCGCCCCACGGGCGACACGTGCGGGAAGCCCGCGGGTAAACAATCAAAAACCGTCGGCAGGAACGCGCGCCGCCGGAAGGCGCGCCACCGCGACGTTTCGGCCGCGTGGTCGCGGTACGCCCTCGTCGACGCGTCGTCGCGCTGCGTGACGACGCCCAGGGGCTTGTGCAGCAGGAAGTAGTAGTGGCGCGCCTTGCACTTCTTGCCCACGGACCTGGCGTCGCCCGCGTGCCAGGGCCGCGCGCAGCGGCCGTCGCGCGCGCCGGCGCTGAACTTGCGGATCTTCAGCGACGGCCACCGCGTGAGCTCCGACAGCAGCCTCGAGGTCTCGGCCGACGGGTAGGGCACGAGCGCCCGGACGACGCGCGGGTCGCACATCAATTCGCGCGGGTGCGCTGCGGCGAGCTCGCGCCAGCGCCGCCAGCGCCTCCGGCGGTGGTGGCAGTAGACGAGCAGGGCCGTCGCGGCCGCCGTCGCGATTGTGGCGATGGCGGTTTTGTGTTGTGGGTGCATCGATGCGTCACTGGGCGAGTTCGTAAGGCGATTTGCGCTTGTTTTGACGGGCTCTACGACGCGCATCGTCGAGCTCTCCGAGACGGCATCATCGCGAAGCCAGCGACGTATCTGCGACGTTGAGTTTTGGCGGAGAACGTTGCTCGTCGACGCGGAGCGCGCGCCGACACCGTCCCCGTCCGCTCCCCACACGCCCACGATGAGCACCTCCTGGCTCTCCATGAAGAAGGACGACCTCCGGGTCAACCCGAAAGCCACGAAGTTCCTGTCGTCGCTCGGCGACCAGCCGCTGCACCTCGTGAGCGTCTTCGGCGCCGCGCGCCAGGGCAAGTCGTTCCTCATGAACGCGCTGAGCGGCATGGACGGCGTCTTCAAGGTGTCGAACGCGCTCGAGCCGTGCACGCAGGGCATCGACGTGTCGACGTCGACGCTGTCGCTCGAGAAGTTCCGCGCCGTCGGCGGCGGCGGCGCGCCCGCGGCGGGCGGCGGCCTCCTGAGCTGGCTGCCGGGCTGGGGCCCCGCGGCGCCGCCGGAGGCGGCGTCCGGGGGCGACGACCTCGTGGGCTTCTGCGACGCCGAGGGCCAGGGCGACCGCGACGTCCGCTACGACGCGCGCCTCGTCTGCCCCGCGCTCCTCGCGTCGCGCTGCGTCATCTTCAACTGGAAGGACTCGCTCCAGAAGGACCGCATCCTGAACCAGCTCGGCGTCATGGTCCGCGCCGCCGAGGGCGTCGCGGACTCGGGCTCGGGCCCCGTCTTCGGCCACCTCCACGTCGTCTTCCGCGACTGGACGTTCGAGGACGACGACGCGGCCAAGGTCAAGGCGTCGATCTTCGGCCTCGAGGCCGGCGGGAAGCGCGGCGCCGCGTCGCCGGATGCCGTGCAGCGCGACGAGATCCGCCGGGCGCTCGAGAAGGCCTTTGCGTCCGTCGACGTCCACCTCTTCCCGCCGCCCGTCGACAACATCTCGCAGCTCGTCAAGAAGGGCGGCGTGCGCAGGGACGAGCTCGCGCCGGCCTTCGTGGACCGCCTCGATGGATTACGCTCCGCGATCGTGCGCCAGCTGGCGTGCCGGTCGGACACGGCGCTCCTCCGCGCGGACGCGCCGGCGTCGGCGCGGCGCCTCGGCGCCGTCGTGCCCGAGCTCGCCGCGGCGCTCAACGCGGATGACTGTGTGCTGCCGCGGAGCGCCTACGCGGCCATCGTCGACGCGGAAGTTTCTGCGCTCGCGGAGTCGCTCGAGGCCGACGGCCTCGCGGCGGTGGACGCGTTCGATGACGCGCCCTTCTTCGCCGGGAGCAGCCCGGACTTTGTCGGGCTCCGCGGCGCGCTCGACGCCATCGTCGACGACGCCGTGCGCACGCTCGCGGCCAAGGTCGCGTCGGAGAAGGCGCTGTCGCCCGCGACGCGGGAGTCGCTCGCGCCCCGGCTCCGGGCCGCGCTCGGTCGCGCCGCGGACGCCGCCGCGGAGCGGTCGCGCTCCGCGCGGGCCGCGCGCGCGGAGGCGGCCGCGGCGGGCACGCGCGCCGACGCGCTCGAGGGCTTCCTCGCCGTCGCGGCGTCGGCCTTCGACGAGGTCCTCGGCGGCGCGCGCGCGGGCGCGTCCGACGCGGAGCTGCGCGTGGCGCTCGACGCGGAGCTCGGCGCGGCCGCGTCCGCGGCCATGCGCGCCTACGTGCGCGCCGACGAGCGCGCGCGCCTCTTCGCGCGCGACGCCGCCGCGGCGCGGCGCGAGGCGGACCTGCGCCTCGACGCGCTCCGGGGCAAGTGCGACGCGGCCGTCGCGCGCGCGAACGCGGACGCGGACCGCCGCCTCGAGGCCCGCGCGGCGGAGCTGCGCCGCCTCGCGGCCGTCGAGGAGGCAAAGCGACGAGCCGCCGAGGAGCGGCGGGCCGAGGCCGAGGCCGCCGCGCGGGCCGAGGCCGAGGCCGCCGCGCGGGCCAAGGCCGCCGCGGACGCCAAGGCCCGGGCCGCCGCCGAGGCCAAGGCCAAGGCCGCCGCCGAGAAAAAGGCCGCCGAGGCCCGCGCCGCCGCGGACGCGAAAGCCGCCAAGGCCAAGGCCGCCGCCGAGGCCAAGGCCGCCAAGGCGCAGGCCGCCGCGGACGCGAAGGCCGCCGCGGACGCCGAGGCCGCCGCCAAGGCCGCCAAGCCCAAGGCGCCGGCGAAGCGCAAGAGCGTGAGCTCCTCGGCGAAGAAGTCGTCGAAGAAGCCCAAGATGACCCGCGACGAGGCCCAGGCGGCCGCGCGTCAGGCCATGGCCGAGCGCGCGGAGCAGCGCATCAACGCGAACCGCGCCAAGTAGGCGCGCCGAGCGCCGCAAGCATACGCAGCCCACCGGCCGTCGCCGCGACGGCCGGGCCGGTGCGCGAACGAGCATCGTAAGATCCGGAACCGATCGGTAGAGGTGCAAGTTGTACTCATGTTGAGGCCCTCGAAAAGGCCCAAAATGCCAAAAATGCCGGAGGCGCCGGAGCCCTCGATCACCCAAGGTATAGACCGGCAGGCGAGGGAGGCCGCCGTCGAATCCACCATGGTAGTCGAGGCCCGCCAGACGCCCCAGCACCGGACCCCGCCCCAGCCGAAGCAGAAGAAGAAGAAGCCGAGCAAGATCGCCATGGTGCGCATGGGCTACGAGCAATTGGTGTGCACCGTCGTGCGGCCGCCGCGCGTGTCCTACGGCGTCGAGGACCTGGGCATGCCCTGCAAGCGCGTCAACGGTGCGTTCGTGGAGCGCGTGGACTTCGAGGTGGCCAACGACCGAGGGGAGACGCTGCGGTGCTCGCGGTGGGCGCCGAACCCGGCGACGCGGCGCCACATCCTCTACCTGCACAGCAACTCGAGCTGCCGCCTCGCCGTCGTGCGGAGCCCGCTGCTCGCGACGGCGGCGTCCCTGGGCGCGACGCTCGTGGCCTTCGACTTCGCGGGCTGCGGCATCAGCGACGGCGACGTCGTCACGCTCGGCATCCACGAGCGCGCGGACGTCGCGAAGCTCATCGCGACGATCAAGGCGCGGGACCCGGCGGCCCAGATCGTGCTCTGGGGCCGGTCCATGGGCGCGGCGTCGGCGCTCCTGTACTGCGAGGCCTACGACGACCCCGCGGTGTCCGCGCTCGTCCTCGACAGCCCGTTCCTGTCAGGGCCGCAAAAGGGTGATTCAACGTCGCTTCAACTTGAGTGTTCCGCGCGCGCGCGTTCCGGAAAAAGCATCCACGCTTCGAGAGCGCTCCGAGGGATGATCGCTCGTCCAAAAATCAGCCGAAACGAGTGGAAAACGACCGAGCTAGGAGCCTCCAAAGTTGGAAATTTCGCACCCTCTTCCTGCCCAGGTTCCTCAGCCTCAAGACGCTCGCGGACGACGTCGTCAAGCGCGTGGCCCCGAAGGCGCCGCGCTGCGGCGTGGCGTGCTTGCTGTGCTGCCTGAAGCGGAGCGTCAAGTCGCGCACGGGCGGCGTCGACGTCATGAAGGTGTCCTGCGAGCCCGCGGCGAGGAAGGCGACGCGGCCCGCGCTCTTCGTGTCGGGCGTCCGCGACGTGCTCGCGCCGCCGAAGACGCACGGCGAGCCGCTGGAGCGGGCCTACGCGGCGCCGTCGAAGCTGCTCACCTTCGACGGCGAGCACAACTCGCCGCGGCCCCGGTGGATCTACGAGGAGACGCGCGCGTTCCTGCTCGCGGCCTTCGCGCCGGACCTGGAGCCCCTGCGCCGCGCGCTCGAGGACGCCCCGGCGCCCGCGGGCGCCGACGCGCCCCTCGTGACCAAGGCGACGACGATCTAGGGGTCCTCTAACAGAAATTTTCAGACGTCCTTCCGGCCGGGCGAATTGATATGGTTCCTTAGGCGTCCTTGGCGTCCTCGACGTCCGCGACGGGGTGGACGAGGCCGAGCTCGGACGCGGGGCCGCGCCGGTACGGCTGGACCTCGGCCAGCCCGCCCTCCCGGGGCGCGACGACCTTGACGCGGCCCGCGATCGAAGAGCGGTTGCCCATGGCCGGCGCGGAGCCGAACTGGCGGCCGCCGCCGGACACCATGGACCGCTTCGCGACGCCCGTCGCGTGGCGCGGGAACTGGGACGGCCGCTGGAAGCCCGTGCCCTGGCGCGTGCCCGCGCGGGACCGCGGCGTCCGCTGTTCGGGCTCGGCGTCGTAGGCGCCGTCCTCGTCGATGCGCGACCGCTGCATGACGGAGAGCCGCGTCGTCCGGCGCCGGCTCAGCGTCTGCCGGTGGTCCTCCAGGGGCGCCTCGCGGAGCGCCTCGGTCTTGGCGCGCTCCGCCGTCTCCACGGACTTGTGGAGCTTCTCCAGGAGGTCGTTGAGCTTCGCGTACTCGTCGCGGCCGATGGTCACGGAAGACCCGTCCGCGGACTCGACGACGGCCCCGGCCGCCGCGGCCGCGGGCGACGCGTCGCTCACCGCGGCGTCGGACGCCGCCGCCGGCGCGCCCTTGGAAAAGACGGGCGGCGCGATGTTCGTCAACGTTTTCCTCAAGTCCCGGAGGCTCGCGATGTCGCTCCGCTTGAACTTCGTGTCGCCGCCGTCGTCGCCGTCGTCGTCGCTCAGGTCCAGGATGTCCTCTGCATCTAAATCCCGGTTCACGTTCTCCCACCAGGTCTGTATCGTCTGCGCGGCGCTCATCTTCTCCTCGAACATGACCAGACCCTGCGACGACGGCGCGTCCTTCGAAGCGCCCTGGGACTTGGTGTACTGCCGGGCCAGGAAGACGGAGATGGCGGCCTTGACGCGCTTGCGGCGCATCTGCACGGCGCGGGCGCAGCGCACGGCGAGCTTCGGGAACTCGCGGACGGCGTGCTCCATGTTCTCGAAGCCGAGCGCGAAGAGCTCGGAGTAGGCCTCGGACCGCGCGGACGTGTAGTGCGCCTGGCCGAGCATCGTGTTCTCGCCGAAGTAGTCGCCCTGCAGCTTCAACACCTCGATGGAGATGGTGCCGTGGCTCGTCGCCTCGTAGTCGCAGAGCGCGAGGCGCCACGCCTCCTCGACCTCCTTGGGCACGGCGTCGCGGACGCCGCCGACGGGCGGGCCCGCCGCGCCGCCCGCGTACATGTTGTACATGGACCGGTTCCGCCGCTTCGGCCGCAGGCCGCCCGCGGGGAACAGCGCGCCGAAGTCGTCGCTCGCCTTGTCCTTGTGCGGCGACCCGATCGTGATGCGCGCCATGGACTGCGGCAGCGACAGGTGCACGCAGCCACGGTCGAGCACGTACATGGTCGAGCCGTGCGTGTCCGCCGTGAAGAGGAGCTGCGTCGGCAGCGCGATGAAGGACCGCAGGTTCTGGACGATCGTCAGAATCGCGAAGGGCTCCAGACCGCGAAAGAGCGGGATCGTCTTCACCTTCTGGTGCTTGAGCGCGAGCTCGAGCTTGATCTGGAGCAGCACGGGCAGCTTCGTCAGGTCGATGCTGTCGTCGTCGTCGTGGTTCGCGTTCAGCAGGAAGGAGTAGTAGTTGACGATCTCGTTCTGCACCTGGCGGCCGATGTTCCGCCGCGACATGTAGGACCGGATCTTGTCGAGGGCCTGCGTGCGCTGGATGCCCTTGGCGTCCAACGCCGCGACGGCGGACGACATGGCGCCGATGACGGAGGCGAACATGAGCAGGCCCCAGACGATGGCGACGATGGTTAAAGCGACCTGCGTGTTCGAGTCGGGGTTGATGTCGCCGCCGATGCCCGTCGTCACCTGGATGGCCCAGTACATGGCGATGGTGTACTGGGTCTGCAGGTTCTTCTGCTTGACGCCCGCGTAGGGCGCCCAGTCGTCGAGGCAGGCGGAGCTGCCCGCCTTGTACGAGTGGTCCGCCTCGAGGCCGTAGTCGCGCACCGGGTCGCACAAACCCTCCATGCACGCGACCTTCCAGTAGATGCACGCGATGAGGTGCCAGGCGCAGATGAGGATCATGCACAACCGCAGCAGATGGATGAGCCCCGGGTTCAACAGCAGCAAGAAGCGGCTGTAGATGCGCGCGAGCCGCGCGACGCGGAGGAGTTTCGAGTAGCGCAAGAACGAGATCCACTGCACCGCCGCGTTCTTCTCGCCGTCCCTTTCCGCGAAGAAGGAGAAGGGCACGGACGCGCAGGCGTCGGCGCAGAACCAGCCCATGACGTACTTGTACGCGATGACCCGCTGGTTCGTGACGAGCTTGCCGTCGCGGTTGTAGAACGCGGTCCGGAAGTTGATGAACAGATCCGCGATGAAGGCCAGGTCGCTCAAATTCTCCAGCCGCAGCCAGCCGTTGCGCTGCCAGGTGAAGTCCGACTTGTTCGTCGTGCGGAACGCGTACCTTAACGGCGCCACGGCGACGAACGCGATGACGAAGCACGCGACGATGACGTCCCAGACGAGGTGCGCCGTCGAATCCTCGGCAATCAGACACTGGGTCCACAGGCCCCGCCCCTTCTTCGACGCCGACGCGTCCTGGCGGCCATGGCCGACCCATTCCGACTCGTGGTCGTCGTCGGGCCGCGCGAGCCGCGTCGAGAGGAAGCGATCGAGCACGCCGTCGCGGTCCTTGAACGCGCGGCTCCGCACGTCCTCGACGGAGCCCTTGCGCATCATGTAGTGGAGGCCGCCGAGGCCCTTGGTCCGCCCCTCGCCGAGCTCCTTCTCGTAGAACCGGCGGGACGACGGGCTCGCGATCTGCGACACGCGCGGCGCCATCTTCTTGCGCCCGATGCCCACGCGCCGCGGGATGGCGAAGGCGACCGTGCCCCGCGCGCGGCTCGCGAAGTCGCGGATGCCCCCGGCGGACCTGCGGACGCCCGCGCCGCCCTCGGGGTTCGACACGCTCCGCTTCCGGCCGGACGGCGACAGCGGGGAGTCGTCCTTGCTCGAGTCCTTGCCCTCGTCCTGGACCTTGTAGCTGCTCCGCGTGTCGTCGCTGGACGCGCGCCGCCACGGCGCCATCGCGTCGACGGGTGCCCGAGCGAGGTCTCCGGAGCCGTCGAGAGCCCGCGGCGCGTCCGGTCGGACCGAGGCCGGCGAGGCGCGGCGCGAGCGCGAAGCCGCGCGATCGGAGGACGCGGCGCGCGCGGACCGCGCGACCGAGGTCCGGGTCGCGACCGGCGGCCCGCCGACGGCGGCCGAGGAGCCCGGGCAAACGCTGAGGAGCTTCCTGCCCAGGCGCGCTGAGACACCGAAGGCGAAGATATAAAGTTGAAATTGAATCTAGGTTCAACGATGACATCAAGGCTGCCCTCACGGGTGGAACCCGCCTCGAACGATGAGTGCTGTCCTCGCGGCCGCCGCGCCCGTCGTCTTGCCAGCAACAACGCCGACGCATGGACCCACCGCGCCCTTCGACCTACCGCGGACGACGCCGCCCGGCTGGTCGTCGCCGGAGCTCGAACGCCTCTTCGCCGAGAAGCCGCCGGTCTTCGTCTCGCCGGCCCTGGGCCTCGAATCGGGCCTCGTCGCCGTCGGTGGCGGCCGCGGCTACGTCGCCGCAAAGGCGGCGCCCGCGGGCGCCCTGCTTCTCGTCGAGCAGCCCCTCCTCGCGCCGCCGGCCGACGGCGGCGATCCCGTCGACGCGCTGCAGGCGCTCTGCGGCCGCGACGACGGCGCGCGGCGGTGCGTCGCGCGGCTCCACCCCCGGTCCAACACCAACGGCGACGAGCGCGCGCGGCTCGCCAAGGTCTGGCGCTGCAACGGCTTCGAGAGCGGCATCTACGCCTACCGGTCCCTCTTCAACGACGCCGCCGACCCGAACTGCGTCCACTTCGCGTCCGACGACGGCACGGCGGAGATCTGGACCGCGCGGCCCGTGCGCGCGGGCGAGCCCCTGACCCTCGACTACGCCGGCGGCTCCGGCGCGCGGGGCCTCGTGGCGCGCGCTCACGGCCTCGAGCCGGAGCCGCTCGACGACCTCGACGAGAAGATATCGCGGGCGATCCCGCTCCTCGAGGCCAAGCAGGCCGCCCTCGAGCAGCGGCGCGCCAAGGATCTCGCCAAGGGCCCCGCGGCGAACGACGTCGCCGGCGCGCGGCACCGGCGCCTCGCGGCGGAATTACTGGAACGGGCGCGCTTCGTCGCCGACCGGGCGCGGTCGACGCGGAACCGGCGCCTCGAGGTCCGCGCGCTCGCCGTCGCCGGCGACGTCCACGCCCTGGCGAGCGTACGCGTCGCGGCTCCGGGGCGACGCGCTCCACTTCGCCGCGCGGCGCCTCGACCGGCTCCCCGCGGACCACCCGGACGTCGCCGCCGCCGCGGGCGACGCGTCGGACGCGCTGGCGGGCCTCGCGGCGCTCGGCGCGCCCGTCGGCTGCGTCGCCGCGAGCCTCCGGGGCACGTCGCTCCGCCCGAGCGCGACGCCGGCCGACGGCCTCCTCGGCCTCGCGCTCGCGCTCCGGCGCCGCGCGGACCGCAGCGCCGCGCTCTACGACTCGGCCCGCTGGCTCGCGCCGCACTAACACCTTTAGCCCCCTTGGAGGACGCCGGCGGCCCAGGCGCCGAACTCCTGGTTCTCCATGTCCACCCGCGCCGCGAGCTTGTCGACGACGAGCCGCCAGATGTCCAATTTCACCTGGGGCTCGCTGCCGTCGATCATGCCCATGGCCTGCGCGTAGAGCGGCGCGAGCTTCGCCCGCGTCACCGCGTCGGCGGGATCCGTGCACGCGTGCGCCGTCGGCCGCAGCACGTCGTCGTCGTCGCCCATGTCGAAGTCGATTTTGAGGTCCATGAAGCACTCGAGCAGGCCGACGTACATGGCGTCGTAGGCGTCGGCGCCGTAGGCCGCCTCGAGCCGCGCCGCCGACTCCGGCATGGCCGCGCCGTCGGCGAGGTTGCCCGCGAGGCCGTCGAGCAGGCCCCGCACGCGCTCGCGCAGCTCGGCGGTCGCCGCGGCCGACGCGCGGAGCGCGACGAATCGAGGTGCAGCGCGCTGCGGCGCGACGAGCGCGCGCGCGCCGGCGGCGAGCAGCGCGACGGCGAGCAGCTGCGCAGCAAGGCTGAAAGGCGCGGCCATATCGATGCGCGGAGATATTCAACTTGAAGTGCAAGGTTGGCACAAGGAACGCCCTTCGTATGAAGCGGCGCTCTGCGGAACGAGCTGCCCTTCGTCTGCCCGCGCGGCGCTCTACGGGCCGCGTGATGGCCCCTGGCCGGTGGCTTGCCCTCCTGTGCGCGGCGCCGGCGGCGGCGCAGGTGGCCTGGAGGCAGCCCACCTTCGACGTGGCCGTGAATCGGAGCGTCGCCTACGCCGAGACGGCCTGGAATTGCACGCCGGACGACGCGAGCCTGCCGCGGAACCTGTCGGACGCGAGCTCCTGCCGGGTCGACGGCGGCGGCAAGTGGGGCCGCGTGACGCTGGACCTCTACGCGCCCGCGCCGCGACCGGGCGGGCCGCGGCCGCCGGCGGCCGGGCGGCCCGCGGTCGTGCTCATGCACGGCGGGTCCTACGTGAACGGCGACAGCGCGTCAGACAACATGGCCTTTACGGCGCGGTGGTACGCGGCGCGCGGTTTCGTCGCCGCGAGCCTCGACTACCGCCCGCGCGGCGCCTACGGCCTCGTCCCCGCGGGCGACTTCAAATACGCGCCCGAGTTCGCGACGCACGACGTCAACGGCACGACGGAGCGCTACGGCTTCCTGCCCGCCTTCGACCTCATGTACCCGGCGATACGCGACGCCAAGGCCGCGGTGCGCTGGCTCAAGGCGCACGCGGGGCTCCTCGGCGTCGCGCCGGATTTCGTCGTCGCCTACGGCTCGTCCGCGGGCGCCTGCAGCGCCGTCGCGCTCGGCTCGAGCCTCGGGCCGGGCGCGCCCGAGGACTACCGCGACGAGCTGCGGGGCGTCGACCCGACGCTCGGCCACTTGGACACGCCGTCGGACGTCGCGGCCGTCGTGAGCCACTGGGGCGGCCTCTACGCCCTCGAGGTCCTCGAGCAGGCGACGAACGTGTCGCGCGTGACCGCGGCCTTTTCGCCCGTCGTCGCCTTCCACGGGTCCGAGGACTACGCCATCAGCCCTTTGAACGAGCCGAAGCTCTGCGACCGCCTCGCCCCTCTCGGCGTGCCCTGCGAGGCGACGACGCTCCGGGGCTACGGCCACGACCCGACCTTTTCCTGCGCGTGTTGCAATTCGGACTGCTCCGACACGGGCGTCGTCAACTGCACGGGGCGGCCCGTCCGCGAGCCCGGCGGCGGCTGCGAGGTCGTCGTCGACGCGTCGACGAACGCGACCATGGACGACGCCACGCTCCGCTTCCTCGCCGCGCACGCGGGCCTCGAACTACGAGGCTAGGCGCCGGATCTAGCAGATCCACGATGTCACCTTTAGTCCCCGCGGTGCATGGTGTAGCCCGGCGGGAGGCCCGACCGGTTGGCGTCGGGGACGAGGAAGAGGGAGAGAATGCGCCGCGTGCCGCGCGTCACCGCGACGCCGCCGTGCGTGATCGCGCCCGGGAAGCAGAACACGGACCCCGCCGGCCCGTTGAGCACGTTCCCCGCCGCGGCGACGTGCAGGCCGCCGCCGTCGTAGTCGCCGGCGTCGTTGAGCGCCAGCGACACGGAGACCGCCGACTCGTCGACGTGGTCCCGCATCTCCGCGAAGCATCGCTCCGCGTCGTAGCGGACGAAGAAGCAGTCGAGCACGCGCGCCGGCGCCCCCGCGAAGGTCCCCGGGAACAGGAGCGTCGCCCGCGCCGCGAGCGACGCGACGAGCGCGCGGACGTAGCCCCGCGCGGGCTCCGGCAGGTCCGTCGCGGGGACGTCGTAGACCGCGTGGTCCGTCGCGCCCGCGCGGCGCCGCTCGAGCCAGGCGGCCGTCGCCGCCGCCTCCACGGCGTCGCCGAGGCGGCGGCACGCGCCCGCGTCGGCGACGGCGCCCCGGTAGACGGCGAGCGCGTCGCCGCCGTAGTCCGGCGACCGATCCGGCGCGACGTCGCCTTCGCCCAGGGCCGCGGCGACGGCAAAGGGCCCGAGGGCGACGCGGTCCGCCGTCTGCTCGGCGAAGAGCGCGAAGGTCGCGCCGCGGTGGGCCAGCGCGAAGTTGCCGGGGCAGCGCGCGGCGCCCTCGGCGAAGAGCCGCAGGCACTCCGCGCACTCGCCGCGGTCGAGCTGCTGCTTCGCCAGGGCCCGCCAGGCGGCGGCGTGCGCGTCCGCCGTCGCCGCGACGCGGTCCCGCAGCTCCGCGACGCGCGCCGCGGCCGCCGCGTCCTTGAGCTCGACGAGCCTCGCGTCGACTTTGGCGTCGCCGACGCCGCGCGCCGCGACGCGCTTGAGCAGGTCGAAGGAGCACAGACTCGGCGTCTTGGCGAGGTAGCGCGCGGGCGTCGCGCCCTCGGCGTCCCGCAGGGCCGCGACGTCCGGCGCCGCGTCGAGCAATGCTAATACTGCTCCTGGCTCCGCGCGCTCGTTCCAGCACAGGTAGTGCAGGGGCGCCATGCCCTCGTCGTCGACCGCGGCCGCGGCGCCGGGCCCCGCGGCGACGAGGGCGCGCACGAGCGCGGCGGACGCGCCCGGCCGCCGGCAGAGGTAGTGGAGCGGCGTCCAGCCGTCCTCGTCGACCGCCTCGATGGCGGATGGGATGCTCTTGCAATGCGCGAGGAACCTGCGGAGCATCTCCGGCGTCGTCGCCGCGTTGGCGCAGAGATAATGGAGGGGACCGGCGCCGGCGTCGTCGACCTCGTCTATGGAGCTCGGCGTGAAATTCAGGACCACCTCGAGCGCGTCCAGCGACGCGGCCTCGTTCTCGCAGAACGTCCGCAGGGGCGTCGCGCCGGCGACGAACGCGCCCTTCGGCGCGCGCGTGCAGAGCGCTTTGAAATATTCCGGAGAGCGGAACTCCTCGAGCGCCGCCGCCGTCGCGCAGCGCGCCGCGCAGAGCACGTGGAGCGCCGACCCGCAGCGGTCCTCCACGAGCTCCGGGCCGCACCAGGCGAGCACGACCTCGAGCATCGCGACGCTCACGGCCCCGTTGCGGCAGAGCAGGTCCAGGGGCGACGTCGCGCAGCGATCCCGCGCCAGCGCGAGGTCCCGGGGCCCGCAGGGCAGCACGGCCTCGAGGGCCGCCGCGGTGACGGCCTCGTTCTCGCAGAGGCAGTGCAAAGCGGTGAGGCCGACGGAGTTGTGGAGCGGCAGCCCCTGCTCCGCGGCCACGGCCGCTTTCAGGAGCTGCGTGTCGAGCGTCGGGCCGCGGCAGAGGCCCATCAACGCGCGCGGCGCGCCCATGATGGGTGGCCTACTACACGTCAACCGGGCTGCTCCTTCACAGAAACTTTGGCTCGAGCAAGCATGGGAGGCTCTAATTGTGCGAGCGCCTCGTACTCGTGCGCTGCAGCGTAGCGGTGTATTTGTGTGCTACAGCGTAGCGCGCAACAGTGTCGATGGCGCGGCCGACGCCGCAGAGCCTCGCGGCGCTGCTCAGGCTCAGCGCGCTGCCGGCCGTCGAGGCCTGCGCCGCGACGCACGCCGAGCTCGTCGCGCGCCTGTCGTCGCAGGTGGAGCTCTGCGACGCGCTCGTCGGCGACGGCGAGCGGCGCGGCGCGCCGCTTTCGGCATTAAAAACACTCCAAGGCCTGCACCGCGGCGTGCTCCGCGACCTCGGCGCCATCGCGCCGCTCGTGGGCGCCGAGGCGAAGCTCGAGCTCGCGCACCGGGAGCTCATGCGCGCGGAGTCGCGCCACGCGCTGACGCTCACGTCCGTCGTCGACGTGCTCAGCGAGGCGGCCTGCGGGCCTAGCGCGCTCGGCGCGCTCGAGGCCGTCGCGCGGCAGCACGTCGGCGCGGCGTTGCTGCTCCGGCACCACCTGGCCTCGCACGCGGCGCACCTCGAGAACCTGCCGTCCGCGCGGCGCGGCGCCGCCGGTCCGAGCGACGAGGTCGGCGCGATCCACGCGGCGCTGCCCGTCGCCGACAGCGTGCGCGACGCCGCGCGCGAGGTCGAGCTCCTCGCGGACAGCGCCGCGGTCAAGGCCGGCGTCGCCGTGCCGACCGTCGAGCTCGCGGGCGACCTCGACGCGGCGGCGACCGCGCCGCCGCACCACGTGGGGCAGATCTTGATGGAGCTGCTGAAGAACGCGTTTCGGGCGACTTTGGAGGGGCCCTCCCCGACGGCGCCCGTGCGCGTGCACATTTCATCGAGGGACTGCGGCGTCGAGGTCGCGGTGAAAGACAGCGGCGCCGGCGTGGCCGGCGGGTCGGCCGCGTTCGCCGACCTCGCCCGGTTCCGCGCGGGGCGGCGATGGAACCGCGTCGACGAGCAGACGTCCTACGCGGCCGTGCCGGACCCGCTCCACGGCATCGGCGTCGGCCTCCCCGTCGCGACGTTCCACGCGGCGCACTTCGAGGGCAACGCGCTCCTGCTGACCTGCGGCGAGGAGACCGTCGCGACGCTCGCCCTCGGCGGCGACGCGGCGCGCCTCGAGCGGCTCCCGGACACGGCGGCCGCGCTCCAGAACCTTCTTAGTTAGTCCTCCTCGGGCCGGAAGTCCGTCGGGGCGCTGCCGAAGGGCGGCGCCTTCTGGACGGCGAGCTCGTCGCGGAAGCAGACCTCGAACCAGTGCTTGCGCTTGTAGGGGTAGATCGCCGCGGGCCGCGCGGCGTACTCGTCGTCGAAGGCCGCCTGCTTGGCCTTGGACCAGGTCTGGCGCGGGTTCGACGCGGGCGACACGCTCTCCATGACGCAGAGCTCGACGCCGTCGCCGTCGACGGGCAGCTTTGGGAAGACGCCCCGGGAGACGGCGTCGTCGCGGCAGCGGAACGCGCCAGGTTCCGCGAGCCACGCGCCGTTGCCCTTCCTGAAGATCTTCGCCGAGCCCGCGCCCGTGGAGAAGCAGATGCGCCGGATGCTCGGCGTCGCGGCGAGCAGGCCCCGCACGTCCGCGTACGTCGCGTCGCGGATCGCGCCGTCGAGCGAGCCTTTCCGGTTCGACGCCGCGACGGCGTCCCAGAGCGCGTAGCCCGCGCCCGTGAGCCGCGCGACGGCCTCGTCGTAGTCGACGGCTTCGTCGTGGAGCAAGTGCGGCCGGATGAAGTCCACGGCCTCCGCGCGGCCGTCGATGTGGAAGCCCCGCCGGAAGCCCAAAGCGTCGCCGACGATGTGCCAGAACGCGTTCGCGTTCGTCATGAAGTACTTGCCCTCGCGCAGCGAGTTGTCGCTCGGCTGCGTGCCGAGGAGCAGCGTGTGCGGCGCCACGGTGGCCGACAGCAGCGGGCCGAAGCTGCCCTTGGCGGGGCCGGAGAAGTGGGGGCTCGTCGTCGCCCGCTTCTTCGTCGGGGTCGCATTTGGTGCGGCGGCGGTCCGGCGTCGTTTCACGGGCGTCGACGACATGAGCGCGACGGCGCGGATCGTCAGCAGGCTTGAAAAGGCGCTTCGCATGCGCGACTCGCAGCAGCGCGCGCCGCCTCGGAGAGCTTGTGATCAGGGGGGGGTTTGCTCCGCCAGTGGCGCCCCGGCCGACCCCTCTAGCGCAGCGACGCGGTACTCGAAAGTCACGATCTTGAGCGCGAACGAACCTTCATAGTACCGTCGACTAGGAAACCAAGGGGCATGTCCAACGCCATCGATGGTGGCGAGATCGGCTGTGCCGGATTTGTCCGTAGGAGCGCGGTGGACGAACGAGGCCCGTAGGGTGGATTTTGGACCGACACCGAAACTGCGTCTCCGGCACTCACCAACCGTCCAGGGCGACGCCAGGGGTCATGGGGCGTCGCCCCGACCACAAAAAGCGACCGTTCTGCACCTATACGCAGCGCATGGCTGGCGCGTATACGCGCGTATTCGTACGTAGGCGGTCCTTTTTCGAGGATATTGTGCCGAGATCGTCGAGTTAGAAAGAGCTTGCTTCACGCGAGCGTAGCCACCGGACCTCTCCCGGCGCATGCAAAAAAGCGTGACTTTAGACGCCGCCGTCGCGCGACGCTGCCGACGTTGCCGGAGCAACCCCCCCCATTGTGATCCGCTTGTGGCGCTTCGGCGAAGGTCGGCCGCAATAAGCAACGTTGCCCCTTGCAGTGAGCGAATGCGCTGCGCCCTCACGCTCTCCGTCGCCGCGAGGAGCGCCGCGAGGGTCGCCGCGATGGCCTACAGCGGCGGCGCGACGAAGCACCACGACCTCCACGGCTTCCTGCGGAGTCCGACGCCGGCGACCGACGAGGCGGCGCTCGTCGTGCTCAACAGCGCGTCCTTCGGCGCCGGGCTGCTCGAGAAGCTCTGGGCCGCGTCGACCTACCGCGTCTGCGCCGACGGCGGCGCGAACCGACTCTTCGACCTGCTCGGGCCGTCCTTCGTGCCCGACGCGATCGTCGGCGACCTCGACAGCGCGCGCGGCGACGTGCTCGAGGCGTACGCGGCCGGCGGCGCGGCCGTCGCGCGCGTCGAGGACCAGGACGCCAACGACCTGTCCAAGGCCCTCGACGCCGTGGCCGAGCGCTGGCGCGGCGGCCGCCGCGGCGCCGCGGTCGTCCGCGTCGTCGGCGCGTTCGGCGGGCGCTTCGACCAGGAGATGGCCGCCTTCGACGCGCTCCACAAGTTCGCCGCGCGGGACCGCGACGCGTCCATGGCGCTCTACTCCGACGAGAACGCGGCGACGCTGCTCGCGCCGGGCCCGAGCCACGAGATTGTGGTCCGCCACGACGCCGAGGGCCCGCACTGCGGCCTCGTCCCCCTCGGCGCGCCCTGCGAGTGGGTCACGACGGCGGGCCTCCAGTGGAACCTCGACGGCGGCGCCCTCGCCTTCGGCGACCTCGTCTCCACGTCGAACCTCGTCCCGCGCGACGGCGGCCGCGGCGAGAGCGTCGTCTCCGTCGCCTGCGCCGCGCCCCTCGTCTGGACCATCGCGCGGCGCGGAGACTCATAACAGACCCCGGGGACGATCCGTGGCACGTATCCCGGGGGGGAGCCTTAGCGCCCCGCTCCGCTAGAAGATGTCGTTCTTCGGCGGCGGGCAGCCATTGAGCTCGAGCTGCCTGCGCAGCTCGGGCTCGTTGGCGCCCTGGAAGCGCGCGACCTCCTTGCCGTCCTTGAGGAGGAGGAAGGTCGGCAGCGCCTGGACGCCGAAGTGCGCCGACGCGTCGGGCACCTCGTCGACGTCGACCTTGACGAAGAGCGCCTCCGGCACGTCCTCGGCGAGCTTGGCGAAGACGGGCGCGATCTTCTGGCAGGGCCCGCACCACGTCGCGCTGAAGTCGATGACCACGAGCTTGCCCGCCGTCTCGCTCAGCAACTTGAGCTCCTCGAAGGACGTCGGATGCGCCACGGCGTCGCCGGCGCCGCCGCGCGCTACGTTGTGTATGGCGCGCAGCGCGAGGGGACTCGGGCGCGCAGTCGCGCCGGCGATGCAGAGGAGGAGCGCAGCGGCGGCGCGCGACAACATCGCGACGGAGCTGGTTGCAGGCAATGCTCTGAGATCGCCACGAGGTCGGCGAAGCCAAAGGTTACCACTCGTTGATGTGCACTGTCTGAAACTTGTGAGCGATGGGCGACGCAGCCCCGTCCGAGGCGGCGCCCGCTGCACTGGAGTCGTCCGATGCAGAGGCGACGCCGCCAGTCGATGCGCCCTTGCCAGCCGAGGCGACGCCGCTCGCCGACGAGAAGAAGGTCGACGGTCTCCCGCCGCCGCCGTCGCTCCGCATCTTCTCGGGCTGCTTCGTTGCGCTCTTCACGGCCTTCCTCGTGCTCCAGCAGTTCCTCACGTCCGTGCTGGGCACGACGGGCTTCTGGGTGCTGGTGGCCATCTACGGCGCCTTCTTCGCGGGCACGCTCGTCTCGCCATCGGTGTGCCGGCGCCTGGGGCTCAAGGCGTCCATGGTCGCGTCCGCGGCCGCCTACGCGACGCTCCACGTCGTCGTCGCCGCGGCCGCCGACGGCCGCGCGCCCGGCGCGTGCGCGGTCGCCGCCGGCGGCGCCTGCGGCGTCGGCGCCGCTGTGCTGTGGACGGCGCAGGGCGCCTACTGCGCGGCCGTCGAGCGCCGCGACGGCTTCGCGGTCGAGCGGTGCCAGTCCTACTTCTGGGGCCGCTTCTCGACGGCGGGCTGCTTCGGCTTCGGCGCGGCCCTGCTCCTCATCGGCGTCGCGGGCCTCGGCGCCGTCGCCGTGCTGTGGGCCGCGGCGCTCGCGTCCTGGGCCGCCGTCGCCGTCTTCGCGGCGGCGCTCCCGCCGCTGGCGGCATCGGACGACGCCGCGGACGACGTCGCGCTCGGCGAGAAGCTCGCGCGGACGCTGGCGCTCTTCTCGCGGCGCGACGTCCAGCTCAAGGCCGCGAGCTTCGTCCACCTCGGCGCGCAGGAGGGGCTCTACTGGGGCTGCGTCACCGCGCGCATGAGCCCGGCGCTCATCGCGACGTCCTTCGTTGTCCACGGCGCGCTCTCCGCGTCCTGCTGCGTGGCGACGGGCTGGGACTGGCGCGGCGCGGCCGCGGAGGCCAAGGCGCTCGCCCTCGCGGGCGTGTCCGTGGCGGGTTTGGCCGCGACGGCCGCGGGCCTCGCGCGAGACGAAAGCGAGAGCTCCGCGGCGAGCGCCGGCGGGCTCCTCCTGCTCGTCGGGACCGCGTGCTTCGGCCTCAGCGACTTCCCGGCGCACTCGCTCCTGCGGGGCTCCGTCGGCCGCGCCTTCCACGGGTCGCCACTCCTCGAGGCGTCCATGGCGAACGTCATCTTCTGCCTCACCGTCGGCAACATCGCGTTCTTCGTCGCGGGGCCCCTCGTGGACCCCGTCCGCCAGGCGCTCGCCGTCCTCGCGCTCGGGCTCCTCTCCGCCGGTGGCCTCGTCGTCTCCATGGCGCGCGCGCCGCCGCCCGCCGCCGCCGTCGCCCTGCCGCTCCACAAGTAAGGCCTACTTCGCCCGGAGCGCCTCCTCGGCGTAGGGCCGCCAGATGTCGGCGACCTTGAAGGACATGTCGAGGTGCTTCGCGAGCCCCCCGAGGAGGAAGCGGACGCGGCTCGCCATGATCCAGTCCTCGGGGACGGCCTTCACGGGGTCGGCCTTGTTGAGCTGCTCGAGGTGGAACTGGGGGTTCAACGGCCCCTCGTAGTCGACGTTGAACCACAGGTTCGCCCACTCGAAGATGAGGTCCTCGCGCATGTCGCGCGTCGCGAAGCCCGCGCGCGTGAAGACGTCGACGACGCGCGCCTCGTCGCCCGCGGCGAGCGCGACGACGAGCTCGCAGAGCAGGAGCCGCCGCGGCTCGCTCAGGCGCGTCGTCTGGCCGTAGTCGATGAGCCCGATCCTCCGCGGGTCGTCGCCGAGCACGAGCAGGTTCCCGGGATGCGGGTCGCCGTTAAACACGCCGTCGAGCAAGATCTCCTGGCCGTGGTAGGCGAGCAGCGCGCGCACCGTGCGCCGGAGCCGCCCCCGCAGCGCGACCTTGGCCCAGGGGTTGTACCAGGGAATGGCGCCGAAGCGCTTCTTGCCCCACTCCGCGAGCTTGACGCCGTCCGGGAGGTAGGCCATGGTCACGACTTTTCGTGAAGAGAGTTCTGGAAGCGGCTCGGGCACCTCGACGTCGACGTCGTCGACGCGCGGCCGCGATCGTAAATTGGCGCGGACCTCGCCGAGCGCGTCCGCTTCGTTGCCTACCAAGCATGACGGTGACGATTTCTCATTGTTTTCCCGCCCCAAATCTCTCGAAAATCGTCACGGCCACGGGACCCTGCTCGTCGCGGAAGTCGAACTCCGACAGAAACCGCCGCGAGATCTCCGCCATCACCGGCGACCACTCCGGCTGGAGGAGCCGGAGGAAGATGCGCACCGTCGCCAGGTCCTTGCGGTAGAGCCGCTCCGCCTCGGGATATTGGACCTTGACGCAGACGTCGCGGCCGTCGACGCGCGACCGGTGGACCTGGCCAGTCGCCGCCGCGCCGATCTGTGCGTCGACGAACCCCGCCGTGAGCCCCGCGGCCTTGGCCGCCCCGAGCTCCCGCCGGATCGCCCGCCGCGCGACGGCGCCGCCGCGGCCGGGCACGTCGTCTTGTAAAGCGCTGAGCTTCTCGACCCACGCGCGCGGGATGACGTCGGGCCGCGAGCTCAGGACCTGGCCGATCTTCACGTAGGCGCCGCGCATGTGCAGGATCGCCGCGAGGATGTCCTCGGCGGCGCGCTCGTGGAGCGCCTCGAGCGCCGCCGCCGCCTCGTCCTCGTCGAGCGCGCCGCAGCGCCGGAGCCAGCCCACGCGCCGGTACCTCAGCCAGATGGGCATCGCGCGGACCCAGAAGCCCGCGGACCGCGCGACGCCCTGGAGCTGGCTCGCCGCGAGCGCGGCGCCGACGGCGATGGTCGCGCGCCGCCGGTTCTTGCGCGATGCCAGGAAGCCGCTCGCCGCGCGCAGTGGTGGGATGCGCCGCCGCGGGCCGCGCGGCGGCGGCACCATGGCCGACGCGCACGCCAGCAGCCAGGCCAGCACCGCAATGGACCGGACCATGGGTGCACGCGGGCCGCCGCAACCGCGAGCACTGCGAGCTGTGCGTGCGCGACGACGACACAATTCTCATGCAAGGCCAGAAGAGCTGCCCCTCGACTGCCCGGGCAATGTTCGCTGAACCTTGACGGCAATGCTGCCCCAAAGGGAAGCGGGTGCCGGGGCTGCCCTTCGAAGATGGCCGAGCCCCCGGGCGCGGGAGGGGGGCAGGTCATGAGCGTGCTCGAGGAGGAGCTGGGGCTGAGCAACGGGGACCCCGGGCTCTACGTCTTCGACAAGAAGACGCTGGAGGCCGCCATCAAGAAGGGCATGCGCATGTCCGTGCTGGCCGACGACGGCCTGGCCGTCGAGGAGGCGGCGCTGGAGGAGAGCTGCCGGGCCCTCCAGAGCGACCTGTGGAAGGTGGACCTCGCCTGGCGGGAGCAGGCCGACGCGCCGGCGCACGCGCCGCCCGCCGGGGGCGGCGCGTCCGCGCGATTCCAGCGGAAGCTCGCGACGCGGGAACCCCGCGTCGGAGCCGCCCCCCCGACACCGCCGAAAAGAAACGCGCCGTTTTTCGTAGGCCCGACGCGCCGAAGCGGCGCACCGTGAGCTGCCCCCCGCGCGCCCTCGAGGCGACGTCGCCCGTCGTCTTCTACGACGAGGACTCCCTGGCGGACGACGCGCTCGACGCGGTCACGACGGCCATCGTCGACGTGCTCATGATGGAGGCCCAGGTCGAGTTCGAGGACGTGTCCTGGGACCCGCCGACGCCCCAGCAGCGCGCCAAGACGGAAGCTTTGGAGCGCAAGGTCGCGGCCGCGCGCGCAGAGCTCGAGCGCGCGCAGAAGCTGCTGGCCCGGAGCCCGCCGCCGCGGCCGAAGCGGCCGAGCTCGCGGAAGCGGCGCTCCGGCAGCGCCGCGCCGCGGTCGAGCGGGGCCACGCCGCCGCGGAGCCGCTCCGACGAAGGCGCCGCGTCCGCGCCGCGCGTGCTCTTCGTCGAGCCGCCGAGCGCGCACTTCGAGGCCGAGGACGCGGTCCAGGAGGCCTGCGACGTCGACGTCGACCTGCCCGTCGACGAGAGCGACCGCGAGGACAGCGGCTACGTGCCGCGGACGCCGCCGCGGGGCCCGGCGCTCGCCGAGGGCCTCGACGACCACGCGCGGACGCCCTTCGCGCTGTCGCCCGAGGCCTACGACGGCTGGATGGACGACAAGCGGTCCTCGAAGCTCATCAACTTCGAGCTCGAGGTCCCGCCGCCGCGGCCCATCGAGTTCGCCATCGAGACCGACAGCGACGACGACGGCGACGGCGGCGGCGCGGCCGCGCGCGCGACGGGCGCCGCGCCGGCGGCCGCGCACGTCGACCTCGACGAGTCCGGGTCCGCGTCGTCGCACCAGACCGCGGAGCCGCCGTCGCCCGCGGACCCCGGGGTCGACGCGGCGCCCGCCGCCGCCGACGAGCCCGCGGCGGCGCCCGCGGCGCCGGCGCCGCCGACGCAGCACCACATCGTCTTCGCCGTGGAGGAGGACGAGGCCGACGACTGGGCCGACCTCGACGGCGGCGACGCCGACGGCGACGACGCGCGCGACGCGCCCGGTCTGCTCCCGCCGGGCGGCGCGCGGGCGGCGCCCGGCGCCGACGACGCCGACGACGCGCCGGGCGAGACCGTCGACGCCGACGGCGTCCGCCACGTGCGCCTCGTCGACATCGCCGACGGCGGCGTCGGCAAGGACGGCGGCGACGACGTCGACGAGCCCCGGTCCCTCTGGAACCTCGTCGTGTGCAACTTCGACGCGAGCGACGCGGGCGCCGACGACCACGTCGTCACTCGCTGACGCGGCCCGCGCGCGGCCTCCCCCGCCCCCTTGTTTTAGCAGCTTGCCGGAAGTCGGCATTCAAGTCCTCATTCAAGTTGAACAGCAAATTGCCGACCGGCCACAACTCGCTGAACGATGGCAGCTCGATTCGTCCGCCTCGGCCGGCGCTTCCTGTCGACGCCGGCGGTGCCCGACTTCGCCGCGCCGACGTCCCTGAGCGCGGCGCAGGCCCTGAGCAGCTCGCGCATCACGCTCGACTTCGTGCGCCACGGCGTGTCCGGGCGGCGCCTCGACGCCATCGCGACGGAAACGGCGCCGGTGCAGGAGCGGTGGACGAAGGCGCTCCAGGTGCTCGTCGCCGCCCAGGCCCACTGCGCGTCGGCCTTCGGCTACCCGGCGACGTCCGAGGGCGTCATGCAGTACCGCGCGCACCTGGGGCAGGCCGCGGCGTCGTCCGGCGCGGACGCGCTCGCGGAGCTCAAGGCGCTGGATTCCGACGTCTGGGCCGAGCTGCTCCTGCGGGGCTTCGCGCTGGCGCCGCGGCCCCTCGACGCGGAGAAGGCGCGCGACTTCGCGGGCCGCGTCGCGGCGGCGGCGGCGTCGGCGTCGGGCGCGCTCGGCGACGAGCTCAGCGCGAAGCTCGCGGCCATCCCGAGCGACGCGCCGGACCGGACGAACGCCGTGCTCGCCGTCGTCCAGCGGGCCATGGCCGACGTCCAGATGGACCTCAGCGGGGCCCTGGGCTACGACGGCGACGACGGCTACGTCCAGCTCCAGGCCGCGCTCGTGGACCACATGTCGGACCCCGTCGTCGCCCACGCGACGTCCGCCGCGACCCACGCCCTCTGCGCGCGCGCGGGCATCGCGGCGCCCCAGTAGGGTAAGCTTACGCACCGAAGCGCCGCGCGACGGCCACGGCCGCGTGGCGCGCGGACAACGCCGCGGCCTCGACGCCCGGCGGCCGCGGCGAGCAGAAGTCGCCGGCGTAGTAGAGCCCCGAGGCGCCGCCGTCGCAGAAGTCGTCGGCGCCGTAGGTCGCCTTCGCGCCGAAGTTGCCGGCGAAGTCCTCCAGCGGCGCGGCGTCGTAGGCCGTCCCCGCGACGTCGCGCGCGTGTTTTCCCGCCCCCGCGTCGTCGCGGCCCGCCGCGGCCGCCGGCGCCGGGAACGCGGACCCCCAGCGCTGCGCCGTGAGGTAGGCCGCCTTCGGCAGCGCCGCGGAGCCCAGCGAGTTCGCGGCCGCGATTTCGAACGCTTCGAGCAAGGCCGCCGCGGGCTCCCGGAGGTACGACGGGTCCTGGGGGATGAACAGGCCCGTCGTCGCGTCGCGCATGGGCACGCGCGCGACCTCGTCGGCGGCCCAGCGCGGCGTCGACACGAGCGTCCACGTCTCGTGCTCGAGCGTCTCCAGGCCGGGCTTCGACGACGTCTTCGCCGCGAACCAGAGGCCGCCGGTCCCGTCGAAGGTGCAGGCGTCGACGTCGAGGGTCGTTTTCGTCTCAAAGGCCACCAGCGCCGTGAAGAGGCAGACGCGCACGCGGTCCGCGACGCGCTTCGCAGCGGTTTCCACGAACTCCGCGGGCAGCCCCGCCGACGCGCGGTGCCAGCCGTCCATGGCCGCCGACGCGTCCGTGACGACGACGGCGTCGAAGGCCCCCAGCGACTCGGCCGCGCGCACCGCCTCGACGGCCCGCGAGTCGAGCTTCGCGTCGTGGATCGCCGCGTCTCCTCCGACGCCCCGGAGCGTCCACCGCGGCCCCGACCGCTCGACGCCGCCGACGCGGACGCCCGACCGCACGACGAGTGTGTCGCCGCGCTCCGCGACGAGCTGGGCCATGGCCCCGGACGTGAGCGCGTGGAAGCCGCCGACGCCGCAGTAGACCGGTCTTGCATCCGGTCCGCCGACGCCGAAGAAGTCGGGCCCGAGCGCCGCGGTCTTCGGCGCCCACGCCGCGGCGACGCCGCGGTCCAGCCAGTCCTGTAAGATCGTTTCCCGAAACTCGGCGTCGTCGCCGCGGAAGAACTGCGCGCCGTGGTCCCACGCGAAGTAGCTCTCGCCTGAATGGTCGGGCGCGGCGACTTTGCCGGTAGCTTTGACGACGCGCCGGTGCGACGCGCGGCCGCCGAGGCCCCGGCCCTGGTCGAAGAGCGTTATTTGTGCGTTCGGGAGCAGTTGCGAGAGCTGCGATGCGGCGACGGTGCCCGTGATGCCGCCGCCGACGATGGCGATGTGCGGTGTCGCTGTGTTTGCAGCGTCAAAAGTTGCCATCTTTGTTGTTTTGCAAGTCTTTGAGTTATTCGTGTTCTGATGGTGTTCTTGTGCAACGCCGACGCGCTGGCGACCGCGTTGCTGCAGGCTGACGACGACGACGACTGCCGCTGCCACAGAGGTGGTCAAAGGTCGGAGCTGCCGTCGCCGAGCAGCGATCCGCCACTCGCGCCGTCCGCGAGCACCGCGCGAGCACCGCGCGAGCACCGCGCGAGCACCGCGCGAGCACCGCGACCCGCAGCGATGAGCGCCATGGAGGTCGACGACGCCGCGGCGGCGCCCGCGCCGGCCATGGACGTCGACGAGCCCGCCGCGGCGCCCGCGGCGGCGGCGCCCGCCGCGGCGCCGCTGCCGGCGTACCAGCAGAACATGAGAGACCGGCCCAAGGGCGAGGACAACGACAACCCGAAGGCCGTCGCGGCGCGCGCGGAGCTCGAGCGGCGGCAGCGCGCGCTCTGGAGCCCCGAGCTCGCGGCGGCCGTCGACGCGGGCCGCCCGCCGTACCCGGAGCCCATCCCCTGCGAGCCGCTGCCCGAGGGCGACTACCGGAGCGACCCGAACTACATCTTCGCCGCGGAGCCGCCGATCATCGAGGGCCCGCCGAAGAAGACGCGCCGCGCGCTGCCGGACTTCAAGAACGCGACGACGACGACGCTGACCGGCCACGGCCGCAACGTCAACTCGCTCGAGTGGAACGCGACGGGCGCGCTCCTCGCCTCCGGCTCCGACGACAAGACGGCGCGCGTCTGGGCGGGCGAGGACGGCTACAAGTGCGCGCACAAGCTCGAGCAGCACGGCGACTCCGTCGTCCAGCTCTGCTGGGACCCGACGACGCCGACGTCGCTCGCGACGCTCGCCGCGGACAAGGCCGTGCGGCTCTGGGATTTGCGCGAATCGACGCGGTGCGTCGCAAGCGTCAAAACGAACCACGAGTACATCAACATCGCGTGGTCGCTCTGCGGCCAGCACATCGCCGTGGGCTCCTCCGTGGGCTCCGGGTCCAAGGACGCGGACGTCAAGGACTACGTGTCCATCATCGACGCTAGGACCCACGCCGTCGTCAAGCGCCTCAAGTTCGCCTACGAGGTCAACGAGTTCGTCTGGGCGCCCGACGCGCGGACGTTATTGCTGACGACGGAGAAGGGCCGCGTCGAGGTCGTGCGGCCCCTGGGCCCCGAGGCCGACCCCGCGGAGGTCTTCAAGGTCGGCCCCACGCCGCAGGACGTCGACGACCACCCGGAAATCGAGAAGCCCGAGAAGCCGCGCCACCCGGCGAACATCTGGACCATGCACGCGCACACGGACGACTGCTACTGCGTCGCTTTGGACGCCGACAGCACGCCGCCGAAGCTCGCCGTGGGCTCCAAGGACTCCATCGTCTCGCTCTGGGATTTGGAGGAGATGATCTCCGTGCGCACGATCCTCCGCCACACGACGCCCGTCCGCTGCCTCTCGTTCTCGGCCCACGGCCAGCTCGTCGCGTCGTCGGCCTACGACCCGGGCATCGACATCGCCGACGCGGAGACCGCCGAGCTCGTCCACACCATCGACGCGCAGCACGCCATGAACTCCCTCGCCTGGCACCCGACGAAGCCCGTCCTCGCCTACGCCATCGACGCCAAGTCCGCCAAGGACGAGCGCTCCCGCTCCCGCGGCGACGACGCGACGCCCTACGTCCGCCTCCTCTCCTGCCCGGAGAAGGCGTCGTAAGGTGCTTAGGACGAATCATCATCGGAGTCGGAATCCGACTCCGACTCCGACTCCGACTCGGCGTGACGCAGGGCCTCAACGGCCGCGTCCATGTCGCCGCCGACGGCGAGAAGATACTTTCGCGCCGCGGCACGCACGAGCTTCCGCTCGATCTTGGGGATACTGGCGATGGCCTCCTCGTTGCCTTGGGAGGCCGCGCGCTCGTACCAGCGCTTCGCTTCCTCGAGGTCGACGTCGACGCCCAATCCATCCGCGTACAGATCGCCGAGGTTGCACTCGGCGAAATCGTCGCCTTGTGCCGCTGCAAGCTCGTACAAGCGCTTGGCTTCGTCGAAATCTACTTCCACGCCGTTCCCCTCTTGATACAAGAAGCCAAGGTTGTTTTGGGCATGAGGGTCACCTTTCGCGGCCGCGCGAGCGTACCAGCGTCTAGCTTCCTCGAAGTCGACGTCGACGCCGCGTCCAACATCATCGTAACATAAGCCGAGGGCAACCTCCGAATCGGTATCGCCCTTCTCTGCTGCGCGCGCGTACCAGCGTTTGGCTTCCTCCAAGTCGACGTCCACGCCTGTTCCCTCCTCGTAACAAGTGGCAAGATTGTACTCAGCCTCCGTCAGCCCTTGCGCAGCAGCGAGTTTGTAGAAGTGCACGGCCTCCACCGCGTTATGCTCTCCCTCTTTAACAAGCAGCAGTGCAACATTCTGCTGCGCGTTTGCTTCGCCCAGCTCCGCGGCCGTTCGATAGAGCTGCATCGCCTTTCGAATGTCCTTCCTGACGCCGTCTCCATCCTCGTACATGGTCCCGAGTTCCAAAATCGCGTCCGAATCCCCGAGCCCCGCAGCGCGCTTGAGGTACGTCGCGGCCATCCTCAGGTCTTTTGAAAGGCCTAGATCACCGTCGCGATATTGATAAGCCAATTGCGTGATCGCTTCCGGCACGGCGCGATCCACGTGCCCACGAATCATAGACAGCAGCTGCGCCTACCAAGCATGACGGTGATGATTTAAATCATCACGGCCACAGGACGCTGCTCAGCGCGTCGTCCCGCGGAAACGGTGCCCGACAGAGCGGGCACGGCGCGCGCTGGTCATCATCGTGAATCTTTTCGTCGCATGTTTCGCAGATCATGCGACAGCAGCAATAATAAAAACAGCTGGTACCGTTCACGTCCCAGGGCTCCCAGCATATCGGACAAGCTGACCCGTAGCGCTCCGAGAGAGGCTTTCGCTCTTCAGGAGCGGGCGGCTCATCACCCTTCGTTTTCTTGGCCTCGGGACCCTGGAGCTTCAGCCCCTGACGCGTGCGCTTCGAGATAGCCCCCGAAGTAGCCATCAAAATCGTCGCGCGCCGCGCTGCCTCCTCGTCCGACCCGCCTCCTCGAGCTTATTCGCCAAACCAGCTGTGGCAGAGGCAATTTTTGGCTACGAGAATCCAAGGCCGAGCTGCGGTGCCAGGACGAGTTTTTGTAAGTATTTTGACGAAATGTTCGACGTCTCCAAGGCTCTCAACTGGGCGAGACGGCGCTTCGCGAAAAAGTCGATTCGATTCGCCAAGGTCAAGGTGGAAGAAAACCCCTGCTCCCGGTGCTCGCAACCGGCGACGCTCTGCTGCCGTGCGTGCGAGTCCTTCTTCTGCCAACATCATAAAAAGTCCATCTGCGCCCGAACCTCCGCCTCGTGCGCGCAGCTGGCGGTACTGAAGAATCTCGCGCGGGCCGCGGTTTCGCGAGCGCTCGTCGAAAGCCGAGGCGAATCCTCGCGCGCCGCGAGCCTCGAGATGAATCTCGCGCGGGCCGCGGCGTCGCGCGCGCTCGTCGAAAGCCGCGGCGAATCCTCGCGCTTCGTCGCGAGCCTCGAGATGCTCGCCGACTCCGGCAGCGAGGACGAGGACGACGCCTGTCCCGTCTGCCTCGAAACGCTGTCGCCGCGCGCGAAGGCGAAGCGGTACTTCTACTGCTGCTCGACGTTCGTCTGCGGCGAGTGCGCGAAGCAGCTGCGACGCGCGTCGTATCCGGACGCCGTATCCTGTCCGCTCTGCCGCTCCGCCGCGCCGTCCGACGACGCGTCGCGGCTCGCGCTGTTGGAGAAGAACGTGGCCCGCGGCGACGTGCGCAGGCGGCGTCTTCTTCGCAATTCCCTCTCGCGAAACCGTCGCTATTCTTTGAAATTCGCTCTCGCGAAACCGTCGCGCGCGCGCAGGCGGCGGCGCTCGCGCGCGTCGGCCAGGCCTACCACGCCGGCCGCTACGGCGTCGGCGAGAACGCGGCCGCCGCCGCGTTCTTCTACGCGGCCGCCGGCGACTACGCCCCGGCCCTCGTGAACCTGGGCCACGCGTACCGCAAGGGCCACGGCGTGCCCCGCGACGCGGCGCGATCGGCGCGGCTCTTCGCGAAGGCCGCCGCGTTGTCGAACCACCCGTCGGCGCTCAACGGGCTCGGCTACTGCGTCAGCGACGGCCGCGGCTGCGCGCGGGACGCGGCCCTCGCGGCCCGGCTGTTTCGGCGCGCCGCGGACCAGGGCGACGCGGACGCGCAGTGCAACCTCGGTGTCGCTCGCCTACGAACCTATGACCTACGCGCTCTCGCAGGTACAACCTCGGCGTCCTCCACGAGGAGGGCGACGGCGTCGACGTCGACATGGCGAGCGCCCTCCACCTCTGGTCGCTCGCCGCGGCCCAGGGCCACCTCCTCGCGCTCGAGGCGCTCGCCGCGGAGTCGTCGCGCGGCCGCTCGCCCCTCGAGCGGCACTCGTCCCCGCTGCAGACGTTCCGCCGCAGGCTGCTCCCGCCGCGCGTCATCCGCCGCGCGCGGTCGGCGACGCTCTAACTTAGAGCGCCGGGTAGCGCGGGCACCAGTAGGTCGCGGCGTCGCTTTCGACGATCGCGACGTCGAGCTCCGCGGCGTCGACGCCGGCCGCGGTCGCCGTGACCGTCGCCGCCGCCGCGGCCCCGCCGGTGGCCTCGAAGACCCCGAGGAGGAGGCCGTGGAACGCGGGGCGCGACGCGCTCTTGTCCGCGGTGTGCTCCGACGGGTCGCCGTTGCCGCCGCCGATGAAGCGGAGGGCCGCCGACGACGCGAGCGTCACGTTCGCGTCCGCGGTCGGTACGACGCGGCCCTCGGCGTCGACGACCTCCACTTGGACGAGGGCGACGCCGCAGTCGGCGTCGACGCCGCCGGCGCCGACGCCGTCCTTGAAGGAGAGGCGCAGCGCGGCCGCGGGGCCCGTCGTTTCCACGGCGTCCGAGGCGACCGTCGCGTTCTGTGCGTCGCGGACGACGACGGCGACGGCGCCCGGCGCGTAGTCGACGGTCCACTGCACGTGCCCCAGCGCGGGCACGAGCTTCGCGCCCTGGGAGACGCCGTTGACCGTGAGCTCCGCGGAGTGGCCGTTCGTGAAGGCCCAGACCTCCACCGCGGAGCCGTCGCAGAGGCCTTCGCACTCCGCGAGGTGCGCCCCCTTTTCCTCGACGGCCCAGTTCCAATGCGGAAACAGATGCACCATGGGCTCCTCGGGTTTGAAGACGCTCTGATAGTAGTAGAAGCGGTCCTTCTCGAAACCCGCGATGTCCAAAATGCCGAAATGGGAGTTGACGTTCGGCCACGAGTAGGGCGTCGGCTCGCCCTTGTAGTCGAAGCCCGTCCACGTGAAGCCGCCGCTCACGAACGGCCGCGTGAGGATGCCCTGCGCGTCCGCCTCGCCGACGCCGCCCCAGGCGTCCTCCGCGACCTCGCCCCAGGTCGGGGCCGTCGTGTCGTAGCCCGCGACGTGCGCGGCGACGGCGTCGCTCGCGTACTCGCCGCGGTCCGACACCGCCGACGAGGTCTCGCTCGAGATGAAGGGCATCGACGCGTTCTTCGCGTGCTCGGCGTCGTACGTACTCGTCGCGTAGTCGATGCCCACGACGTCGCCGGGATAGTCCGGGGGCCGCCAGGGATTGTAGTTCGCGGACACCGCGCGCCCGAACGACGGGTCGAGCTCGCGGTAGAGCGCGGCCGCGGCTTTGCCGTCGCCGAGCGTGTCGTTCGTCTCGCAGAGCTTCTCGTTGCAGATGCTCCAGATGACCACGGAGGGGTGATTCCGGTCCCGGAGCACGAGGCGCGTCTGCTCGCCCGGGTTCCCATTTCGGTGCGTTTCATCCCAAACCAACATGCCCTCGGCGTCGCACGCGTCGAGGAGCGCGGGCGTCGGCGCGTTGTGCGCCGTCCGCCACGCGTTCGCGCCCATGGACTTGAGCTTGCGCACGCGGAACGCCTGGAGCGCGTCGGGCACGGCGACGCCGACGCCCGCAAAGTCCTGGTGGTTCGCCGCGCCCCGGATCTTGTAGGGCGCGCCGTTGAGCCAGAGCCCCGAGTCCGCTTTCCACGCGACGTCGCGCACGCCGATGGAGTGCGTCGTGACGTCGCGCGACGCGGCCGTCGCGACCTCGACGGTGACGTCGTAGAGAAACGGCGACTCGGGGCTCCAGAGCGCCGCGCGCGCGACGGCGACGGGGGGCAGGTCCAGCGTCGTAAAGTTGGCGCCCGAGGGGCCGACGGGCGGCGTCGTCGCGCCTTTGGCGGATGCCGAGCCGACGACGCGGCCCGTCGCCGCCTCGGCGACCGTCACCGTGACCTCGAAGGGCTCGGCCGTGGGAGACGTCGACGCGACGGCGATGCGCGGCGACACGATCGCGTCCGCGACGCCGGCCTCGATCGGCCCCGCGACCGTCGACGGAAGGTACGCGCCGCCGAGCACCGAGAGGTGCGTCGCCGGCGTCAGCAGCAGGCGCGCGTGGCGATAGATGCCGCCGCCGTCGTACCACCAGCCGTCGGGTTGCGTCGCGTCGACGCGCAAGGCGAGGACCGCGCCCGCGGCGAGCGCTTCCGCGTGGTCGCCGGAGAGCGGGAACCGGAAATTCGTGTAGCCGGAGCCGTGGGTCCCGAGGAGCGACCCGTTGAGGTAGGCCGTGGTCGACGTCTGGGCGCCGTCGAACTCGACGTGCGCGACGAGGGACCCGTCGCGGATGGCCTTCGCTTCGGCGGCGGACACGGCGAGCGCCTTCCGGTAGAGGCCGACGCCGTAGGGCAGGTAGCCGTGCGCCATGTCGCTCTCGTTGTTGAAGGTCCCCTCGACGACGAAGTCGTGGGGCACGTCGACGCGCCGCCAGGCGTCGTCGTCGAGGCTCGCGGCGCACCAGGCCCCCTCGGGGCAGGACGCCGGGCTGCCCTGCGCGCAGGCGTCGTCCTCGCACAACGAGAAGCGCCAGCTCCGGTCGATAGAATAGATCTTGCGCTCGTACAGCTTCACGCCGCCCGGCATGGAGTTACCATCGCGCCGCGCCGCGGCGCTCGGCATGGAGGAACCGTCGCGCCGCGCCGCGCCGCCCAGGAGGCAGCCGAGTAGCAGCAACGCGGCCATCATTATTCTTGATGCTCTCGATTCAGAAGACGTTCAAAAATGCAACATCGAGTGCATCATCTCCTACGGGGGCGGCGCCTTTGTCGACAGGGGAACACAGGCTTACATCACAGTCACACTCCTCAGAAGGACTTCGCCGCCCCGAGGTAGTCCTCGGCGGCCGCGCTGCCGGCGACGACGACGGCGTCGGCGCCGGGCCGCACGACGATGCGCTCCGAGCGCCACCAGTCGAGGGCGCCGAAGGAGCGGCGGCCGCTGCGCGTCGTCGTGACGACGGGCGTCGCGACCTCCGCCGCGGCGGGCGCCCGCGGCGCCTTGGGCGCCTTCTTCTTCTTCGCCGCGGGCTTGCGCGTCGGCGCGGCCGTCGGCCACGGGGCCGTCGTCTTCTTCGCGGCCTTCTTGGGCTTCTTGGCCGGCGACGCGGGCGCGGCCTTCTTTTTCTTGGCCGGCGACGCGACCTTGGCCTTCTTGGGCGACGCGGCCTCCCGGGGCGCGTTCTTCCGCGGCTCCGGCGGCGCGACGCGGCGCTTCTTCGCGGGCCGGGGCCCGCGCGCCGCGGCGCTGACGAAGTCGCCGAACTCGTCGTCGCTCGGGAGGCCCGGGAAGTCGTAGTCGTCCGCCGCGGGCCGCTTCTTCGCCGGCGGCGTCGCCGCGGGCCGCTTCTTCGCCGGCGGCGTCGCCGCGGCCGGCGGCCGCGCCGGCGGCGTCGCCGCGGCCGGCGGCGTCGCCGCGGCGGGCCGCGCCGCCTTCTCGGGCGTCGCCTCCGCGGGCCGCGTCGGCGCCCGCGTCGGGGGCGGCGCCTTGGCCGCCGGCCGCTTCTTGGCCTTCTTCGCCGGCGGCGCCTTGTAGCCGGCGAGCAGGCCGCCGCCGCCGGCGGGCCGCGGCGTCCGGCCCGCGGACTTGAAGTCGCGCGCGTCGCACCGCGGCGCCGGCGCCTTGGGCGGCGTCACCTCGGCCGCCGCGCCGAGGCCCTGGAGCGCCTGCGCGCGCGGCGAGCCCTCGAGGCCGAGGACCTTGAGAACGCCGAGCGAGCCCGCCGTCACCTTCGTCGGCGCGTTCTTCGGCGGCGGCAGGGATCGGGCCGGCGGCCGCACGGAGTGCGGCACGGGGCTCATGGCGATGAGGTCCGCGAAGTCCGAGCTGATGCGGCCGCCGGGCGCCGGCGCCGCCATGAGCGCCGCCGCGGGGCCGCGCGCCGGCGGCGGCGCGCCGGCGGCGCCGGCGTGGCCCGCGGCGCGCGGCAGGGGCGACCGGATCTTCTCGATGTCGCACCGGAAGATGGCCCCGGACCGCAGCGGGTCCACGGTCGACATGGTGCTCTCGCAACAGACAAGACGCTCTCACTTGGCGCCTCGGCTTCGAGTGACTTCAACGCGAGTCAAACATCGACATCGCGTCGCCCGCGCCTGCCTACCCGAGCGCGACAGTCCCTGGCGGCGCCTCGAATCACCCTCGTCCGCTTAGATCTGCAGCAGCGCCGGGTCCGCGACGTTCCCCGAGCCCTCGCGCTCGACGGGCGGCGCGGCGTCGTAGGACCCGAGGAAGCGGACGAAGGCGCAGCGCTCGAGGAGCGCCTTGACGGCCGCGACGCAGGGTTCGTCGCGCAGCGTGCCCTCGAAGCCCAGGAAGAAGACGTAGGTGAAGCCCGCGCCCGTCGTCCGCCGCCGCGGCCGGCTCTCGAGCTTGAGGAGGTTGATGCCGCGGCGGCCTGGGCAGCAAAAGGGTGATTCAACGTCGCTTCAACGTGAGTGTTCCGCGCGCGCGCGTTCCGGAAAAAGCATCCACGCTTCGAGACCGTTCCGAGAGATGATCGCTCGTCCAAAAATCAGCCGAAACGAGTGGAAAACGGCCGAGATATGAGCCTTTGAAGTTGGGAATTTCGCTCTCTTTTGCTGCCCTGGCGGCGGCCGAACTCGCCGAGGGCCTCGGCCAAGGCCCCCGGCCGGTCGATGACGGCGAAGGCGAGGGACGTCTTCGGCCGCGCGAGCGGCGGCGCCGCGTCCGTCGTCGAGAGCACGAGGAAGCGCGTGTAGTCGAGCGGGCCCTCCGTGACGACGATCTCGCCGTAGATGCGCAGGTCGTGCTGGAGGAGCAGGTCGAAGGCCTTGTTGATGCTCCCGCGCAGCGAGTTCTCGACGGCGAGGATGCCGTAGTCGACCGCGCCCGTCTCGA
>NW_008705562.1:910338-971350 GCF_000186865.1 Aureococcus anophagefferens
CCACCGTGTCGCGGAGCACCGTCGCGGCGCGGCGTCGTGGTGTCGCGGCGCGGCGCCGTGGTGTCGCGGCGCGGCGCTGTGATGGCACCGTTGCAGTCGCGGCGCGGCGCGGCGCCGTCGCGCGGAAAGCCGCGGTCGTGCCGAGGAGCAATGCGAACAGCGCGAGCGCTGGCGAGCGATGCGGTGCGATGCGTGGCGGCGACGCGCCGCGACGCGCGATCCAATTAGACTCCATAGCTGCAATCGGCGCTGCTGCTCGACGCCTTCACTTCAGCTCGGCCTTCAAGTCCATAAAAAGCGTCGCGTGTGCGCCCGCGCGCGCCGTCCTAGGCGAAGAGGCGCTTGAGGCGGCGCTCGGCGATGTCCGCGACGACGGGGTCCGCGCACGCGCCGAAGCCGCAGGACTTGTCGCACCAGTTCTTCTTGGGGCAGGTCGGGCAGAAGTCGTCGGCGCAGTGGAAGTCGCCCGACGCGAGCATCGCGTCGCAGGAGACGCTGCCGCAGTCCGTGTTCGAGACCTCGTCGCAGACGTTGTAGCAGGAGCACTCCGCGACCGTCAGGTTCGAGTTGCGGCCGTAGCGGTCGTTGCTCTTCTCGAAGCACGGGCAGTCCGCGTCGTAGCAGTAGCCCTCGGGCGACTCCGGCGTGTAGATCGGGTAGATGCCCGTGCCTGCGGCGCCGCGCGTCCGCGGGCGGTGCGCGCGCCCGAAGAAGCGCCGGCGTCGCGCCGCACTTGCCGACGTCGAGGCCCTCGGTCTCGACCTCGTCGCCCTGGTAGAGGCTCTTGCACTCGTCGACGGACTCGACGGGGCCGAAGCAGCCGACCGTGTAGGGCGCCCAGGACGTCGTGTGGTAGTGCTGCGCGGCGCGGGCGTAAGAAGGAGAAGCGGTGGTTTCGCGGACGCGGGGCGACGCGCGTAGACCGCGGCCTCGTCGACGCCGTAGGTCGCGTTCGCGGGGACGCCGTGCGTGTGGCCGTTGCACGCGTCTAAATCGTCGGGCGTGACCTGCTCCTCCGAGGTCTCGTTGTAGGACTCGTAGAGGCCGTAGATGCCGTGGCCGTCGAGCGCGATGCCGATGAGCACGCTGTGCTGCTTGAGCGAGTGGTCGTAGTCGCACGCGTTGTCGTTGTGGTAGTGGTCTGCGGGGAGCGGTTTCAGGGGGGGGCGACGATCGCGCGCGCGCACTCACAGGGGAAGGCGTGGCCGCCGCAGGAGTCGAGCATGAGCTCGTGGACGACCTTGGAGCCCGTCGCGGAGCACATGATGTCGAGCGCGGACTCGCACGTCGGCACGTCGACGCCCGCGTAGCAGTAGCCCGTGCCGTCCGTGCCTGGGCGAGCGCGCGGGTTAAGAACACACTTCTCGGCTCGTCGACGGGAAACCGGTCGAATCGCCGCGCGGTCCGCTCGCAGGGCATCGGGTTCGGCCCGAAGCCGAAGCCCGCCTCCTCCGGGCCGTAGATGTTTACGCCGGCGAGGGTCATGCCGACGCGGCCCCGGAGCTGCGCGCCGTGGGGCCCGTCCTTGGGGTCGTACTGCGGCGCGGGGACCGTCTGGTTGACGCAGTTCGCTGAATGGTTCGCGTAGACGAGGTACTGGGGCGGGTCGCAGAGCGGGCAGTAGCCCCACTTGTCGTTGGAGCACTGGTTCGTCTGGAAGACGCCCCGGAAGATGCCGTTGTGGTACGCGCCGTCCCAAAAATGATAATTAGAGGACCCGTCCGGCGCGCAGACCTGGCCGTTGGGCACGCCGGGGCAGGTCGCGTGGGCGCTGCCGGGGTTCAGGTTGTGGCCGAGGTCCAACGTCCAGCAGGCCGACGCGACGTCCACGGCGAGCAGCGCGACGAGCGCGCGGGCGGCCATGGTTCCGGATGTCACGGCCGTCGAGAGTCGGGGCAGCCTGTTTCAGAATGTCACACTTCAATAAAGCTTGCTTGAGGCGCATCAAAAAGTCGGTTGCTTGAGTGGCGCAAAAGGCTACTCGATGGCTGCGGTTGCGCTCGCTCCGCCGACGTTGGCTGAGGAGGTGTCCTCTTTCAACGCGGCCGAGACGTCAGTCAACGAGGCACAAACCGCGCCGGTCGCCACGCCGCGCCAGATCCTGCCCAAGGTCCAGTTCTCGCCCGCGCCGGCCCAGCCGGCGGCGAAGAGCGTCTCCTTCGTCGCGCCCGTGCCGCTCGTCGGCGGCGGCGCGTCGGCCTCGAAGGCGGCCCCCGTCGCCAAGGCCGTGCCCGCGTGGTCGCCCGCGCTCCCGTCCGAGGCGGCCAAGGCCATCGAGGCGTCGGCGACGGACGCGTCGCCGCGCGCGCTCAAGAAGCTCGTCGAGGAGGAGGCCGTCGTCAAGCGCAAGCCCCTGGCGGCCATCAACGGCACGAACCGCGACGCGCCGGTGAGCGCCGGCAAGAAGCGCCGCGCGAGCGCGTCGCCCGTGCGCGCCGTCGACGAGCTCCGCGGCGCGTTCGGCGCCGACGGCACGCCGCGGACGCGCGCCGTCGCGGCGGCGCGCGCGCGCGCGACGCCGCTCTACAAGCTCGCGGACACGCTCCTCGTCAACGCGGACACGGTCATCGCGACGCCGTCGATCACGCCCGCGGCCGCGCCGAGCGGCGACCTGCCGCCGTTCTCGGACACCGGCTCCGATCCCTACGACTCGGCGTCGAGCGCGGGCACGCCCCGGGCCCTGGTCTGGGACAGCCCCCACCTCGTCTGGCGCTGGGCCCGCGCGCCGGGGTCCGCGGCCGCGCCGGCGAACGCCGGCAAGAAGAAGACCGCGCGCGCGTTCGCGCTCCTCGCGCTCGCCGCGCTCGCGGTCCTCGCGACGACCGCGGCGCCGCCGACGGCGGCGCCGACCATGCCGGCGAAGGTGCTCCCCCTCGCCGCGCCGGCGCCCGTGCCCCGCGGCGCGCCCGTCCCGGCGCTCCCGGCCCCGGCGAAGGCCGCGGTCGCCGCGGCGCCCAAGGCCGGCCCGCTCCGGCGCCTCCTCGCGCCCGCGCGCAAGCTGCTCGCGCGCCTCCGCGCGGACAAGAAGCTCCAGCGGCTGCTCGCGCTCGTCGCGCTCCTCGCGCCGCTGGCCGCGATCCTCTGAGCCCGCGCCCCTCAGGGCCTCGCGCGCGTCTCCGCGACGCCGACGCCCGCGGGTCATCGAGCCCGCCCCTCGCGCGCGTCCCGACGACGCCGACGCCTGCGGTCACCAAGCGACCCCCACGCGCCCACGCTCTGCCTTAACCGATCTCATATGCCGCGGCGCGGCGGCGCGAGGCGCGGCGATCGCGACCCCCGGCGATGGCGAGGCCGCAGCTCGAGCTGGGGCACGATGCTCCATCTGATGTGGCGGCAGCTCATATGCGCCGCGGCGCTCGCTGGAACCGCAGCCTTCACCGCGCCGTCGCGCCGCGTCGCGCGACGACAACCTCTCAAAGCGGCGGCGGACGAGACCTACGACGTCGTCGTCATCGGCAGCGGCATCGGCGGCCTGTCCTGCGCCGGGCTCCTCGCGGCGGCGGGCAAGCGCGTCTGCGTGCTCGAGTCGCACTACGAGTTCGGCGGCTGCGCGCACGAGTACGCCGTCGGCCTCGACGGCACCACGATCCCGAGCGCGCGGCTCGAGGAGCTGGGCGCGGAAGCTCCGCCGACGTTCAAGTTCGAGGCGGGCCCGTCGCTCTACAGCGGCCTGTCGCCGGACGCGTCGCCGAACCCGCTGAAGCACATCTACCAGATGGTCGGCGAGGAGCCCGAGTGGATCACCTACGACAAGTGGGGCGCTTATTTACCGGAGGCGCCCGAGGGCTACGAGCTGTCGATCGGCGCGGAGAACTTTCTAGAGATCCTCCGGCGCTACGGCGGGCCGACGGCCGTCGCGGACTGGGAAAGATTGGCGTCGACGCTGCGGCCGCTGGCCAAGGGCGTCATGGGCCTGCCGTCGACGGCCGTGCGCGGCGATTTAGGGCTGCTCGCGACGCTCGGTCTCAAGTACCCGGGGCCGCTCCTCGCCGTGCTGAAAGACTCGTCGACGATCCTCGCGCCCTTCGACATGGAGAGCCCGGACTCGCCCTTTCGCGTCGACGACCCGTTTCTCCGCAATTACCTCGACCTCATCGCCTTCCTGTTGCAGGGTTTGCCCGCCAAGGGCACGCTGACGGCCGTCATGGCCTACATGGTCGAGGACTTTTACCGCGAGGGCGCGGTCATGGACTTCCCCGTGGGCGGGTCCAAGGGCCTCATCGACGCGCTCGTGCGCGGCGTCACGAAGCGCGAGGGCTGCGACGCGCGGCGGAGCACGCGCGTGGAGAAGGTGGTGGTGGAGGGCGGCAGAGCGGTAGGGGTGGAAACGAGAAAGGGCAGGATCTTCGCGACGGAGGCCGTGGTGTCGAACGCGGACCTGAAGAACACCTTCGACCTCGTGGACCGCGGCGTCTCCGAGGCCTTCGACGAGGAGCGGGACCGGCTTTTGAAGGACGTGCCGCTGTGCAAAAGTTTCATGCATGTCCACATGGGCGTCCCGGCGCACGCGATCCCGGACGACGCGCCGCCCCAGTGGACGGTCGTCGGGCCGACCTGGGACGGCCCCATCGACGCGCCGGGGAAAGTGGTGGTGGTGTCCGTGCCGTCGAAGCTCGACCCGTCGCTCGCGCCCGAGGGCTACCACGTGATCCACGCGTACGGCGCGGGCAACGAGCCCTACGAGCCCTGGGCCGCCTTCGAGACGGCGAGCGGGCGCAACGACTCGCCGGAATATCGCGCCTTCAAGGAGCAGCGGGCCCAGCCCGTCTTCGACGCCATCGCGAAGCGCGCGCCCGCCGCGCTCGAGGCGGCCGTCGTCACGCAGATCGCGAGTCCGCTGACGCACGCGCGCTACCTCAACCGCCACCGGGGCAACTACGGGCCCGCCATCGCCGCGGGGGGCGACGTGGAGTTCCCCAAGGTGACGACGCCGCTCGAGGGCTACTTCCGCTGCGGCGACTCGACGACCGCGGGCATCGGCGTCCCGGCCGTCGCGTCGTCGGGCGCGCAGTGCGCGAACGCGCTCCTCTCCGTCTTCGCCCAGCTCGACCTCAACGCGAAGATCAAAATGTAGAGGCGTTAAAGTGGATCTGGAGAGTGTGGACTGCTTGCAGTAGTTGCCGGAGGACGAGGTAGAGCAGTAGCCTCCAGGTCAGACTGGATTCCGCCAAGCAAACCTCAAGGCGGGCACTTCGACGAGGCGCGAAGTTCGAACTCAGCTGGGAGAGCCTCGCCCTGCCTCGACGTAGACTCGCGCGCGCGCCCCAGCCGCCACACGCGACCCCACGGTCCGGCGCGAAGGCCTGCGGAGAGCTCCGTCAGCCACAAGAGTTGCGACAACAGCCCATCGCGCCGCGACAGACGACGCGCACGCTGCGTCGCCGAAGCCAGGCAGCATGCCGCCCAAGAAGAAGGCGTCCGTGACCAAGGCCGCGGTGCCCATCACCGCCATGTTCTCGAAGAAGCCCAAGAAGGACGCGGCGCCGTCGCCCGCGCCCGCCGCGGCCTGCGACGAGAACAAGAAGCCGTCGCCGGAGCGCGCGGCGACGCCGACGCCGACGAAGCCGCGCGTCGCGGAGCTCCAGGAGGCGCCGAACTCGCGGTCGTCGCCGCGCCTGCGCACGACGGCGCGCAAGGACTACTCCGAGGCGCCGGGCTCCGACGACGATGAGGAGGAGGAGCGGGTGCGTCGCCGGACGCCGGACGCGCCCCTCCCGAAACCTCCCCCCCCGCGCAGGCCCCCAAGAAGCGCCCCGCGCGCGCCAAGAAGCCCGCGGCGTCGTCCGACGACGACGACTTCGTCGCGACGGGCCGCGCGAGCGACGACGACGCGTCGAGCGACGACGACGACGACGACGACGACGACGAGTCGTCCGAGAGCGACGGCATCTTCGAGACGAAGAAGAAGGCGAAGAAGCCCGCGGCGAAGCGCGCCGCGCCGCGCAAGAAGCAGGCCGTGGACCCGGCCATGGTCGTCGACAGCGACACCGTCGCGGCGCCCGTCGAGCTCTCGGCGGAGGAGAAGGAGCTCAAGTGGCCGATCAAGCCCGTGCCGCCCGCGTTCAAGCCCAAGGCGGCCCCCGCCGCCGACGACGACGACGAGGAGGCGTCGCCGTCGACCTCGAAGAAGCGCAAGAGCAAGTCGTCGACGGGCAGCGCCTTTGACGTGATGATGAAGAGCGCGAAGACGCCCTCCCGCAAAAAGAAGGCCGGCGACGACGACGAGAAGTTCTCCGCGGACCTCGACAACGACCTGCCCGTCATCAGCCGCCCCCACGACATCTTCGCCGACATCGTGCGGCGCTTCCCCGAGATCGGCGAGCTCGCCAAGTCCATGGACCGGCCGCTCCGCGTCGCGACGATGTGCTCCGGCACGGAGGCGCCGATCCTCGCGATGGACCTCACGTCCCAGGCCTGCGAGGCCCAGCACGGGTCGCCCTTCCCCGTGGAGCACATCTTCTCGAGCGAGGTCGAGCCCTTCAAGCAGGCTTATATTCAGCGCAACTTCGCGCCGCCGCTCCTCTTCCGCGACGTCCGCGAGCTCGGCAACAAGCGCGCGCACACGGCCTTTGGCGCGTTGGAGGACGTGCCCCAGGACCGGGACCACTTCGACGTGCTCATCGCCGGCACGTCCTGCGTCGACTACTCGAACCTCAACGACCACAAGAAGACGCTCGACCAGGGCGGCGAATCCGGCCAGACGTTCTACGGCATGCACGAGTGGGTCCAGCGCGCGCGGCCCACGCTCGTGCTCCTCGAGAACGTCTGCGGCGCGCCCTGGGGCGGCATGATCAAGAACTTCGCCGACATCAAGTACCACGCGCGCCACTCGCGCCTCGACACGAAGCACTTCTACCTCCCGCAGACGCGGACGCGCGGCTACCTCCTCGCCGTCGCCCACGAGCGCTGCGGGCCCGGCGTCCTCGACGCCTGGGAGGAGAAATTGGCCAAGATGCGCCGGGCGGCGTCGGCGTCCCTCGAGGCGTTCATGCTCGCGCCCGACGACCCGCGCGTCTCCGCGGCGCGCGCGGACCTGAAGCACGTGTCGCGGAACAAGAACGACGTGCCCTGGGAGAAGTGCGAGGCGCGCCACGCGCGCGTCCGCGGCGAGGAGAAGCTCGGCCAGAAGCGGCCCGTGACGAACTGGTCCCACGGCACGAACAACGCGAGCCTGCCCGACTTCGCGTGGCGCGACTGGGCGCACGCGCAGACGGAGCGCGTGCTCGACTCCATCGACATCGACTACATGCGCCTCGTGCAGAAGAAGGTCGACGCGTCCTTCAAGACGTCGGTCTGGGACCTGTCGCAGAACGTCGACCGGTCGAACCCGACGAACTCCAAGCTCGGCATCTGCCCGTGCCTCACGCCGTCGCTCTGCGCCTACGTGACGAACCAGGGCCGGCCCGTGATTGGCGTCGAGACCCTGGCGCTCCAGGGCATCCCCATCGACGACCTGCTGTTGACGCGCGAGTCCGAGGACAACCTCACGTCGCTCTCCGGCAACGCGATGTCGACGACCGTCGTCGGCTCCGCTCTGCTGGCCGCGCTCCTCGTGCTGCCCATGGAGAGCCTGGAGAACATGGGCCTCGCGTCCGAGACCGCGGCCAAGAAGGCGAAGACGGGCGGCCAAGAAGGCCAAGAAGACGAGGCCGCGGTCGCCGTCAAGGAGTCGGCCATGGCCGCGCCGCGCGCGCTGCCCATGGGCGCGCTCGACGACGTCGCGTCGCCCCTCTTCGAGGCCGGCACGCCCGTCACCTACGGCGCGTTGCGGCACGCGGGCATCCGGACCATGCGCCGCTGCATCTGCGAGTCGCGGAATTCCAACTCCGACGCGCGGATCCTCCGCTGCGAGAAGTCGGGCCACACCGCGTGCGAGAACTGCGCGGGCAAGCCCGAGCACTACTTCGCGCCCGACGACACGCCCCGGTCCGAGCCCCGCGCCTTCGAGAAGGCGCTGGCCAAGGCCCTGCCGGGGTCCGTCGTCCTCGCGGGCGTCGGCCGCGCGGCGCTCGAGAAGGCCGTCGCCGGCGCGGACGGCGTCGACGACTCGATCCTCGACGCGTGGCTCGACCACGTCGCGGACCTCGACGGCACGGAGCTGCGCCAGGCCGGCGTCGCGCGCGGCGACGACTGGAAGGCGACCTTCGCGGACGCCGCGGGCAAATTCACCGCGGAGCTCCGCGTCGGCGACGGCAGCCCCGAGTGGCTCGTCTACGCGGACGCGCCGCCGGGCAAGGGCGCCCTGCGCGACGCCTTCAAGACGCCCGTGCTCCGCGGCGCGACGTCGCCGGAAGGCGGGTTACTTTCCGTCGCGTGGTCCGCGCACGGGCCCGGCGGCGCGTCTTCGAACGTCACGATCTCGCACGGCGGCGACCTCATCGACACCTTCGAGTCGACCTTCGCCATGGAGGACGGCTCCGTGGGCTCGAAGCGCCACTCCGTCATCACCGTGGAGGGCGACGCGTCCGTCGCCGGCACCTACGACGCGCTGCCCAAGTGCTCCGCGGCGCTCGGCTCGCTCCACAAGCGGCGCGGCGGCGACGTCTACTTCTTCCTCGAGTCCGAGCCCGTGGGCAAGCCCGAGAACGATGGCTACGTCTTCGCGTTGGACTGGCGCAAGCTCAAGCTCTCGGAGCAGCGCGCGTCCATCGTCGCGCGGTTGGACGTGAAGTGGAAGCCGCCCGTCGCCGGCGACGGCGTCAACTTCAAGAAGGCCGAGCTGTCGCGGTCCGTGGACGCCGTCGCGCCCGTCTGGTGCGCCCTGCCCGGCGCGTCCCTCGAGGCCGCCGCGGGCCGCGACGGCGTCGTCGCCAAGGTCGAGGCGTCGCTCTCCGGCGCCGTCGACCTGTCGACGGCGTCGCCGCGCGACGCCTTGGCCGTGCTCCAGTGCGCCGTGCCCGTCGGCGACGACCTGGCGACGCTCGGCGGCGTCTGGTCGCCCAAGGCCGCGCGCGACGCCTGGGCGCCCCTCGCGGCCGCGAAATTGGGCGCGTGCGGCGTGGTAGCCACGCAAACGTCGCGCGAGATCGGCTTCGTGACGCCGCGCCTCGAGCTCCCCGGGGCGTTGGGGGCCTGGTCCTCCGCGGCCCACGTCGAGGTCTTCGCCGACGCCCTCGCGAAGACGGGCACGTGCTGCGCGGTCTGCGCGCCCACGCCGCCCACCTTGGAGTGGGCCAAGGAGGCGGGCAAGCGGTCGACGACGTTCATCGCCGTCGAGGACCCCTACAGCGCGGGCGTCTACGAGCGCGCCCTCAAGCACCGGCCGTCGACCTTCGCCATGCAGGCGCGCCTCGACTCCAAGGGCGGGAAAGGAGAATTGCGCGTCGCGGTGAACGCGCGCGCGCTCTGCGCGCGCGCGTTCGCGTCGCTGCCCGCGCGCGTCCACGCGCGCCGCGAGGGCGACACGGTGCTCGAGTGGCGCGTCGTCCCCGGCGAGCCCACGTTCCAGCGCGAGCGCGCGCCGAACCGGCCCTTCGGCCTCACGTCGAACCGCGGCGACGTCGAAGCCGCGCAGCCCGCGTCGTTCGTCGCGTCCGGCGCGTCGCTCCGGCCCGAGCAGCTCCGGTCCCTGACCTGGATGCTCGCCATGGAGCGCGGCGAGACCTTCATCGAGGAGGAGGTCGTCGACGACACGCTCAGCGCGCTGGGCTGGCGCGCGGAGGCGCGCGTCCGCGTGCCCACGACGGTCCGCGGCGGCGTGCTCGCGGACGCCGTCGGCTACGGCAAGACGGCCATCACGCTCGCCTTGATCGACGAGACGAAGACCGACGAGCCCCCGGCCCTGCCGGCCTACCACGTCGCCGCCGACGGGGCGCCCAAGGCCATCCCCTGCAAGGCGACGCTCATCGTGGTCCCGAAGCATTTGATGGCGCAGTGGCCGTCGGAGCTCAAGAAGTTCCTCGGCGGCGCCGCGGCGAAGAAGTACAACGTCATCACCATCGCGACCATGCTCGACCTCAAGAAGCTGACCGTCGCCAAGATGCTCGCCGCGGACATTGTGTTCGTGGCCGTTTCCGCGTTCCGCACGGACGCGTTCTACGACCATTTGGCGGAGTTCGCGGCGGTGCACAAGCTGCCCAAGAAGGGCGGCCGCCACTTCCAGGAGGTCCACGCCAAGGCCATCGCCAACGTCGAGCGCTACGTGGGCCTCCTCCAGGCCGAGGGGCCCGACGCGCTCCGGAAGGCGCGCAAGGCCGACAAGGCGCGCGACGAGGTCACCATCGCCGTCAACACGTCGAAGAAGCAGGCCTACAAGGACGCGGCGCCCCTGCGCGGCGCCCGCGAGAAGACGGCCGCGCCCAAGAAGAAGAAGGCGGAGAAGCCCGACGAGCCCATGCCCGACGCGGCCGACGACGACGAGCCCATGGACGACGAGGACTCCGAGTCCGAGGAGGAGGAGGTCAAGAAGCCGAAGAAGGACGCGTGGAAGAAGCTCCAGGCGCCGCCGCTCCAGCTCTTCCACTTCGCGCGGAAAGTCGTCGACGAGTACACGTACCTCGAGGCGCGCGACGTGCCGACGATCCACGCGATCAAGGCGCGGTCGTCCTGGGTGCTCTCCGGCACGCCGCCCATCGACAGCTTCGACGACGTCAAGTCCATCGCCGCCTTCCTCGGCGTCCACCTCGGCGCCGCGGACCCCGTGCAGCTCACGAAGAAGGGCACCGTCGCGCGCGCCGACGCGCACAAGGAGCTCTCGAAATCGGAGATGTTCCACGAGTTCATGGAGAACCGGTCCGAGTCCTGGCACGCGCGGCGCCGCGACCTCGCCCAGGCCTTCGTGAACCGCTTCGTGCGCCAGAACGTCGCGGAGATCGACGAGATCCCCTTCGTCGAGCACGTCCGCAGCGTCGACCTGCCGTCCGCGGAGCGCGCGGTCTACCTCGAGCTCGAGCACCACCTGCGCGCCCTCGAGATGCAAACCTCGAAACACGCGGGCCGGGGCCGCGCGGGCTCCGCGCGGAGCGACCGCGAGGCGCGGCTCCGCGAGGCCTTGGAGGGCTCCAGCGACGCGCACGAGGCGCTGCTCAAGCGCTGCGCGTACTCGACGCTCGACGGCGGCGCCAAGGGCGCGCCGGCGACCGTCGTCGGCGCCTGCGACTTGGTGGTGGCGCGCCGCGAGGCCGAGCTCGACGAGTGCGCGAACCAGATCCGCCGCGAGGTCGCCGCGGCGTACCGCCTCGAGGGCGAGCTCCGCCGCTGGGACGCCGCGCGGCCCATGAGCGGGCCGACGGTCAAGTCGAAGCCCTGCCTCGACGCCTTCGACAAGTTCGACTCGGCGACGGGCATGTGGTACGCCGAGGACGTCGGCGGCTCGGCCGCGGGCAAGAAGCGGAAGGCGGCCGACCGCGTCTGCGGCCACAAGCACATGCGCGAGCTCGCGGACGAGCTCGCGGGCGGCTACGGCGACGCCGAGGCGTCGGCGAAGCTCCTGGCCATCGTCGACGAGGCGAAGCAGGACGCGGCGAAGAGCCCGAACTGCTCCCTCGCGAAGCCCGCCGCGGCCGACGACTCGGACGACGACGCCTCGGACGACGACTCGGACGCGCCCAAGAAGAAGAAGAAGCCCAAGAAGAAGGCCAAGAAGAAGGTCGACGAGAAGGACCGCGCCAAGTACATCGAGGACGTGTCCTACCACCACAAGATCGACGCGCTCGTGTTCCCGGAGCCCGTCGTCGCCGGCGAGTCCGAGCCCAAGCGCGCGGAGCGCGCCGCGACGCTCAAGGAGCTCATGTGGGCGCTGCGGAACCAGGTCTACGAGCTCCGCGCGCTCAACAAGGAGTTCGTCGGCCGCATGCGGTCCCTCCGCTTCTTCCGCGGCATCGCGCGCGCCGCGAAGCGCAAGGGCCTCACGTGCGACGCGACGGGCGCGAAACTGGACCTCGCCAAGTTCGCGCTCCTCAGCTGCTGCGGCCACGCGGGCGACGTCGACGCGCTGAAACTCGCGGCGGCGCGCGAGGCCTGCCCCGTGCCCGGCTGCAAGGCGCCCGTGCGGCTCCACTCCGTCGTGCCCTGCGCGGCGTTCGCCGCGGACGACGGCGCGACCGTCGCGGCGCCCCACGGCGCCAAGCTCGCCCAGATCGTCGACCTCGTCAAGTCCCTGCCGGGCGACGAGCGCGTCCTCGTCTTCGTCCAGTTCGCGGACCTCCTCGCCAAGGTCGACGGCGTGCTCAACGACTCGGGGATCAAGACGCTCAAGATCAAGGGCTCCGCGCACCAGATGATGAACGCCATGACGGCCTTCCAGGCCGAGACCCTCGCGAAGGACGACCCGCGCGTCCTCCTCCTCGAGCTCCACAACGAGTCCGCGTCCGGCGCGAACCTCACGACCGCGAACCACGCGATCTTCGTCCACCCGCTCCACGTCGACAAGCTCCAGACCTACATGGCCTGCGAGACCCAGGCCATCGGCCGCGTGCGCCGCTACGGCCAGAAGCGCACGGTCAACCTCTACCGCTTCCTCGCGGCCGACACCGTCGACTCGCGGCTCTTCGAGTCGCGCCGCGACGAGGTCGCGGACTACGTCGCCCGCGCGAAGAAGAGCAAGGGCGCCTAGGGACCGCGGCACGACCGCCCCCCGCCGCATACTAAGATGAGGCCAAAAACACCCCTCCCTGGGACCCTGCGCACGGCTCAGTCGGACGCCTTCTTGACGAGCGCGATCTCCGGGCCGCCCTTGTTCGTGACCGTCGCGCACATGGGGCAGTGGGCGTCGACGGCGCCCTTGAGCATCTTGACCTGGTCCTCGGACGCGGTCGTGTAGAGCTTGACCGTGCCGCGGATCGCCTGGAAGCCCGCGCGGACGGCCGGGTCGACGCCAAGGAAGCCGCGGAGGTCGCAGTCGCCCTCGATGTCCGTCTCGATCTTGAAGAGCTGGATGCCCATGGCCGTCGCGTAGGCCTTGTAGGAGATGTCCTGGCACGTGGCGAGGGACCCGAGGAGGAGGTCGAGCGGGTTCGGCCCGAGGTTCTGGCCGCCGGGCATCGACTCGGGCTCGTCGACGACGTAGGGCCCGTGGTGCGGCGTGTTCGGGAAGGACAGCGTCGTCTTGAGGCCCGCCTCGAGCTTCGACGACGACTTGTAGACGGCCTTGCCCGCGGACCGGTCCGCGCCGAGCGCGGCCTGGAGGTCGCCGACGGCCTCGGCCGTGAGGTTCTCGTCTTTCGGCGCGTCGAGGCCCTCGGGGCTCGCGACGACGGTCGTGAGCGTCATGGAGCACGTGCCGACGAGGAAGTCGCACATGGGGCAGTGGCCGTCGACGGCGCCCTTGAGCATCGCGAGCTGCTCCTCCGTCGCGTCGGCGTCGATCGTGACCGTGCCGGCGATCTTCGTGAAGCCGCGCGGCGCGTCCGGGTCCACGCCGAGGAAGCCGGCGAGGTCCAGGTCGCCGCTCAGCTCGCAGGCCACGGACCGGAGCGGGATGCCCATGGCCGTCGCGTAGGCCTTGTACGCGATCTCCTGGCACGTGCCGAGCGCGCCGAGGCACAAATCCATCGGGTTCGGGCCCGCGTCCTTGCCGCCGGGCATCATCGGCGGCTCGTCGACGGGGTAGGGCCCGTGCTCGGGCGTGTTCGGGAACGACAGGCTCGTGCAGAGGCCCTCGACGAGCACGCTCTTGGCCTTGTAGCAGCACATGGCCACGGCGGGGTCCGCTTTGAAAGCCGCTTGCACGTCGCCGATGGCCTCCGCGGTCGGTTCCGCCATGCCGCCCATGGTCGTCCTTGTGTCGGTGTGGTTTTTGCGATGCGCCGCGACGTCTGCGAGCGGTGTCAAGCGCGATTGCACGTCTGGAAGTGTCGGGCGCTGCCTCTGCGATCCAGGGCCAGCCAAGACCGGGTGCTGAAGCTTGTGGAGAAGTGGTTTGCACCCACATTGCAGGCGACTTGCAGGCGACGATGGCAGCTCTAAAACCAGCGCTGCGACGGGCTAGCTAGCACCGACGCCGCAACCGAGCTCTAAAACCAGCGCTGCGACGCGCTAGCTAGCACCAACGCCGCAAGCGATGGCCGACGACCTCGCCGCGGAGAACGCGCGCCTGCGCGCGCGGCTCGCGGCGCTCGAGGGGCCGAGCATCGCGTCGAGCATCGTCGAGCTCGTCGGCAACACGCCGCTCCTGCGCCTCGACGCCGCGTCCGCCGAGTGCGGCGAGGTCCTCGGCAAGCTCGAGTTCCTCAACCCCGGCGGCTCCGTCAAGGACCGCGCGGCGCTCGAGATCGTCCTCGCGGCCGAGCGCGACGGTTCGCTGCGGCCCGGCGCGACGCTCGTCGACGCGACGTCCGGCAACACGGGCGTCGCGCTCGCCATGGTCGCCGCCGCGCGCGGCTACGGCTGCGTCGTCGTCATGCCGCGGCTGGGCCCCAACGTCGAGCGCTACGCGCTGATCAAGGCCTACGGCGGCGCCGTGCTCCTCTCCGAGGTCGCCGACGGCACCGAGGGCATGCTCGCGCTCGCGGAGCGCGCCTGCGCCGCCATCGACGGCGCCTTCTTCTGCGGCCAGTTCGCGAACCCGGCGAACGAGCGGAGCCACTACGCGGCCACGGGTCCGGAGATCTGGCGCCAGTGCGGCGGGCGGCTCGACGCCGTCGTCGTCGGCGCGGGCGCGGGCCGGCGTCCCGTATCCGCGACGATGTTCGAGAGATGTTGACCGATGAAATATTGTTACCGACGCGTGTGTTAGGCACGGGCGGCACGGCGGCCGGCGTCGGCCGCGCGCTCCGCGAGGCCGCGGCGGCCGCGGGCGCCGCGCCGCCGCCGGAGATAATCGTCGTCGAGCCCGAGCTGTCGCGGGTGCTCAGCGGCGGCCAGCACCATAACGGCCACGGCGTCACGGGCATCGGCGCGGGCGTCCCGCTCGCGTTCGTCGCCGCCGCGGGCGAGGCCGCGCCAAGCAAGTTCGTGCCGGACGCCTACGAGGCCGCGGCGCTCGGCGCAGGGCAGCAAAAGAGAGCGAAATTCCCAACTTCAAAGGCTCCTTTCTCGGCCGATTTCCACTCGTTTCGGCTGACTTTTGGACGAGCGATCATCTTTCGGAGCGCTCTCGAAGCGTGGATGCTTTTTTCGGATCGCGCGCGCGCGGAACACTCACGTCGAAGGGAAGTTGAATCTCTCTTTTGCTGCCCAGGCTCGGCGACGCGCTCGACGCCGCGCGGGACCTCGGCCTGACCGCGGGCGTGCTCGCGGGGCCGAGCTCGGGCGCGGCGCTCTGCGTCGCGCGGCGCGTCGCGCGGCGGCTCGGCCCGAAGAGCCGCGTCGTCGTCGTGCTGCCGTCGGCGGGCGAGCGCTACCTCACGCACCCGCTCTTCGACGCCGCGCGCCGCGAGGCCGAGTCGGAGCTCCGGCGCGCCGTCGCGCCGGGCCGCTCCGACGCGGCCGCGGAGCTCGCGAAGCTCCGGCGCGAAGCGGCGCCCGCGCGGCGCGCGCCGCCGCCGCCGGCCGTCGTCGACGCGCGCGCCGCGCTCGAGGCCGACGTCGCGGCCGTCGTCGCGGGGCTCCTCGGCGTCGACGCCGTGCCCCCGGACGCGCGGCTCGAGGACCTCGGCGCGACGTCGCTGACGGCGGCGCGCCTCCTCGGCAAGCTCGCGCAGTCCGGCGCGCTCGCAGAGGGGAGCCTGCCGGGCGCCAAGGTCGCGCTGCTCAAGGTCGCGTTGCTCGGCACCGCGCGGGACCTCGCGCGCGTGCTCCTGCGCCTCGGACCGGGCGACGCGCCCCTCCCCGGCGCCCCGGCGCCGCCGGGCTACGCCGTCCACGTCGAGTACTGCGGCGGCTGAGACCCGCTCTTCGGCGCGCAGTTCGCCGCGCTGTCGGCGTTCCTCGCGTCGCTCTTCGAGGGCCTGCCCGTCGCCGGCGGCGAGGACGCGGGCATGACCGGCGCGTTCCGCGTCACGCTCGCGACGCCGAACGGGAGCGTCCTCCTCTCGCCCTACGGCTTCATCGACACGCCCGCGAGGCGCGCGCGCCTCGCGGCGTCCATCGCCGACCGCCTGCCCCGCCCTTAGCGGGGCACCGCCGGGCCGCCCATGACCGGCGCGTCGCCGCCTCCTCCCCGGGAGAGGCGGCGCGCCGCGAACCGGCCCCGCGGGATATTGTAGAAGGCAGACGATGTCCGAGAGCGCGGCGCGTGCGGCACCGTCAGATGATCTTCGGCCGGCGGCGAGTTCGGAGAAGCATTCCAACACACAATCACCGCTGCGCTCGTCGTCGTGCAGCGCCAGCAGCTCACCGCAACATGCTTCTCATCCGCAATGCACAACTCCTACGCCGCCAGCACCTCTCGCTTGCAACGCGCGCAATGAGAACAAGCGCGCGCGCCGCGACGCCGACGGTTGGCCGGCACCACTCGCTTGCAACGCGCGCGGCTAGCAGCGCGCGCGCCGCGACGCCGATGATCGGCGACTGGATGCTGTCGACGCCCATCGCCACCGATGCAGTGCGCCCGGCCAGCACGCGCGCCGCGACGCCGCTCATCGGCGACTTCTTGCTGTCGACGCCGATGGCGATCGACGCGCCGGCGGCGACGCCGTCGCTCCAGGACCCGACGCCGCCGGCCGCGGCGGCCGCGTCGTCCGCGCCGTTCGCGGAGACGACGGTCGCGGACCACGCGTGGCGGCAGACGAACCACATCTGGAGCGAGGAGGAGCTCGGCCGCGTGACGGCGACGTCGCACGCGCCCGTCACCGCGTCCGACTACGCCACGAAGGGCTTCATGAACGTGCTCTACCACGGCTTCAACTTCATCACGGGCTACGACCACGCGGACCCGTCGCCGAGCTCCGTCGCGTGGCGCCTCATCATCCTCGAGTCGTTCGCGGGCGTGCCCGGCTTCGTCGCCGCGGGCTTCCGCCACTTCTACTCGCTCCGCGAGCTGAAGCGCGACCACGGCGCCATCTTCACGTTCCTCGAGGAGGCGGAGAACGAGCGCATGCACCTGCTCGTCTGCATGAAGATGTTCGAGGCGTCGCCCGCGACGCGGGCGCTCGTCGTCGCCGCGCAGTTCACGATGACGCCGCTCCTCTGCGCGACGTACGCGGCGAGCCCGCGCGCGATGCACCGCTTCGTGGGCTACCTCGAGGAGACGGCGGTCATGACCTACGCGAACCTCGTCGAGAAGGCGGCGACGCCAGGCACGCGGCTGCACGGTGCCTGGGCCGGCCTCGACGCGCCGGACATCGCCAAGTCCTACTGGAAGCTCGACGACGACGCGAGCTGGGCCGAGTGCCTCCGCCACATGCTCGCCGACGAGTCCCACCACCGCGACGTGAACCACGCGTTCGCCGAGCTCCCGCGCGACGCGGAGAACCCGTTCATCGGGGACCACATGCGCGACTTCGACAAGGCGGCGACGGCCCACGCCGCCGCGAAGCGCCGCGAGTAAGCGCCCTCTCCCCCGGACGGTCGGACGGTCGGAGGTGAGGCGAAGTGTGAGGCGTGAGGTGGGCCGGAGAGCATCATTTTCCCTCAACGGGCGGAGGCGAGCCCGGAGAAGAAATGAATCATTTATGTTGCCTGATATATAACCGGTTTCGTCTAGCTTTCGTCTGGGCTAGCGCGTCCCTGCTTTTTGCGCGCCGGGTCCCGCGGCACCTCCGAGCGGCGCCGGCGCCCGCGTCGGTCCGGTCCCGGGGCGGGTCGCGCGCGAGGCGGCCCGGCCGCTCCGCCCCGCCGAGGCGCCCCCCCCCGCGCCCCGTCGCCTGCGCGGCTCCACAGCGACCTTCGGCGTCGGCCGCGGTCCCCGGGCGCCATGGGGAATGGCGTCATGTCGCGCATCCGCGCCCTCAGCGGGCAAAAGGAGACGATCGAGGACGTCGGGGAGCTCCCGCCGCAGCTCACGCAGCGCGCGTCGTCCGGGAACATGCGGCGGCTGTCGTTCTACCAGAAGAAGACGATCACCGACGACAACATGGACGCGCTCCTCGGCGAGGACAACCCCCTGAGCAAGCTCGGCTGGTACGACTTCCTCGTCCACACGGAGCTCTGCACGATGAACTACGACGGCCTCGGCGTCGACGACGACATGAAGCTCAACCACATGATCCGCATGATGGAGAACCTCCGCGTGCCCCAGACGTTGAAGAAGCCCGCGGGCGAGATTTTACCCTTCGTCTACGACATCAAGATGGTCATGCGGGACAACTCGTACCACAACTTCACGCACGTCACGGACGTGACGCAGTACATGTACACGCTGCTCCTCGCGACGCACGTCGCGGAGCGGCTCCGGCCCGTGGAGCTCGCCGCGGCCTACATCGCCGCGGTCTGCCACGATTTGGACCACCCGGGCCTGTCGAACACGTACCAGAACAACGAGAACACGGAGCTAAGCAAGCGCTACAACAAGGAGAGCCCGCTCGAGAACCACCACCTCAGCGTCTTCGGGCGGCTCTGCGAGAAGCACGAGCTGTTGGCGAACCTGCCGACGGAGGAGGAGAAGACGCGCTTCGTCGACATCGTGCACCACATGATCCTCGCCACGGACATGGCGAAGCACGGGCTGCTCATGAAGAAGATCAAGGAGAAGCTCAACATCGACGGCTGGCACCCGCTCAAGTCCGAGGAGGGCATCAACCTCATCCTCCAGATCGGCCTCAAGTGCGCGGACATCTCCAACCAGGCGCGGCCCTGGAAGGTCGCGAACCGCTGGAACGAGGCCGTCTACAAGGAGTTCTACCACGAGGGCGACCTCGACCGCGCCGCGGGCCGCAACGTCGCGCCCCTCTTCGACCGGCGCTCGAACATGATCCCCACGTCCACCGTGGGCTTCATCGGCTACGTCGTCGCGCCCCTCTACGAGATCTACGTCGCCATCATGAAGCGCTGCGCGATGATGGACGAGCAGGTCGACGCGCAGGCCGTCGAGGAGTGCCTCGTCTTCCTCCAGAAGAACAAGGAGCGCTACCAGCTCCAGGCCGACGGCCAGTACGTCGACCAGGACGAGGAGGAGGAGGAGCTCCAGAACTTCGCCGTGGACCTGCGCACCAAGATCAAGTCCAAGGAGGAGGAGGAGGAGGAGAAGACCAAGTCCAAGTACCCGGGCATCAACGGCCTCCAGCAGCAGGACACGATCCGCATCCTCATGAACAAAATCAAGCAGCATTCCAAGCACCCCCCGGAGCCGAAATTCCAGCCCGAGTGAGCGCGGCCGCGCCGCGCCGCGCCGCGGCCGCGCGCCGCCCGCCGCGACCCGCCCTTCTCGCCCGACCTAGGAACATCTCAAGCCTCACCCGCCGACGGGGGCGGGCGCCGGCGCCCGTGCGACGGCATAGGGCGCGCGGCCGCGCGGCGCCGAGGACGCCGTCCGCCTGCGTTGCCAACTTCAATAATGCGCGTCGGCATTGCGGCAAGCGAGTTTTTGGACGAGCTCGCACCGGTGGACCGCGCTCGCGCCGCCGGTCCCCGCGGGCGCGCCGCCGGCCTTGGTTCGCATTTGTCCCCGCCGGCACAGGCTCGGCGGCCGGCCGGTGGTCGGGCACCATAGATTACCTGAAGTTCGTCGCCTGCAGCGACCTGTTCAGCGAGGAGATGGAGGGCGCGGCGCCCCCCCCCGACGACGGCGGCGGGTGCGTGGACCTCGGCGAGATCGCCGTGCTCATCGACCAGCTGAAGAACGAGGACGTGCGCCTGCGCCTCGAGTCGAACGCGAACCTGCTGAGGATCGCGCGCGCGCTCGGGCCGGAGCGCGTCCGCGAGGAGCTCGTGCCGTTCATCTGCGACCTCACGGACGACAGCGACGACGTGCTCTTCGAGATGGCGGACCAGCTCGGGTCCCTGGGCGCCTACGTCGGCGGGCCGGCCCACGCGCACGTCGTGCTCGAGCCGCTCGAGGCGCTCGCGGCCGTCGAGGAGGCGCGCGTCCGCGACCGCGCGGTCCGCGCGGCGCTCGAGGTCGCCGCGGCCATGCCCGACGAGAGTTTGGTGTCCTACTACGTGCCCTTCGTGCAGCGCCTCGGGAACCACGACTGGTTCACGGCGCGCATCTCCGCGTGCGGCCTCTTCGCGGGGCCCCACGGCCGGCTCCCGGGCAGGAAAAGGGTGATTCAACTCCGCTTCAACGTGAGTGTTCCGCGCGCGCGCGTTCCGGCAAAAGCATCCACGCGTCGAGAGCGTTCCCAGAGATGATCGCTCGTCCCAAAATCAGCCGAAACGAGTGGAACATGACCGAGATAGGAGCCTTTGAAGTTGGGAATTTCGCACCCTTTTCCCGCCCAGGCCGGCTCCCGCCGCGGTCGCGCGCGGACGCGGAGGCGTTGTTCGCGCGGCTCTGCCGCGACGACACGCCCATGGTGCGTAGGGTGGCCGCGGGCCAGCTCGGGGCTATTGCGTTGGCGGGCGGGTCTTCCGACGGCGAGCCGCTGGGGTCGCTGGTTTCATTGTTCGAGGCCTTGGCGCGCGACGACCAGGACTCGGTGCGGCTCCAGACCGTGGGCAACTGCGCGGCGCTGTTCCGGGCGCTGGAGCCGGCGCGCGTGCGGGGGACGGTGCTGCCCGTGCTGCTGGCGACGGCGACGGACCGGTCCTGGCGCGTCCGGTGGTCGGCGGCGGCGGCGTTCGCGGAGTTGGCCGCGGCCGTCGACGACGACGTCGGCGGCGACGACGGCGCCCACTGCGCCGAGGCGCTGCGGGCGACCTTCGTGGGCCTCCTGAACGACGTCGAGCCCGAGGTGCGCTGCGCGGCCGCGGGCGCGCTCAGCGGCGTCGCGCGGCGCGTGCGCGACGAGGACGCGGCGCTCGCGGCGCTCGCGCCGTCCATCGAAGCGTTGAGCCGCGACGGGTCCCAGCAGGTGCGGGCGGCGCTGGCGAGCTCCGTCGGCGACCTGGCGCCGGCGCTCGGGCGCGACGCGACCGTCGCGCGCGTGCTGCCCAGGGCAGGACAAGAGAGCGAAATTCCCAACTTCAAAGGCTCCTTTCTCGGCCGTTTTCCACTCGTTTCGGCTGATTTTTGGACGGGCGATCATCTCTCGGAACGGTCTCGAAGCGTGAATGCTTTTCCCGGAACGCGCGCGCGCGGCACACTCACGTTGAAGCGACGTTGAATCTCTCTTGTCCTGCCCAGGTGCTGCCCGTGCTCCTCGCGCTCCTGCGCGACGCGAACGCGGAGGTGCGGCTCAACATCATCTCCAACCTGGGCCCCGTCCACGCCGTCGTCGGCGTCGACCTGCTGAGCCAGTCGCTGCTGCCGGCCATCGTCGACCTCGCCGACGACGCCAAGTGGCGCGTCCGCGGCGCGATCATCGAGCACGTGCCGCTCATCGCGGACCAGCTGGGCGTCGCCTTCTTCGACGACGCGCTCAAGGCCAAGTGCGTCGGCTGGCTCGCCGACGACGTCGCCGCCATCCGCATCGCGGCGACGCGCAACCTGCGGCTCCTCGCGGCCAAGTTCGGCGAGCGGTGGGCGCGCGACGTCGCGCTCCCAAAGGTCGCGGACCTCGCGCGCCAGCGCTACTACCTGCGCCGCATCACGGCGCTGCGCGCCCTCGACGCGCTCTGCGACGTCCTCGCGCCGGAGGACGTCGCGGCGGACGTGCTCGCGACGGTCCTGGACCTCTGCGACGACCTGTGTGGAATTCAACCACCGGTTTGGGTGGTCCTGACCAAACTTCAGAATTCTCTAGCTCGGTCAAATCGAAGTCGATTCGGCTGGTTTTTGGACGAATCGATTGCTCTCGTCGAGTTCTCGAAGCACAGCAGAAAACCTCGCTTCGAAACTGTCGCGTACGCTCACATTGAATTCGGGTTGAAGATTTGAATTCCACACAGGCGACGACCCCGTCGCGAACGTCCGCTTCAACGCGGCGGCGACGCTCCGGAAGCTCGCGCCCCGGCTCCAGCGCCACCGCGCCGGTGCGGAGCTCGCCCTGCTGAAGACGAAGCTCCGCAGCCTCGCCGACGACGACGGCGATGTCGACGTCGTCGCCATCGCGTCCGAGGCCGCGGCCGCCGTCGACGGCGACGAGTAGCGGCCCGGCGCCGGCCCCGCGCGCCGCGCCGCCCCCCGCCGGGACGGCGGGGGGTTCGACCTTAATTTCGCTCTCGCACACCGGGCGACTACGTTCGCGGTCGCTTACTTGGGTGATTACGCGAAGCGGCGCGGCTCGCGCGTCGCGGCCGCGGCCGCGGACTGGAGGTTGCCGAGGCTGTCGTTGCGGATCATGGACGCGAGGCCGAGGCCGTCGCGCTTCGCCGGCGGCGGCGGCGCCGCGTCCCAGGGGGCGCTCCCGAGGTGCGCCGTCGACGCGGCCGCGAGGTTCGTGAGCGAGTCGACGCGGACCATGGACCCGAGGCCGTTGGTCTTGGGCTCGTCGTCGCGGCGCTGCGCGTGGGCCACGGTCGCGGGCAGCGTCGCGCAGAGGCCGATGCCCGGCGCGGCCTCGCGGTCGGTCGCGTCGCGGCGGTGCGCGTGGGCGACGCCCGACGCGAGCGTCGGGTCGCTGCGCGCCTTGCGCGGCGGCGAGCGGATCACCTCGTCGCCGCGCGCGCCGTCGCGCGCCCCGAGGCGCGTCGCCGAGTGCGCGCGGCGCGCGGGCGCGGCCGCGGCCGCGTCGCCCGGCGCGGCGCCCTCGACGGAGCCGTGGAGGAAGAAGGTCCGCGCGAAGTCGCCCTTGTCCGCGGCGGCGCTGTGGTCCTTGAGGCCGACCTCGCGCGCGTTCGTCGCCGCCCACTCGCTGAGCTCCGCGCTCAGCGCGGCGAGGTCGCGCCAGCCCATGCCGCTCCGGTGCGCGCGGACGATCTGGCGGAGGCCCGTCTTCACGCGCGACGCGCGGCCGCTGTTCGTGCCCGGCTCGCAGCAGATGCCCAGGCCCCGCCGCGACTCGCCGGGGATGGGCGGCGGCACGACGCCCGCGGGGTAGTCGTGCGCCTGCTTCAATACGAGCAGGATGAGCTCGCGCTGCCGCGCGCGGATCTGCTGGTAGTCGCGGTGCGTCCACCAGACGTCGCGCCGCTCCGCCGCGGGCTGCTCGTCGATGGTCTCCACGTAGCGGAACTCGACGTCGCTCGCGAAGGACAGGCGCCGCGCGGACCGCGGCGGCGTAAGCGCCGCGTCCCCGGGCTCGTCGCCCGACGGGAACGCGGACCGCTCGCCGAAGCCCGGCGACCCGAGGCCCTCGGCGGGCGCGGCCTCGGGCGCCCTCGGCGCGAAGACGGGCGGCGCCTGGCCGAAGCAGATGCGCTTCAAGTTCTCGAAGAGCGACGGCGCCTCTCGCGATGCCGCCTGCGGCTGCTCGAGCGCCGCGAGCCGCGCGCGCAGGCGCGCGTTCTCCGTGGCGAGGTCGTCGGCGCTCATGGCGACGCGATGGCCGCAACGCGAGTACCGACGCCGCGGGTCTCGTCGCGCGCGGCAGCCGCCGGCGCACTCAGAGCGCCTCAAGCTCTCGAGCTTGCGTCGTCACAGCCTCTCGATTCTCGGTGCATTGGTCGATGGTGCAGACGCCGTGCCTTGCCGCAACTTCCGGGCCGCTCCCGGCGCGATGCTTCAGGCAGCCCATCTAGCGCCGCCGTATCTCGGCGCTGCCCTTGCGGTCAATCGCGCGCGGCCGCGACGATGCTCCCGGACCCCGCCCGCCGCGGCGCCCAGGCGCGCGAGACCTTCCTCCGCGACGCGCGCGACGCCAAGCTGCTCGCCCAGCTCAAGAACGCGCCGCCGTCGACCATCACGGAGCAGGACATCCGCGTCATGCAGCGCCTCAAGCTCCGGCGCCTCTACGGCGAGGTCGAGTCCAAGTTCTACCGGCAGGCGAGCAAGACCCAGCTGCTGCCCGTGTTCCGCGACGGAGGCGTCGTCTGGAAGACCGCGCGCAAAGTCGGCCGCGTCCTGTGTGGATTCCAAACCTTCAACCCGACTTCAATGTGAGCGTATTCGACGGTTTCGACGCGAGGCTTTCTGCCGTGCTTCGAGAACTCGACGAGAGCAATCGATCCGTCCAAAAATCAGCCGAATCGACTTCGATTTGATTGAGATAGAGAGTTCTGAAGTTTGGTGGGGACCCCCCAAACCAGTGGTTGATTTCCACACAGGCCGCGTCAAGCAGAAGGTCGCGACGTACCTCGCCCGGGCCAAGGGCGGCGGCGCCAGGTACCGCGCCTCCGAGGAGGCCGTGCGCCTCGAGTGCAGCGGCGCGTTCGACGACCCGAACACGCCCAAGGCGTATTCGCCTCGTCCGCGCGCGGGCCGCACGGACCGGCGGCCCCGGGCCTACTGCGTCGGGCGGGGCAACGTCGTCTGCATCTGAGTTGCGGTGCGCGGGGCGGCGTGGGACGCCAAAGCGCGACCATTCTTAAAGCACAGGCCTCTAGAGCCTCGTAGAGGCTCAATAGTCGTCCTCGTCCTCGTCGCTCGAGTCGTCGTCTTCGTCGGAGCTCGAGATCCATCCATCTTCGTCCTCGGAGTCCTCGGAGGCGACGAGGCGGTATTTCTTTCCACTGAGGAACGGCTTGCTGAGGAGGGTGCGCAAATGGAAGGGCCCGTTGGCTTCGCGGTAGTGTTTTCTCTTGCGTCGTTCTTGTGGCAGAAGTGAGAGCTTGAGATCGCCGCCGTAGTTCCAGCCTGGGACGATAGCGCGGGCCATGCCGAAGTAGACGTCGAGGGAACGGCAGGTGAGCGGATGATAAACAACACGTTGGTCGTACTTGTGGTTGAATCGGGCTTGCACGACGTGGTCGTCCGGTTTGGACGCGAGGAACTCAAGGAGATGGCTGCTGCTGATGATACGCGTGCCATCGACTTTCATGAGAGTCCACCACTGGTCGTGGAACTTCACCGGAGCTGGCACTGAGTTTTTTGGTGCATATCGGATCACAGGGCCGGTATCGTTGAATTCGTCCATCACGTTTCCGCGGAACCGGAACGCGCGGAGGCTCCCGCAGGTCACGGGGCCGTCCACGAGAGAAAACCCCGTCCGGGCGGGAAGATGGAGCACAAAGTATGCATTAATCGAGAACTTGTGCAGCAGCTCGCAATGGGATTCCACCGCCGTGAGGCCCGCGCGCTTGCGTCGAGCGAAGTCATACGTCCGCTTGATCTCGTGCTTGCAGTTGCCAACTCCATCGAGCGCACGCTTCGCGACGGCCTCCGGCGCGCTGAGCCACCCCTTGGTGCTGGAAGGAAGCCAAGCGGCCCGGCACGTGCTCTCGACGCGCGCGAGATCCGCCCCTCCGAGAAAGTCTAAAAGTGGCAGGTCGATGCCCAGCGCGGCCACAAAGGGGCTTGCCGCGCCGCCGCCCGCGACCGCGAGTCTCGGCCGCTGCGCGACGTGCGGCGCAGCGCTCGAAGGTCGCAGAACCGCGTGCACTTGACACCATTTGCTCAACACCGCCCGCGCCGATCGCATCGACGCGTCGCTAACGTCTCGAAGCCACGGCGAGTCTGGTTCTTCGCGCCTAAGACTCACACGAATCGATCGTTGTATGTAGGAAGGAAGAGACGCGGGTGCATGCGCGGTCTTGGATATTGAGAGGAACTCCAGGGGCTTCCCAATCGCGTTGGACGGCGGGCGCTTCTTGCTCCCGGGGATCAGGTCACGCCAAATTTTTCGAACTCGTTTGCTCCATATGAGTAAGTCGCGGCGCCGGGTCACTTCGTCATTCTCCATATTACCCTCTGTTATCCCTCGTCGTCAGCCCCGTCGGTCCGTCCACCCGGGCGTCCTCGACCCCGCCTCCTTGCCTTGTGGCGGATCGGCTGGCGAGCGAGCGACCCGTAGGCCTACCCGTGCGACACGTCCGTCGACCCGCAGAGCCTGCCGGACACACCGGCGGGCACACACCGAGCGCGACGGCACGTGCCGTAACTTACGCGCGGCGGGGCCCTCGCCCCGCCTACTTGTTCTTCTTCTTCTTCGCGGGCGGCGGGAGGAGGACGCCGTAGTCGAGGGAGAGCACCGCGCGCTTCGGCGCGTCGACGTCGTTGTAGGACGGGGGCTTGCGCGGGTCGCTGCTCTTGGGCGCGCCCGGCGGCGCCTTGGGCGGCCCCGCGGAGCGGTCGCGGCGCGGCTCGGGCCTGCGGTCGTCGCGGCGGTCGCGGGGCGAGAACGGCTTCCGCCGGTCGCCGTACGAGTCCGCGCGGCCGCGGCGGTCGTCGCGGCGGTCGTCGCGGCGGTCGCGGCGGTCGCGGTCGCGGCCCCGCTTCCGGTCGGCCTTGCCGCCGAGGAGCTCGAGGGGCTCGACCTCGGCGCCCGCGTCCGTGCGGATCGGCGGCAGCGGCTTCTGGCCGTCGAGCTCGTAGACGGCCCACATGAAGGGCCGCCGGGCCGCCGTGACGAACTGCTCGAGGTAGTCGCCGTGGCGGTTCGCGCCGTGCTTGCGCAGAAAGTCCTGGGACTTGAAGAGCTTGCGGCACCACTCGAAGCCGCAGCGCGCGCGGCCGTTGTCCTCGGCCGCGCCCGTCTCCGCGTAGAAGGCCTCCGTGGCCTTGTCCACGGCCGCGTTCTCCGCGGCGAAGAGCCGCGCGGCCGCGCCCCGCGGGTGGTAGGCCCGGCCGGGGCAGACGCCGGACCCGTCGTCCGCGCCGTCGTCGGCCGCCTCGCGGCGCGCGGCCGCGATGAGGCGGCACAGCGCGTCGTCCATGTCGGCGAGCACCTTGCCCCAGTCCTTGGCGCCGTCGGCCTCCTTGGGCGGGTCCGCCGCGCCGCCGTCGTCGGCCGCCGGTTCGTCCTTCGGCGGGTCCGCGGCCTTCGCGGCCTCGTCCGTCGGCTCGTCGCCGTCGTCGTCGGCGTCGTCGTCGTCGTCGCCGCGCAGGCGCTTCTTCCGCGACGAGCCGCCGTCGTCGTCTTCGCGGGGCGCCTTCGGCGCCGCGCGGCGCGCCTTGGCCTCGAGGCGCGCCGCGAGGTCCGCCGTCGCGGCCGCGAGTTTCTCGGCCTCCTCGTCCGGCGACCCCGGTGCGTCGGCGCGCGCGGGCCGCGTGAGCCAGGCGACGTCGCGCGTCAGGAGGTCGATCTCGTCCTTGCAGCGCGTCGCGCCGTAGTAGAGCACGAGGTGCACGCGGCGGAGGTACGCGGCCGCGACGTCCAAGCACGCGCCGTTGTCGGCCCGGAGCGCCGCGCCCAATGCAGTGTCGCCGGCGACGAGCGCCGCGAGGCGGTCGCCCCCGGGCACGTCCGCGGCGTCGTCGTAGGCCGCCGCGGCCGCGAGCGCCTGCGCGCAGTCGCGCGCGAGGCGGTCGCGCGAGCCCAGGGCCGCGCCCGCGCGGTCGTAGGGCCGCGGGCCCCGGCGGGGCCGCGCGCCGCGGCCGAACTCGTCGACGGCGCCCACGGACGCGGACAGCAGCGCGCGCTTGGCGCGCGCGCGGAACGAGTCGCGCTCGAGGAGCTCGCGGCCCAGCGCCTTGGCGAGGCGGCCCCGCGCCGCGTCGAGGGCGGCGCCGTCGTCGCCGTCGTCGGGCCCGGCGTCGCCGTCGTCGCGGCTCCGCCGGCGGTCGCCGCACGGGCGGCACGCCGTCGGGTCCCAGGGCGGCGGCGACGCCGCGAGCGCCGGCGGCACCGCGACGTCGAGGCGGCCGTCGCCGAGGGCTTTCTCCGCGTCGCGCGCGGCGTCCGCGTCGTCGAAGAGGAGCCAGGCGTCGACGTCGAAGCCGTCCTTGCGCCGGGGCGCGGCGTCGTCGAGGAGCACCCTCGGGGGCGCGACCGCGGGCGCGTCGTCGCGTTGGCCCCGCGCGTCCTCGACGGCCAGCGCGACGGCCGCGCCGAGCGCTTTGGCGCCCGCGACGGGCGGGCAGCCGGGCAGCAGCACGACGCGCGCCGCCGCGTGGCCGGGCACGCACTGGCGGCTCGCCTCGAACGCGACGGCCGCGTCCGCGCCCTCCGCGGGCGCCTCCGCCGCCGCGGGCTCCTCCGCCGGGTCGAGGGAGCAGCCCGCGACGAAGCCCTCGGCGTCGCCGATGTTCTCCCGGAACGCCGCGGCCTCGGCGGCCGCGCGCGCGCGCTGCGCCTCGCACCGCGCCTCGATGCGCGCGGGGTCGTAGCGCTCGCGGAACCACTCGAAGTCCGCGTTGCGCTCGAAGAAGCGGCGCACGAGCTCCTTGGCGAAGGTCCCGCGGTAGTCCTGGTAGCGCCGGCTGAAGGTCTGCGGGTCCGCGTCGTCGCGCTGCGTCGCGACGAACTCGCGGTAGGTCTTGAACGGGCTCAGCGGGCGCGACTGCTCCTCGGGCATGGTCGGCGAGGGACAGGCGAACCGCGGCGGAGGTGGGTTTGCGGCGCGGGACGACGCGGTCGACCTCGGCGGCGGCGCGCGTGACAACAGGCTCAGCGATCTCGCCTCGATGTCGATGGTCCGAGGAGTGCAAGGTCGCATCGCCGACGCCGCAGTGAAGTGATCAACGTACATCTAGACACGCCCATAGGAAATTAATTAATAAAGATCAATCATCGAATTCCGGCCGGCGGAGCCAGAGTCATTAGTCCTCCATAGAGGCTGTGCGTCGACCGCGCGCGCGGGCGCGGTGTCGCGGAGGTCCGCGGGCTGAAATCACGGCCAAAATTGGTTAAATGGTCGTATCAAAGCAAGCTTGATGATACTCACGCGTTGATTGCACGTTTGCGAAGACTTTTTGCGCGCGGTCGCTGGTTCGGGTCAAGAAATCGCAAGATTTAACTTCAACAAAAGTGCTGAAGTTCAACAAAAATGTTGACTTTTAAATCCAGGCTATCAGAATCCGAGTTTTGATCACTTCACTGCGACGCCGGCGCCGCGTCGCGTCGTCGCGTCGCCGCGCGGCCGTCCGGGCTGCCCGATCGCCCGGCCGGCTTTGCTCCGCGCCGCGGCCTAGGAAGACACCGGTGGCGTCGCCGCCGCCGACGGCGTCGCCGCCGGCGCGCTCCGACCGAACGCGCACCGGGGCTCCGCGACCCCGCTCGCGAGAAGGAAGGTGCTCACGCTTAGCGGCGGCGAGCGGAACCGCGGCGGTCGGCGAAGGGCGGGCCCCGGGGGCCCCGGCGCCCCCCCTCTAGAGGTCGGTGACGGGGAACTCGAAGATGACCTCCTTGTTCGTGAGCTTCTTGTACACGAAGGAGAACGTGTCGAGCTTGGTCTCGACGTTGACCTGGTCCTTGGGGTCGAGGAGCACCTTGAGGACCTTGGAGCCGTCGAGCTTGCAGCGCGTGCGCTTGCCGACGATCTCCGTCGGGTAGACGAGGTCGTCGAGGATGCAGTCCTGGACGCTCGTGAGCGTGCGCGACCGCGGCCGGGGGCCCTTGGACGACGAGCTCCGCGCGTAGTTTTTGCCGAGGATCGTGCGCTGCGCGACGATGATGACGTGGCGGCCCGAGAACTTCTTCTCGAGCTCGCGCACGAGGCGCGTCTGGATCTTGTGGTAGCTCTTGAGCAGGCCGAACGGCACGAAGACGATGATCGCCTTCTTGCCGCCGCCGACCTCGACCTCCTTGGCGCTGAGGAAGTAGAGCTCCTTGAGCTCCGCCTTGAGCTCCGTCGACGACTGCTCGAGGTTGTAGAGCTCGGCCGCGACCTGGCTCTCGATCTCGTCGGGCTCCTGGCCCTCGGGCTTCACGCACTTCTTGCTGGCCATCTTGACCTGGGCGGACGACGCGTCAGACGGCGGCGCGGAGCGACGAGGCGGGGCGCGCGCGCGAGGGGGCGGGGGGGAGGCTCTCGGCCCGCCGTCGGCGCCGCCGCGTAGGCGGACGGCGAGACTTTGGCGCGGAGCGACGAGGCGGAGCGCGCGCGACGAGGGGGGACGTCCTGCCCGCGGCCCGCCGTCGGCACCGCCGCGCAGCCGAGCTCGAAGCTGCCGAGGCGCCGCCCCGCGACCGCGTCGCGGCCTCCGGAGGCCGCGCTCCGTGGAGCCGCGCCTCGGAGAGCGGCGACCGCCGCATGAGGTGGCGCGCAGCTCGCGCTTTCGCAGTTCGTCGTCACGGCGTTGCTCGTCGGTCGTCAGCCGCCGCGGCAGTGGGTCTAGAACTCTCAGGAGCGCGCGTCGGGTGCTCATGGGACGCAGCGCAGCACGACAAGGATGGGCGAGCGAGCAAAGTGGTCGCCGGAGTTAGCGATGGAGAGGTCGGCAGTGCCGCTGAGTTGCCGTGGGCGAAGCGCGATGGACGCCTCCAACGAAGCCGATTCCAAGCCCAAGAAGCAGCGCGGGCCGGTGCCAGATACGTTTGCAACGGCCGCACACCAAACGAGAGACACCCGCGCGCGCAAAATGCGCATACGCGCCCCGCAGACGCCGCGTCAAAACACCGTCGCCCGCGCAGGCGCTACCGCAAGGACAAGCCCTGGGACACGGACGACGTCGACCACTGGAAGCTCGAGGAGTGGAAGCCCGAGCACTCGCCCGGCGCGTTCCTCGAGGAGAGCAGCTTCGCGACGCTCTTCCCGCGGTACCGCGAGGGCTACATCCGGGAGGCGTGGCCGATCGTCACGCGGACGCTGGGCAAGGTCGGCGTCGCCTGCGAGCTCAACCTCATCGAGGGGTCCATGACCGTGGCGACGACGCGGAAGACGTCGGACCCCTACGTCATCCTCAAGGCGCGGGACCTCATCAAGCTCCTCGCGCGGTCGATCCCCGCGGCGCAGGCGATGAAGATCCTCGACGACGGCGTGCACTGCGACGTCATCAAGATCGGCGGCCTCGTGCGGAACCGGGACCGCTTCGTGCGCCGGCGGCAGCGCCTCGTCGGGCCCGACGGCGCGACGCTCAAGGCGCTCGAGCTGCTCACGGAGTGCTACGTGCTCGTGCAGGGCAACACGGTCGCGTGCATGGGCGGCATCAAGGGCCTGAAGACGTGCCGCAAGGTCGTCGAGGAGTGCTTCCGCAACGTCCACCCCATCTACAACATCAAGATCCTCATGATCAAGCGCGAGCTCGCGAACGACCCCGAGCTCAAGGAGGAGGACTGGGAGCGGTTCCTGCCGAAATTCGCGAAGAAGAACGTGCAGACGAAGAAGCCCCTCAAGACGCGCCCCACCAAGGCCTACACGCCCTTCCCGCCGGCCCAGCAGCCCTCCAAGGTCGACCTCCAGATCGAGAGCGGCGAGTACTTCGCGCCCGAATCCGCGAAGCGCCAGGCCGCGGCCGCGGCGACGCGGACCGGCGACGTCGCCGCGCGCGCCGAGAGCGACGCCGCGGCCCTGCCCCCGAAGAAGAAGCGCGAGCGGCCCCACAAGCGCAAGCCCGCGCCCGACGCGGACGCGGCGTCGGGGCCCGACGCCGCGGACCTCGTCGCGTCGATCCGCGGCCGCGCGGGCCTCGGGCCCGCGCCGGAGCGGAAGAAGCCGCGGCGCGAGGCGCCGCTCCTCTCGCCGGAGCCGGCGGACAAGCCCGCGAAGCGCGTCACCTGGTCCCCGGACGTCGAGGGCGGCGAGCCGCCGAAGCCGGCGAAAACCGCGCGCGCGAAGAAGGCGAAGCTCCTCTCGAAGAAGGCCAAGCGCAGCGCGTCGCGCTAGCTAATTTTGCGCCAAGCGAGTCGAGCGCGCGCGACGGCGCTGGCCTCGTCTTAGGCCTCGTCTTAGGAATCGTCGCCCCCCCCCGGCCCCCGGCTCGACTTCCGCCGGCTCGACTTCCGCTGCGGCGGAACCTCGGGCGCCGCGGCCTCGTTCGCCGCGGCCTCCTCGTCGGTCGGGTGGGGGAAGAAGTTGATCATCTGGTTGGCGGTCATGCCGTGGGCGAGGTTGGCGTTCAGGACGCTGCCCGCCGGGCGGGCCGGCCGCGGCCGGCGTCCTCGAGCCCGGGGCCGTTTGCAGCAGGGGTTGCGGCCGTCGCCCCCCGGGTCCGGGTCGCCGCCGCCGTCGTCGTCGTCGTCGCCCGGCGACGGGCCGCCGCCGTCGTCGTCCGGCGAGCCGCGCGCGTCGTCGCGGGGCGCGCCGCCGCCGGTGCTCGCGCCGCCGGTGTTCGCGCGGGGGCGGGCGGCGCCGTCGCGGGGCCCGCGGCGGCGGGGCCCGTCGCCCGCCGCGACGCAGACGCGCTTCGTCGGCGGGGAGCCGTCGGCGTCGGCGGCGACGGCCATCGCCGCGAGGCCGCCGAGCAGGCCGGCGAAGAAGGCCTTCGCCTCCGCGGACTCCGCGCCGCCCTTCTCCGGGATGGCGGGGACCGCCGGGGCGTCGGCGGCGTCGAGGAACTCGATGAGCTCGTCGACGTTGACCTGCGAGGGGTCGCAGTCGAAGACTCCGCGGAGCCATTCCTCCGTCTTGTCGAAGAACGACGACCAGTTCCCGTACAGCGAATCGATCGTCCCCTTCAATTTCATGAAGGCCTTCGCGTACGGCGTCGTCGCCGGCTCAGCCGTCGGGTCCCTTCCATCGTCGTTCAGCCAGAAGACGTGCTTCAGGAGATCCGCGTCGCTGACGTCGTTCAGCGCCGCAAACTCGCTGTCGTGGTAGCCCACGAGGAGCGGGTCCGAAAGGCTCCGACGGGCGCAGTGGACCTCGACGACGCACTTGTGCCCCGACGCGCTGACGATGGGGATCGCGACGATGGCGTGGCCGCTCTTGCCGAAGCCGTCGTTGACCCAGACGCCCGTGAACGAGTCGGCGCTGCCCGCGCCCGCGAAGCTCCAGGAGGCGGCTTCGAGCCCGGCCTTTTGGTCGGAGAAGATGGACACGCGCGCCGTCACGCCCGCGCCGCCGAACTTCTCGAGCTCAGCGTCGTAGGCGTTCGCGACCGCCGAGCTGTCGGAAATACCTCCGCGGTGACTCAATGAGTTGTCGCCCACGAAAAAAGGCGCGCGTAGGCGGCAGGCCCGCGACGACGCGCGGCCTTTCAGCCGGTCCAGATCGCCGGCGGCCAGCGCGTCGTCGACCTTCGTCTGCAGGTGGTCCGCGAGCTGGACCCGCACGGCGAGCGCCGGCTCGATGAGGTCCTTGTGGATGGCGGCCGCCGACCCGCGGCGCAGCCACCACGGGCTGACCAGGTGCGCCCCGACGACGCGGACGGCGACGGGGCGGCCCTCGAGGGCGCGAATCCCCGCAAAGTTGCACGCACAGACCTTGTCGCGGCCGCTGCCGTCGAGCGAGACGTGTCGATCGCGGGCTTGGGAGAGCCGTTGGATGTGGCGCAGGAGCGCGTCGTGCCGACTCGCCACGACGCCGATTGTCCCGCGCAGCTTGTCGTCTTCATAGACCGACAGAGCCTCGGTCTCGCGGCGCTGCTGCATGTGTCTTTCATGTCGCTTCTCGTTTGATCGAACAGATGCTTCTTTTTGTGCTGTCGTCCGCATCATGATGATCTTGAAAGCGTGCCGGCGGTCGTTGGGTGGTGCTGGGGCGGCGAGGCCGCGGGCGCCGCGAGGTTCGCTGCGAAGGTGCTACTGACGACGTGCGGCGCCGAGTGAGTCGACCGACAGATCGACTTCAACAGCGATGCACGGTGCAGGCTAGAGCCGAGGCTGCCTCGAATTCACGCACGCTCGACCTCGAGCGCGGCTGCCCGCCGCTCGGGCTGCGGTGCGCCGCGGGCTCCGACCAGGGCTCCCGCGTGTCGCGGTCGTTCTTGGGCGGCGCGCCGTAGCCCTCGAAGATCTCACGGATCTGGCGGAGCTCGTCGTTCCTGTTCGTGCCCGCGGCATCGCGCCAGCGCCGGACAGTCGACGAGCACCAAATGGCCAGTGCAACAGCTCCTCTGCAGGACAACACTGGGCCTGAGGTCCCGACGACAGTCCGGGCGCTACGCGTTCTCCGCCGCGCACGAGGGCACGGGCATCTGCGAGCTGTCGCTGCCCGTCGACGTGCGCGACGCGTGCTGGAACACGGGCGCGGACGTGTTGACGTCCGTCTGCTGCGAGGGCACGACGCTGCTGGAGCTCGTCGAGGACGGCCACGTCAACGCCGCGGCGCTTTACGAGGCCGATGACGGCAGGTCGTTCCCCTACGTGTCCTTCAGGGGCTGCCTGCGTCGCCGACGCCGACGGCTACCCCGGCGTGCGCGGTCCTGGAGAGCTACGGCGACTGGCGCGGCGGCGACGAGCAGGACGGCGACTCCACCTTCGGCGCCGCCTTCACCTACAGCGACCCGATCGGCGTCGTCGACCTGCTCTTCTCCGACGTGCTCTGGGACTGGTTCGACGGCCGAGTCGACGCGGTCGGCCTCTGCGCGCCCGAGGGCGAGAACGCCGACGCCTGGGGCTCCTTCGGCGGCCACCTCTGCAAGTGCGACCGCGTCCGCAAGGAGTGCGTGGACACGCCCTTGGCGGAGGAGAAGCCGAACGTCGGCGCGATCCTCGGGTCGAACTACTACTACGCCAAGGACTTCAGGCGCGACGGCAACGTCGACTTCTGGCGGGTCGAGGGCATCGACACGCCGTCGCCCGAGGTCCACGGGGGCACGCTCTTCGCCGTGTCGGAGGACCTCTACGCGGAGGCCGTCCTCGACGTCGCGGCGCTCCCCGAGGCGGAGGGCAAGACGTGGATCGACGACGGCGTCGCCGAGGGTCGGTCCACGGCGAACATCCAGTGCCCGGACCCCTCGGAGGAGATGAGGTCCAACGACGGCCTGAACTGCCCCTACAGCGACGACCTCTTCGTGCCGACGGCCGCGCCGACGCTCGTGCCGACGCTCAACCCCATCCTGCTCTTCAACTGCACGGCCTACAACAAGCCCTTCCAGGTGCTCCAGGTCGACGACGACAGCGACATGTACAGCGTCGCCATGCTCGACCTCGACACGGGCGAGCACGAGGTGCTCTGGGACATCGACTGGTTCGACGGCCACGTCAACGCGGTGGGCATGTACCTCGGCGACCAGGACGCGGAGTTCCCGACCTACTACGCGTGGGTCTGCGGCTACCTCTGCGGCTTGACATGACGCGCAAGGAGCGCTTCGACGCGCTTCTGGCGGAGGGGGTCGTCGTCGCGTGCGTCGCCGACGACGACGGCTACCCCGGCGTGCGCGGTCCTGGAGAGCTACGGCGACTGGCGCGGCGGCGACGAGCAGGACGGCGACTCCACCTTCGGCGCCGCCTTCACCTACAGCGACCCGATCGGCGTCGTCGACCCGCTCTTCTACGCGGTGCTCTGGGACTGGTTCGACGGTCGAGTCAACGCGGTCGGCCTCTGCGCGCCCGAGGACGAGGACGCCTACGCCTGGGGCTCCTTCGGCGGCCCTCTGCAAGTGCGACCGCGTCCGCACGACACGCTCTTGGAGGAAGAGGAGCCGATTGTTCGTCGCGACCGCGTGGCCCTACTCCGTGCTGGCTTCGCGGACGTCCGCGTCTCCAACGGCTCCGCGGACGCCCACGGCGCCGACGGCTTCGTCGACGGCCACGCCGACGGCCACACCGACGGACCCTCGAAGGGCGCCGGCGCTCTCGCCGACCGCCCCGCCATCACCTGTCCTGCCACGGACCACGACGTGGCGCTGGAGGCCCGCCCAAGCCCCCGGATCCCCGAACTTAAGCCTGGAGCTCCGCGAGCTCGTGCGCGCGCTGGGCTTCGCGCCAGAGGTAGTTCTGCTGGTGGAGCTCGAGCGCGCCGATGACCTCGAGGAGCTTGTTGAGCGTCTTGCAGTGGGGGCCGCGGTTCGGCCGGGCGCGCGACTCCTCGGGCCGCGTGTCGAAGGACTCGCCGCCGTCGACGTTGTGCTCGAAGGCCGCGTAGAAGGGGGCGCCTTCGGGGGCGGGCTGCTTCTCGACGAGGTGCGCGAACGCGTCCGCGAGCACGCGGAGGAGCGGGTCCGCGCCGACGCTCCCGAAGCAGAAGCGGACCTTGAGCTTGTCGGCGAGGGCGCGGGGGATGTCGACGGCGCGGCTCTCGCCGTCGGTCTCGCCCCAGAACCGACTCTCGCCGTGTTTGGGGCACAGCGCGAGCATGAACGAGAGCGCGGAGATGTCAATCTTGAGGTTCTCGAGGACCTTCTCGCGGTAGACGAGGGCGACGACGGGGGAGGCCGTCGGCGGCCAGGTGATGCAGGGGATGGCCGCGACGCGCGCGAGCAGGACGTCGTTGTCGAGCGTCCAGACCTGCGGACGACGCGTGAATCCGAGGCCGCGGCGTGCAAAGAACACGCGGGGAACGCGCGAGGTCCGCGTCGCCACGCGCCACGGCGGCGCCGCACTCCGCCTCCGCGGGCACGCGGTCTGCCCAGTGCACCCTTGGGCTATAGCCCCCGACATTTAGTTCCTCTAGGGCGCGCGCGACGCGCGAGTTCGATGTCCGCTGCGCCGCGCGAACTGCGATCCTTTTCCCCGCGTAGTCGAAAGAGTACGGTTCTTTCGATTCAAATACGCAAAATACATCAAACCCTCCTCGCAGCATCCCTGAAACAATCGAAACGACGCGCTTGACCTGCATGGCCTGCGCGAGCGACGCGTCGAGTCGAACCGCGGCCCCGAACTCCGCGCGTCGGCGCGCGGCGCGTCGAGTCGAACCGCGGCCCCGAACTCCGCGCGCGCGCGCTCTCGAATCGGCGGCGGGCGAGGGACGGCGCGCCCCCGGGACGCGCGGAGGACGCGGGCGACGCGACGGGCTTGTACTTGACGTCGTCGTCGTCGTCGTCGTCGTCCTTGGACAACTTTATCCACGATATGTCGAGCGCAATCACGGGGCGCCGTCGCCCTCCGTCGATGCAGACCGCCGCAAATAATGCCACAAAATCCTGATAGATTTTCACAAGGGCGAACCCCGAGGCGTCGACGAGCGACCCGATGAACCGCGCGATGTATGCGACACCCATCTTTTCAGGCAGCTCGCTGAACTGCTGCGGCATCTGTGGCAAGATTACCGCAAGCTTACCGCAGGGGGCGATGCGAGCTCTCGTGGCCGCGATCTTGTGCGCCATGGCCGCGGCCCTGAACCCGGGCGTCGTCCTCGGCCTCAACGGCGCCTTGCAGCGGCGCGTCGCGTTCGACGCGCCCTTGGCTGTGGGCGCTGTGAACCGCGCGTCCGAGTCGAATAGCGGGGTGGGAGGCAAGGGCCAGGGCGCCTTTCTCGCAGCCAAAGCCAGCGGCGCGGCGGCGTCGCTCGCCATGTTCTACGGCGGCGACACGGGCGACGCCATGGCGGCGGCGATCCGCGCGCAGTGCGACTCCGACGAGGCGCTCTGGGTGGCGACGGCGTCGGCGACGCGCGTCTGCACGACGCTCGTCTCGCCCGGCGGCGACGCGACGGAGGTCGTCGAGCCCTCGGGCGCCGTCGCCGCGTCCGAGCTCGACGACCTGACGTCGCGGCTCGCGGCCCGCGCGCCGGCCGCGGGCGTCCTCGTCTCCGGGAGCGTGCCGCCGGGCGTCCCCGGGGAGACCTACTACGGGTCCTGCGTCGCCGCGGTCGCCGGCGCGGCGACCAAGGTCCTCGTCGACTCCGTCGTCGGGCTGGAGGGGACCCTGGACGCCGCCCGAGGCGCGGGCTGCGCCGTCGCGCTGAAGCTGAACGCGCGCGAGCTGCTGGCGCTCGCGGGCGACGCGCTCGCCGCGGGCGCCGCGGACGCCGTCGCGGACCCGGAGCGCGCCGCGCGGGCGGCGCGAAAACTCGCGGCGTCCCTGGACCCGGACCGCGCGTGCCTGCACGTCGTGCTCTGGACCGACGGGCCGCACCCGGCCGGCGCGTTCGAGCCGGCGTCGGGCGCGACGTTTTCGCTGACGTCGCCGCCGCTGCCGGGGCCCGTGCTGAGCCCCATCGGGGCCGGCGACACGGTCGCCGGCGCGACCTTCGCCGCCTGGCTCGGAAACGAGGCCGACGGCGACGTCCCGGCCGCCGTGGCCGCCTTCGCCTTCGGCCTCTCGCGCGGCGCGGCGAGCTGCCTCACGCGCGAGAACGCCGCCTTCGACGCGGCGACCGCCGAGGCGCTCCTCGCCGGGACCGAAGTAACGCGCGCCTAGGGCAACGCGCGCCTAGGGCCCCGGGGGATGGGGCTCCTCGGCGCGCGCTCCCGACTCCTCCCGGACCGACGCGAAGAGGCGCGGCGAAAAACCCTTACACGGTCCCCCGGCGCAGGTCCTCGGCGCTCCTGTGGCCGAGGATCTCCGCGCGGACGCTCGCGCGGAACGTCGTCGACTTGCCCTTCGGGAGCCGCGGCAGGCTCACGGCCTCGACGCTCTTCGAGGCGACCGTCGAGACGCTGGCGTGGCTCGAGAGGGCGGGGAAGCCCCGGGGCGGCCGGCCGGGCCGCGGGCGGCCCCGCTTCGGCGGAGGGGAGCCGTGCGACGGCTGGTTGCCGACGACGTGCGTGCCCGTCTGCGCGGCCGCGACGGCGACGACGCCCGTGGGGTCGACGAGGTGCTCGAGGTCCCGCAGCTTCTTCTCCCGGGGCACACTCGTGTGGTAGCGCTTCGCCATCTCCGAGACGTAGGCGTTGCGCTCCGCCGGGCGGAACTGGCCGCGCTTCATGGGTCGCAGCAGGCCGTCGCCGGGCGTGCGCACGCGGTTCTTCAAAACAAGGCCTGGAGGTCGAGCTCGCTACCTTCTCTCGGGGGCAGCCACCAGCGGCGCTCTTCGTGCCGCTGCGGGCGTCAACGTTGACGAGCAACGAATCTCGCTGCCCTCGGGCAGCCCGCGGAGTCGCCTTGCAACGATGGCGACCAAGGCCGCGTCGCTCCTCGCCGACGTGGGGAAGCGCATGGGCCAGACGTGGTGCCTCGGCTCCCTGCTGGCGCTGTCGACGGCGATCAAGTGGCGGCGGCCCGACGACGCGACGGATCTCCTCTGCGTGACGACGTTCACGGCCGCGCTCCAGCTCGCGGCCACGGTCTGCGAGTTCTGCCCGCTCTTCCACCCGAGCACGCGGACCTTCAAAAGCGCGACGGCGGCCTACCGCGACGCCGTCGAGGGCATCGCGGAAGGGACGAGCCTCTTCGACGCGGCGGCGGCGCTCACGAAGGCGCTCGGCCGGAAGCGCGTCGCGCAGAGCTGCTGCATGGCCATCCTGCTCGTCGCTGTGTCCTGCGCCCTCGTCTACTACGCCCTGGGCCTCGCCGTGCGGCGCCTCCGGTCGTCGAGCGCGTCGCAGCCCCTGCTCAAGCTCGCGGTCTACGGCGCGTTCGCCTTCGCGTGCTTCCGCCTCTTCGGCTCGGGCGTCGCCGCGCCGCTGCTCGCCGAGGCCTTCACGCTCGACGTCGCCCTCGCGGCGCAGAAGCTGGCGCTGCCCCTGCGGGCCGCGGCCCTCGCGCAGGCCGCGCCGCGCGCGGCGGCGGCGACGCGGCCCGAGGCCGCGTACCTGGCCATGCAGGGCGCGGCCGTGGCGCTCAAGGCGGGCGCCCTGGCGCCCGGCATCGCGGAGCTCGCGGCGGCCGGCGGCGACGACGTCGCCGCGCGGCTATTGGACGACCCGCGGCCCGCGACGGCGCTCCTCTGCTGCCTCACGCTCGCGGCCGTCGCCTACGGCCTCCGCCGCGACGCGAAGAACCTCGCGCTCCTCGTGCTCGGCGCCGCGGCCTTCTCGCCGCCGGCGCTCGCGGGGCCCTGGGCCGCCAAGTTCACCCCGGACCAGCTCCTCAACCACGCGACGTCGATCCAGCTCGCGCTCCTCTTCGCGGCGATGACGCTCTGCGGCACGCCGCTCCTCATGTTCGCGGGCCTCATCCTCAACGCCCTCTTCCGCATCCACGACATCGACCTCCAGTGAGGCGCGGGTAAGGCGTGACGTCAACGTGGACCTCAAACACGTGCGAAGTTTCGACAGAATCCGCGATGGCCCTGCGATTGGGCAGCCTCCTCGCGCCGCGCGCGCGGCGCTGCGCGTCGACGCTCGCGGCGGACGGCTCCTACGCCGTGGCCGTGGACAACCCCTACAGCGGCGAGACCTACTGCGAGGTCGGCTACAAGACGTCCGCCGAGGCCCTGGCCGCCGTCGACGCCAGCGCCGCCGCCCAGCGCGCCTGGGCCGCGGAGACGACGGTGGAGCAGCGCGTCGCCGTCTGCGCAAAGTTCATGGAGGCCATCAAGGCCGACGCGGACCGCATCGCAAACGACATCAGCGGCATGATGGGCAAGCCCGTCGCGCACGCACGGGGCGAGATCGGCGGCATGATGGAGCGCTGCGAGATGATGATGGCGCTCGCGCCCAAGGCCCTGGCGCCCGACGTGCTCCCGGCGAAGGACAACTTCGTGCGCACCATCGAGAAGGACCCCGTCGGCGTCGTGCTCTGCATCGCGCCCTGGAACTACCCGCTTCTGACGACGGTGAACTGCGTGGTCCCGGCCGTCCTCGCGGGCAACGCCGTGGCCATCAAGCACTCGCCGCGCACGCCCCTCTGCGCCGACGCCTTCGAGCGCGCCTTCCTCGCCGCGGGCGCGCCCGAGGGGCTCGTGACCGCGCTGCACTGCGGCCACGGCGAGGTCGAGGACGTCATCGCGCGCGAGGCCGTGGGCTTCGTGTCCTTCACGGGGAGCGTCCGCGGCGGCCGCGAGGTCTACGGCGCCGTCGCGAAGCACCGCTTCATCGACGCGACGCTCGAGCTCGGCGGCAAGGACCCGGCGTACGTCGCCGAGGACGCGGACGTCGCCGCGGCGGCCGCGGGGCTCGTCGACGGCGCGATGTGGAACGCGGGCCAGTCCTGCTGCGGCATCGAGCGCGTCTACGTCCACGAGTCCAACTACGACGAGTTCCTGGCGGCGGCCAAGGCCGAGGTCGACGCGTTCGTGCTCGGCGACCCGGCCGCCGCGGCGACGTCGATGGGGCCCCTCGCGCTGCCGGGCGCGCCGGCCTTCCTCCAGGGCCAGGTCGACGACGCCGTCGCCAAGGGCGCGACGCTCCTCGCCGGCGGCGCGGCGGGGCCCGACGCCTCGGGCAAGGGCCGCTTCTTCACGCCAACGCTCCTCGGCGACTGCGACCACGCCATGTCGCTCATGGTCGACGAGTCCTTCGGCCCCGTGCTCGGCGTCGCCAAGGTCGCCGGCGACGACGACGCCGTCGAGCTCATGAACGACAGCGCCTACGGCCTGAGCGCCTGCGTCTTCACCAAGGACCACGACCGCGCGCTCGCCCTGTCGAAGCGCGTCGCCACGGGCACGTTCTTCCAGAACCGGTGCGACTACCTCGACCCGGCCCTCCCCTGGACGGGGGTCAAGAACACGGGCAAGGGCGTCTCCCTCTCCGAGCACGGCTTCCGCGGCGTCACGCGCCTCCGCAACTTCCACGCGAAGCTCGACGCGTCGGCCTAGCGGGGCGCCGCGCCTAGGACGATGCTCGCGGCGTGCGCGCGGCGCGCGTCGCGGCCGCCGGGATCTCGAAGCGCGCGCGCGCCGCGGCGTCGAGCGAGATCTCGAGCGTCCTTCAACATAGCACGGTGAACTAATTGGTGAACTTTTAATATGGCACGATGACATGAGCCGGCTCCTCTGGTGCCTGCTCCTGCGGTGCCACGGCCTCATCACGCAGCCCACGGGCTTCCGCGACGGCGGCGTCCGCGGCGGCCGCAAGGCGCGCACGCAGACCGTCGTCCTGTTCTTCCACGTGCCGAAGACCGGCGGCGAGTCGATCAACGAGTACATGGTCCTGCACGCCAAGGCCGCCGTCTACGTGCGCTGCGAGACGGCGGCGCGCTACGCCGCCGCCCTCGAGAAACTCGCGGCGAACGCGACCTTCGAGCGGCTGCCGGACAACGCGACGGTCTTCGTCGAGGTCCACGAGCCCATGGCGTCCGCGGACCCGCCGCCGCCGCGGCGCGCCGGGCGGGACCAGGGTGATTCACGTTCGCTTCAACGTGAGTCTTCCGCGCGCGCGCGTGCCGATAACAGCATCTACGCGTCGAGAGCGCTCCGAGCGATGATCGCTCGTCCAAAAATGAGCCGAAACGAGTGGACGACGACCGAGATGCGAGCCTCCAAAGTTGGGAAGTTCGCACCCGTTTCCTGCCCAGGTGGCGCGTCGCCGCGGGGGCGCTGGCCCGCCTCCGGGCGGCGCTCGACCCCGTGCGCCTCGTCGTCTTCACCGTGCTCCGCGACCCCGTGGCCTGGGTCGTCTCGAGCTACCAGTACCACTGCGGGAAGAAGCGGGAGCGCGCGTGCGACTGCGGGAGCTCGAAGGATCGGCCGTGCGCGCGGGGCCTGTCGCGGGCGCGCATGATCGCGCACCTGCGGCCGAACCCGCAGTGCGCCTACCTCGTCCACGGCTGGATGGGCTTCTCGCGGCGGTCGCCGAGCCGCGCGGCGCCGCCGACGCGCGCCGAGTGCGAGGCGGCCGCGGCGTCGCTCGGCGCCGCCGCGGACCACGTCGGGCGCACGGAGGCGCTGGGCGCGACGCTCGCGTGGCTCGGCGACGCGCTGGGCGCGCCGGCGGCGCCGCCCGTCGCGCGCAACCGCAACACGAAGATCCACCCCATATCGCGCGTCGCCGGCGCGGACCTCGCGGCCGTCGCCGCGGCGACGGCCCTCGACGCCGCGCTCCTCGGCGCCGCCGCGAACAGTTCCATTCGGTAGCTGTTACTCCGACGGACTACAGCAACTCATCGGCCTCGGACCCGAGAACATCCTCACTCCCCGAGACCATCGTCCGGTTTCGAGGCCTGTCACAGCGACCGAACTGCACTTGGCCGCGGGCGGCCGTTCAGTAGTCCTCCCCGGCGCCGTCGGACGAGTCGGAGCTGCCCTCGGAGTCCGAGGCGTCCGTGTCCGAGTCGTCCTCGGAGTCCTCGGACGCGATGAGGCGGTACTTGCACGCGCCGAGGCGCGGCTTCGAGAGGAAGAGGTTGAAGGCGAAGGGCGCCTCGGACGCGCGGTAGTGGACCTTGAGGCCCGGCGCGTCGCTCGGGCGGTCGAGGCGCGAGAGCTTGAGCGCCGCGGCGCCGTCGGCCCACGCGGGCACGACGGCGCGCGCCTTCGCGAAGACGGCGTCGAGGGACCGCCGCGCGATGGGCACCTCGAGGGTGTAGGCGTGGAAGTCGAGGGCGAACTCCGCGCGGACGAGGTGGGCGTCGGGCTTGGCGCCCAGGAGCTCGAGGAGGTGGCCGCGGTCGCGCGGGAACGCGCCGTCGACGCGCCGGAGGCTCCACCACCGGTTGTGCGTCGTCACGGGGTGCGGCAGCGCCTTGCGGGGCGCGTGCTTGAGGGCGAGGCCCCCGTCGAGCGCGCGCGGCTGGTCGCGGAAGCGCAAAGCCCGCAGGCTCCCGCAGGACACGGGGCTCGCGACGACGCGCGCGTCGGCCGCGGCGCCGCCCGCGGCGCGCGCCGCGGGCACGAGGAGCACGACGCAGGCGCAGGACGCGTAGTCGTAGAGGAGTTTGCAGTAGGAGCCCGCCGGCCGGTCGCCCCGCCGCCGGAGCCGCGCCGCGGCGTCGAAGCGCCGCGCGCCGGCCGCGCCGCGGCCCGCGGCCTCGAGCGCGCGCCGCGCGGCGAAGTCCGCCGCGCCGAGCCAGCCGCGGTGCGGCGCGGGGACCCAGGCCGCCGCGCAGGAAACCTCGAGGCGCGCGAGGTCCGCGCCGCCTAAAAAGCCCAGGAGCGGCGAGTCGACGCCGAGCGCGACGACGAGCGGCGGCGCGAGGCGTTTGCTCCGCCGCCGCTGGAGCCGCGTCCGCGCGCCGCCGTCGCGGGCGCCGTCGCGCACGCGGCGCCACTTGGAGAGCGCGGCCCGGGCGGACCGCACGGCGCCGTCGCCCGCGTCGCGGAGCCCGCGCGCGGCCGGGTCCCGCGGCGCCGCCGCGAGGCGCTCGAGCGGCGACCGCGCCGCGTCCGGCGGCGGCCGCGCGGCGCCGCCGGGCAGCGCGTCGCGCCAGAGCGCCCGGAGCTCGTCGCTCCAGGCCAGCAGGTCCCCGCGGCGCCGCGCGACCTCGGCGCCCAGGGCCGCCGCGGACCGCCGCGCCGCGTCGACGGCGCCCGCGCTCAGCGGCGCGTCCGCGTCGAAGGGGCCCCCCGGAGGCCGCCCCAGGGCCCGCAGCGCCGCCGCCGCGGCCTCGCGCGACGCGTGGAGGGACCGCCGCCGGTCCTCGAGCGTCACCGTCAGCTTGCGCCGCCAGGAGCTCGTGGGCCGCGCGTCGAGGGCGCCCCGCAGCCGCTGGCGCCAGGCCGCGTACTCGCAGTCGCCCCGGTCCATGCCGAGGCGCCGCCGCAGCTCGACGATGTCCCGCAGCTCCGCCGTCGCCGTCGCCATCTTCCCCATGAGCAGGTCCAGGGTGGCCTCCATGCTGTCGTCTGGAGAGCGCCCCCAATTAACCCCAAGGAAGTTATTCGTAGGCGGCCCGGATATGAAAAGTTCAAATAAAGCAAAGCAAACTAGCTTCGCCAAAATCCATGGTCCAATCGATGGGCATACCCGTGTCGCTGTTGGCCATGTCGGCTGCAGCAACGAGACCTGGACTCGGGCAGGGTGAACTCGGGCAGTTGATCTCGGGCCAGTCATCCCGCGAGAGTGCGTCCACGGGGTCGTCTTGGCCGTAGCGGAAACGAAGCTTGACGGGGCCGGCCCGGCCCGAAATGATCACGGTCTTGACACTCGTCCCAATCTGCCCTAACGCCACGCAGGCTGCATCGTCGGGCAGCTTCAGGAAGATTTCCTTTGTGTTCTCGAGCGTCTGGCTATCACCATTCAAGAGGTACTGTTGCGTGCCCATCTGCACTCCCGTGTTGTGGTTTCCGTCGACGATGTCCTCGCGCGACGAGGGACCGGCGGCGCGCGCCCCGCGCGGGGCCGGCGGCGCCGAGGCGGCGGCGGCGCGACGTCGTCGCCGCCTCCTCCGCGGCGAGCCCGGCCTGGTCCGCGCCCGCGAGCTGCGGGTAGGCGGACGTCGCGCCCATCGTCGCGCCGCCCGCGACGGCGACGACGGCGGCGCCGCCGGGCGTCTCGAGGACGCCCGCGTCCGTGCGCAGGTCCGCGGACTTGGTCGTGAGCGGCGCGCCGTCGGCCTTGGAGACCATCGCGCCGCGCTCGCCGACGGCGAAGTCGCTCGACGCCGTCGCGAGGACCGCGCCGCCCTTGGTCGTCAGCGCGGCCGCGCTGCCGTTGCCGCCCGTGCCGTTGCCCTGGACGCTCAGGTAGGGGTTCTCGCACTCGAGCGTCGCGCCGCGCTCGTCCGTGAGCGCGGCGCCGCGCGTCTCGAGGTAGTGGTACTCGCGGACCGTCTTCTGCGTGCCGGCGTTGACGGAGACGACGATGGCGACGATGGCCACGACGAGCATGCTCACGAGGAAGAAGGACCCGGCGACGACGCGCACGACGTTGCGCTCCGCCTTCTTCCGGCGGTGCAGCTCGAGCTCGGCCTCGTGCTGCTGCTTCGCCGACTCGAGCTCCGCGTCGTGGCGCTCCTTCGCGAGCTTCTTCTCCGCGTCGGCGTGCTTCTTGATGAACTTGACGAGCTCCTCGTTGTCGATGGTCCCGTCGCCGTCCTTGTCGAACTCCGCGAGCTCCTTGCGGATCTTGACCGCGAGGTCCCGGTCCTCGGCCTTGGCGCTCCGGACGATGCCCGAGATGCGGTTCCCGGACGGCGCGCCGCCCCGCGCGCCCCCGGACGACGCGCCGCCCCGCGCCCCCTGCTGGGCGAAGTCGCGGTCCACGGCGACGACGCGCGGCGTCCGCGGCGTCCGCGGCGTCCGCGGCGTCGCGCCGCGGCCGCCGATGATCTCCGACGCCCACGCCTTGAGCCGGTGCGCGGTCAACCTCCGGACGAAGCTGCGGCCAGCGGGCGGCGCGGGCTCCGTGGCGGCCGCGAGCTCGAGGAGCCGCTTCCGCGGGCTCGGCGAGGGCGACTCCGACGCCTCGTCCCCGCCCGCCGCCGCGCCCGGCGGCGGGAGCGCCGGGGGCGGCGGGGCCGCCACCGCGGGGGGCAGGGGGTTTTCGACCGGGACGGGGGCCGCCGGCGGCGGCACGCGGTACTTTGGGTTGGGGATGGGCATGGCGCTGCGCACCCGGGGAGGACCAGTCGCTGCGGACCAGTCGGGGGCGAAGAAGACCGGCGGCAGCCGAGGACAATGCGCGTGCGGAAGCCACCAATATGGATACGCCGAGGCGAACTTGAAACCGCCCTCGAATTCAACACTTAATTCAACCGACCGGCAGCTCCTTCGAATTCGGCGGCTTCGACGGCGCGTCCTCGAATCGAGGCCAGCGAGACCCAGGGCGCACGCGCGGGGCCTAGGCGTGGAGCGCCGGCTGCTTCGCGGGCCGCTTGCTCGCGCCGCGCTTGACGTTGCGCGCGCTCGCGCCTTTGCGGGGCGACATGCGGGGGCTGGGGGCGTGGTGCTTCTGCCGGTCCTTGCGGGCCTCGGCCCGCTGCTTCGCCGCCGCCGCCTGCTCGGCCAGCGCCGCCTCGTAGTCGTCGTGGTACGAGTCGAAGAGCTTCTGGAGCGTCTTCCGGCCGACCTTGCGCGACATGTGGCGCGCGTGCGTGCCGCCGTGGTTCTCGAGGTGGGCGAGCTCGTGCCAGTGGTGCGGGCCGATGGCGTCGTAGATGAGCTGCGCCGCGACCTCGTCGTGCGCCTCGACCTGCGCGGCGTCGACGCCTCGACCCGACTTCGACGGGCGCGCGCGCGGCGGTTTCGACGCGGGTGCGTGTGCTCTCCGTGGAGCACTCGCCGGGAGAACAGCGCTCGTCCGATGTGACCGAGCTCGAGAGGTCTGAAGTGTGGCGGGGACCCCCCGGACCGGCGGTCGATTTCGGCGCGGGCCTCGGCGATGTAGCTCAGGATGCCGTGGCCGCCGTTCGAGGACACGACCATGAGCGCGCGCGGATCGCCGTTCGTCATGAGCGCCGCGAGGAACGACTCGAAGTGCCTGCGCCGGCGCCGCGGGTCGGGCGCGCGCGGGGCGGGGGGGCGGGGGGGGGCGCCGGGCCGCGGACGCGCGCGACGAGGACCCCGTCAGCGGGATGAGCTCGTGGAGGATCGTCCAGGGCACGCCCTCGGGCGACGGCAGGTCGGGCTCCTTCTCGCCGGGCTTGAGCCGCGGCGGCGGCGGCGGCGGCGGCGGCGGCGGCGGCGCGGGGTCGGCGTGCGAGAATTCGCCCTCGTCGACCGACCGGCGGACCTTGCGCCAGAGCGCCTTGCCCAGCGACTCCGAGGCCGCGCCGTCCTGCGCGGCCTTCTCCTCGACGGCGTGCTTCACGGTCCGGGCCAGGGCGTGCTTCTTCTTCTTCTTGATGCGCCGCGTGCTGCCCGTGCGCGCGTTGCGCTGGAGCCGCGGCGGCGCCTCGTCTTCGAAGAGGTCGCTGAGCTGCGCCCGCGAGTTCGCGCGCACCGTCTCGCGCGTGTCCACCTCAGCCGGGGCGTCCGACACGATCGCGGTCACGCAGTCCGGCACGGCGCAGCCAAACAGGGCCAACATCTGCACGAGAGAGTCTTTTGGGCAGCCCGTCAACATCAACGAGAGTGGCAACATCAGCCAAAAGCGGTAAGCGATGTGCTTCGTGCTTGTGCCTGATTGCTGAAAGCGGTGATCAGTTCGCGCCGAACCGCATCGATGGCCGAGCTCTTCAAGAAGAAGAAGGGCGGCAAGAAGGGCGCGAAAGCGCCGGCGGCGGCGCCGACGCCGTCGAAGCCCTGGCGCAAGGTGGGCCGCGGCGTCGCGCTGGAGCACGCGGACGTCGACGAGGCCGACGTCGCCGCGCGGCTCGAGGAGCGCTCCGCGGCCAAGGCGGAGAAGGACTACGCGCGCGCGGACGCGATCGCCGCGCGGCTCCAGGCGCTCGGCGTCGCCTACGACGACGCGACGCGCGAGTGGTACGTCAAGAAGCCCAAGGAGGCGGCGCCGCCGGCGAAGAAGCGCGAGCGCGACGGCGCGCCGGCGCTCAAGGCCGTCCTCGCGGACGACGACGCGCCGAGCAGCGACGAGGACGACGACGAGGACGACCGGCTCGACGACGCGTTCGTCGCGCGCATGCGGGCCGCGCACCGACCCGCGGAGGCCGGGCCCGCGAAGAAGCGGAAGACGAAGAAGTAAGCGAGCCGGGGGTGCGACGCCCCCTTAGAATCCGACGGGCCGCGGCGCGCAGGGCGCCGGCGCCGCGCCGAGGGCCTGGCCCGCGGCGCGGAGGAGGTCGAAGACGGCGGGCGCGAGGGCCCCGTCGGGCCAGGCCGGGCCCGGCCCGAGGACGGCGCGGAGCAGGGGCGCGGCGATGGCGCAGACGACGGGCGGGCAGACGGCGTTGCCGAGCTGCGCGTAGACGACGTTCGCGTCCGCGTTGCCGCCGCCGCCGCGGCCCGCGGCGCGTGTAGAAGCGCGGCGGGCCGTCTTTCGAGGGCACGAACTCGCTGTACATGGCGTAGCCCCGCTTGTAGTTGGCCATGAGCGTCCGCGCCGCGCCGTCGGGCCAGCAGAGGCGCCGCGCGGCGACGTCCGCCGCGCCGTCGCCGCGCCGCGCGACGTTCGCCCACTGGTTGGCGCTGAGCGCGCAGTCGGCCGGCGGGTCGGCCTCGAGCACCTGTGTGGAACTCGAATCTTCCACCCGACTTCAATGTGCGCGTACTCGAACGGTTCGGACCGGACTCTTTCGCCGCGCTTCGAGACCTCGACGAGCGCCGTCGATGCGTCCAAAAATCAGCCGAATCGACGTCGATGTGACCGAGCTCGAGAGTCCTGAAGTTTGGTGGGGGGCAGACCAGCGGTCGATGTCCACACCGTCGAGCGCGTGGCGCAGGGCGACGGGCCCGACGCCGCCGTCGACGCGCCGGCAGGGGCAGCGGCGGCCGAAGGCGCCCGCCGCCGCGCACCTGCCGCGGACGCGCGGCAGCGGCGGCCACGCGTAGGCCCCGGCGCCCGCGTCCCTCCGGACGCCGACGAGGTAGCAGCGGTCCCGGTGCTGCGGCAGCAGGGCCAGCGCGTCGACGACGCGCCACGTCGTCGCGTAGCCCGCGGCCTCGAGCGCCGCGACCGCGACCTGGGCAGCAAAAGAGAGCGACATTCCCAACTTCAAAGGCTCCTCTCTCGGCCGTTTTCCCCTCGTTTCGGCTGATTTTTGGACGAGCGATCATCTCTCGGAGCGCTCTCGAAGCGTGGGTGCTGTTTCCGAAACGCGCGCGCGCGGAACACTCACGTTGAAGCGACGTTGAATCGCCCTTTTGCTGCCCCGACCGCGACGCGCCGCGTGAAGCCGCCGTCGTGCGCCGCGAACTCGGCGACGTTCTCCAGGAGGAAGCCCCGGGGCCTCGCGGCCACGAGGACGCGGACGACGTGGAAGAAGAGCGCGTCGACCGCGAAGCCGCCGCCGTCGCCGCAGCGCGAGAACCGCTGGCCTGCGCGGACATCGACCGCCGGTTTCGGGGGTCCCCGCCAAACTTCGGAACGCTCTCTCTCGTTCGAATCGACGTCGATTCGGCTGATGTTTGGACGAATCGATGGCTCTCGTCACGCCTTCGAAGCACGGCAGAAGCGCTCGCATCGAACCCGTCGCAGACGCTCCCATGAAAGTCGGGTGGAAGATTCGACGTCCGCGCGGCCGCGAACAGGGGAAGCCCGCGGTGAGCACGTCGTGCGGCGGCACGTCGCGCTCGTCGATCTCCGTGATGTCCCCCGACGGCACCTCCCCGAAGTTCGCCGCGTAGGTGCCGCAGGCCTGGACGTCGACCTCCGACGCGAAGACGCACCGGCCGCCGAGCGCGCGGAGCGCGACGCCGAAGCCGCCGACGCCCGCGAAGAGCTCGCTGAACGTGAACGTCGCCGCGGGCTGGGGCCAGGTCCCGCGCGGCGCGAAGCGCTTCGCGTGGAGCGCGCTCGTGCACTGCGCGCCCCGCGGGCCGCCGCAGCGCGCGGAGCCGACGCGGAGGCCCGCGGCGTACTCCGCGCGCGCGCCGCGGAGCGCGGCCGCGAGCGGCGCCGGCAGGCCGTCCCAGCCCCGCGCCGCCGCCGCGCGCAGCGTCGCCGCGCCGGCGGCCGTCGCGTGCACGCAGCGCCGCCCGTCGTCGAGGGTCGTCGTGTTCTTGCCGCGGCGCCGCAGGCCGCAGGCCTCGAGAGCTTCGCCGACGGCGGCCGTGTGCTGCGGTGCGACGACGACGGCGCCGCACTCGCGCGCGAGGGCGAGGTGTCGCGCCGCCGTCGCGCGCGCGTCGTCGTCGCTGGCTGCGTCGGCGCCGCACCGAGCGCCGGTTTGCTCAGCCATCGCAGGCAGCTCTCGCTGTTTGCAGTAGGCTTGCAGTGGACTTTCAATCGCGCAAGGACACGGACGAGCTTCGGTAGCGAGTACTCGCCTCGCCGGGGACTACCAACGCGACATTCGTGGCGACGCTCGTCCGGCGCCGAGCGCGGGCTGCGTGGGTTTCTCGCGAGCCTGTCGCCGCCGCCGCGGCGTCCCCGCTCCACCGCGGCCCTCGGGTCCACGATTGGCTTATGTCGAACAAAAGGAAGACACTCGTGGGCCTCGTCGCCGCGGCCCGTGGCTGGCGCTAGCCCAAGGAGCTCCAAGAGGCGCCAATTGAGGCGTCCATCCTCCCAGGGCTAAATCTCAACAGTGAAGTGATCAAAACTCGGATTCTGATAGCCTGGATTTAAAAGTCAACATTTTTGTTGAACTTCAGCACTTTTGTTGAAGTTAAATCTTGCGATTTCTTGACCCGAACCAGCGACCGCGCGCAAAAAGTCTTCGCAAACGTGCAATCAACGCGTGAGTATCATCAAGCTTGCTTTGATACGACCATTTAACCAATTTTGGCCGTGATTTCAGCCCGCGGACCTCCGCGACACCGCGCCCGCGCGCGCGGTCGACGCACAGCCTCTATGGAGGACTAATGACTCTGGCTCCGCCGGCCGGAATTCGATGATTGATCTTTATTAATTAATTTCCTATGGGCGTGTCTAGATGTACGTTGATCACTTCACTGAATCTCAAGAGTTTGTGTCGGCTCGTGTTCGAGCTGGCAAAAAAATTATCTGGCAAAAGGTCGAGAATCGCTCCGCCACGAGGGCTCGGCGCGCGTCGCGATGAAGCCCGCCGTCGTCGCCCTCGTCCTCTGCGTCGCCGCGGGCGCCGACGACCCCCCGCGACGGCGACGCCTCGCCGACGGGCTCGACCTGCGGCGCCTGAGCGAGGCCGCCGACGGGGGCCACCTCGCGCCGGAGCTCCGCTTCAAGCTCGACAAGGCCCACGCCCGCGTCGCGGGCGGCGGCGCGGCGTCGCTCGCGGCGGACGTCGGTGCGCGCCTCGGCTGCGGCGCCGCGCCCGCGCGCGTCTTCCCGCCCGCGGGCGCCTTCGAGCGAGAACACGCGGCGTTCGGCCTCGACGCGTGGTACGCGTGCGCTGTCGGCGGGCCGGCGGCGTCGGTGCGGACCTACGACGCGCTGGCGGCCTTCCTCGACGGCGGCGACCACGACGGCGTCGCGGTCGTGGAGCCGGGCCTCATAGCGGAGGGCGCGTGGATCCCGAACGAGCCGGCGTTCATGGGCCGGCAGTGGCTCGTGTCGAATGCCATGAACCTCGACGAGGCCTGGGACGAGGCCACGGGGTCGAGCGACGTCGTCGTCCAGGTCGTCGACACCGGCACGCCCGCGGGCCACGAGGACCTCGCGGGCGCCCTGTGGACGAACGACGAAGAAATATGCGAAAACGGCGTCGACGACGACGGCAACGGCTTCGTCGACGACTGCCACGGCTACGACTTCTTCGGCGCGTCGGGCTCCGTGGAGCCGTCGCCCGACTACAGCGAGCGCGACCACGGCGCGCACTGCGCGGGCATCGTCGCCGCGGTCTCGAACAACGGCGTCGGCGTCGCGGGCGTCGCGGGCGGCGACGGGTCGCCGGGCAGCGGCGCGCGGCTCATGACGGCCAAGGTCGTCGGCGCCGCGGGCGCCTGGAGCGGCATGGCCGCGGCCCTCGTCTACGGCGCGGACATGGGCGCTCGCATCTCCTCGAACTCGTGGAGCTACACGGCGCATGGCCGCGCGGACATCGACCGCCGGTTCGGGACGTCCCGACGAAACTTGGAACTTCTCGAGCTCGGTCACATCGATTCGGCCGATGTTTGGACGGATCGATGGCTCTCGTCGAGTTCTCGAAGCATACGCGCGCATTGACGTCGGGGTGGAGATTTGGCATCCGCGCAGGTGCCCGACACGTGGCTCCAGAGCGACCTCGACGCCATCGACTACGGCCAGGCCAAGGGCGTCATCTACGTCTTCAGCGCGACCAACGGCAACAACGAGGCGAGGCTCTACCCCGCGGCCTACGCCGGCGTCGTCGCGGTGACGAACGTCGACTACAAGGGCGTCCGCCGCCGCCCGCGTGGATTCCAAATCTTCGACCCGACTTCAATGTGCGCGTCATCGACGACGTGAGGCTTTCTGCCGTGCTTCGAGAACCCGACGAGAGCCATCGATTCGTCCAGAAATCGGCCGAATCGACGTCGATGCGACCGAGCTCGAGCGTTCCGAAGTTCGGCCCCGACGTCCCGGCTCACCGGTTGAGTTCCACACAGGCCACCACATGGCCGACTACGGGGACTGGATCGACGTCGTCGCGCCGGGCGTGTCCATCTACTCGACCCTCATCGACGGCTACGGCCTCGCGACGGGCACGAGCCAGGCGACGCCCTTCGTCGCCGGCGCGCTGGCCCTCGCGTACTCGCGCGCGCCCGACGTCTCGCGCGAGGCCCTACTGAACTGCCTCTTCGCGACGGCGCGCACCGTCGACGCCGCGAACCCGGGCTACGAGGGGAAGCTCGGCGACGGCATGGTCGACGCGGCGGCGCTCCTCGCGTGCGCCTGCGTCGAGACGCCGAGCTGCGGCGCGACGACGACGACGGCGGCGGCGCCGGCCGACGCGTGCGCGGGGCTCAAAAAGTCCAAGTGCAAGAAAAAGGCGGCGACCTGCGAGTTCAAGAAGCGGACGTGCCGCGCGAAGTGCGCGGGGCTCGAGAAGTCGAAGTGCAAGAAGAAGAAGGCGACCTGCGAGTTCAAGAAGAAGACGTGCCGCGCGAAGGCCGACTGCGCGGCGCTCGAGAAGAAGAAGGAGTGCAAGGCGTCGTCCTGCAAGTGGAGGAGCAAGACCAAGAAGTGCAAGGCGAAATGACGACCGCGCGCGCGGGATTTTGCCGGCCCGTCGTTCGGCGGGATAAGGCTCCTTACTGCGCGGGGATCTCGTCGGCCGCCGCGTCGACCTGCTCCTGGCAGCAGAAGAGGAGGCAGGGCGCGGACGCGGTGAGGGTGAGGGTCGTGTCCGGGAGGACGAGGGTCGTGGCGCCCGTGCGGAGCGCGTAGCGGTGGTCCGCGGAGTCGACGCAGATGGCCGCGCCGGACACGCAGACGAGGACGCCGAAGGACGGCGTCGGCGGGAGGTCCGCGGCCTCGCCCGCGGCGAGCTCGAGGCGCAGGAGGCGGAACTCGGGCACGGGCGGCGCGTAGACCGTCTTCGTCGGCGCCGGCGGGAGCACCGCGGGCGGGCCCATGCCGTAGGAGAGCATGTCGCAGAGCACGTCGACGTCCTTGAACTTGGGCGTGAGCCCCGCGCGGACGACGTTGTCGCTGCAGGCCATGGCCTCGACGCAGTCGCCCTTGAGGTAGGCGTGGGGCTCGCCCGCGGGCAGGAAGATGGCCTCGCCGGGCGCCTGCGTGGACATCAACCCGACTTCGTCGTGAGCGTATGCGACAGCTTCGACGCACGCTCTTCGGCTGTGCTTCGAGACCTCGACGAGAGCCATCGATTCGTCCAAAAATCAGCCGAATCGACGTCGATGTGATCGAGCTAGAGAGGTTTGAAGCTTTCGCCGGACGGGGCGTTCCACCGGTCGATTGCCACACGGCCGGGCGCGAGGACTAGGTGGTTCATGAGGTACGCGGAGAAGACGCCGACGTCCTCCGGGTAGTGGCGGTGGAGCCGCGCCGCGAGGGCGTCGTCGGCGGAGCCGGCGCCGAGCGCGAGGCGGCCCGCGAGCGCGCGCACGGCGCGCGCCGCGGCGGTTTCGTCGGACCGCATGAGCGCGCCGTAGAGGCCCCGGAGCGCGTCGCGCGCGGCGCCGCCGCCCGCCGCGGACCGCAGCGCGTCCACGCGGCCGCGGCCGACGAGGCCGACGAGCTCGGGGCAGGCGTCGACGGACGCGACGAGCGCGGCCCGGGGCTTGAAGCCGCAGAGCGCCTCGAAGCGCGACACCGCGCAGCACAGCTCGGGCTTGTGGTTCGCGTCGCGGTAGTTCGCCGGGTCCCGCGCGTGGAGCTTCGCGGCGAGGGCCTTGTCCGGGTGGGCCTGGATGCTCAGCGGCGCGGCGACGCTCAGCACCTTGAACAGGAACGGCAGCGCGTGCTTCCGGTAGAGCGGCGTGCCCCGCCAGTAGCGGCGCTCGATCCACGCGGAGAACTCGACGCGGCGGTGGGGCTCGGCGACGAGCGCCGGCGCTTTCGCGTGCGCGCCGACCCAGAGCTCCGCGTAGGGCGCGTCGGCCAGGATCTTCTCCCCGCGCGAGATCGACGCGAGCACGGCGACGAGCGAGTCGCGGCCCACGGCGCCCCAGCCGTAGTTCATGACGGCGCACTCCAGCGCGAGCACGCGCCGGAAGCTGCAGGTTTGCCTAAAGATGGGGCCAGCGTTCCGCGAGATCGGGGCGGGCGATGCGGTACGTCGGTCGAGCGCGAGCGCGGGCGTCGGACGCCGCGGTCTGCGTCATGCTCTGCGCCGGCCCGCAGTGGCACTCGCAGGCCAGGGTCGCCGCCCCGGATGAGAAAGTCGCCATAAGTCAGGCTTCTCGATTCTGTGCGCTTCAAAGCGCGCTTCAAGGGCGAGGGACGTCAAAAACTACTAGTACCAAAAAGCCCCCGCCCGCGCCGCGCTCAAGCATACACATTAGCGAGGTCAGTGGTCGTGGGAGGCGCTCTTCTTCCTCCCCCAGAGTTTGGTCGGCGCGGAGGAGCCCGTCTTGGAGGTCGGCGTCGACGCGGCCCGCGGCGCGTCGCCCGCGGACCGCGGCTTGTCGCGCGAGCCCGCGCTGTCGAGGGACGCGGCGGAGTTGGAGCGCGACAGCTTGCCGAGGGACATGGACCGGGAGAAGGAGCCGAGGAGCGCGTCGAGGCTCTTGCGGCTCGCCTTGAAGGGCGACTTCCGCGCGAAGCTGGGCTTGAGGCGCTCCGTCGCGTCCGGCGCGGGCAGGACGTCGACGACGAGGATCGTCGTGTCGTCGAGGAAGGCGTGGGACGTGGACGCGCAGCGCCGCGCCGTCGCCCGGCGCACGAGCTCCAGCAGCAGGTGCGCGCACTCCTGCGGGTCGTACGCGTGGTCGCGGTCGTGCCTGGGCGGGAAAAGAGTGATTCAACGTCGCTTCAACGTGAGTGTTCCGCGCGCGCGCGTTCCGGAAAAAGCATCCACGCTTCGAGACCGTTCCAAGAGATGATCGCTCGTCCAAAAATCAGCCGAAACGAGTGGAAAACGACCGAGATAGGAGCCTTTGAAGTTGGGAATTTCGCTCTCTTTTCCTGCCCGGGGCCGTGCGCGAGTTTCGCGACCGCTTTCGACGACGCGTAGGCCCACAACCCGTCGCTCGCGACGACATAGCGGCGGAACTCGCCGTCGCGGACGAGCGTCGTGCGCGTCCCGGGCTCGGGCACGAGGCCCCGCGAGCTGTCCCAGTCGCCGACGGACCGCGTCACGGACGTGGACGCGCCGACGACGACGCGCCCCGCGGCCTCGTCGCGCCACGTCGCCTCGACGACGACGGGCCCCGCGCGCTGGCCCGTCCACTCGTTGAGGCGCTGCGCGACGAGGGACCGGCACCGCGTGAGGTGCGGCGGCGCCGCGGCCGCGAGCGCCGCGTCGACGCGGCGCTCGTACTCCATGGACCGCGCGAGCAGGTCGCGGTCCGCATCATCTAGAGCGACGGGCCCCGCCGCCGCCAGCGCCCGCGCGTGGAAGGCCGCCCCGTCCTCGGCGCCCGCGGGCGCCGACGCCGCGAACGCGTCGCGGCACGCCCACTGCCGCTGTAGCCGCGCGACCTCGCGGTCGTTGCCCGCCGCGTGGGCCTCGGAGAAGAAGGCCGCGTTCGCCTCCGGGGCGAGCATGTCGATCTCCATGATCTGCGAGTCGCCGACCCACGCGCACGTCACGCGCGACCCGCCGCCGGCCTCGGGCCGGTCGACGACGAGCACGCTCGCCGTCGTGCCCTCGGAGAGGCGCCGCGGGCCCAGCTTCTCGTCGAGCTTCCAGAAGCGCTCCACGAGGTTCTCGCGCCGCCAGGCGTGCGACGCGCACGCGCGCGAGAGCGACGACCCGCCGTGGCCGTCGAAGACCGCGTAGACCGCCTCGTCGGACCCGACGGTCACGGCGACGCAGTCCTCGCCCTTCTTCTCGTAGCTCGCGATGCCGTGGGTCGGCAGGGGCACGTCGTTCCCGCAGAACGTCGCCGACCCGGAGTCGCCGCCCTCCGACGCGTCGGACATCGTCGTGGACGGTTTCCGTCGTTTTTTGACAGGCGCGACGACGTCGAGGTGGGGGAGCGTCGGCGCGGCCGTGCGAGCGCGGCCACGGGGGGGGGGGTAACCAGGACCGCGACCGCCGGCGGCCTCCCGGCAAGGCGAAAGCTCCGATGACCTCCCGTTTGAGCGCGCGCTCGTCGACGTCGTCGCCCGTGTTCCAGCACTCGTCCGGCGCCCTCGTGAAAATGAAGGAGGTGCCGTCGTGGTGAGGTTGGAGCCTGTCCGCGGCCGCGGCGTCGCACGGAGGGCCGGAGGCGAACGCGCCCCCGCGTGCGTCCCAGCAAGACGACCGCGGGAAGACACGGGCGACGGCTCTTTAGCGGGCGCCCCCGGGCGGTGGCTGGCGGGGGGCGCGGGGCCGGCGGGCGCTCAGCGGCGGTAGGCGCGGTCGTCGTAGGGCGCGGGCGGCGCGTCGTAGTCGCGCGGCGGCGGCTCGGCGTAGGCGGGCTCCGGGTCGTAGCGGTCCCGGGACCGGGACCGGTCGCGGGGCGGCGGCGCGTAGGCGCGGCGGTCGTCGTAGGCGTCGTACGCGCGCCGCGGCGGCGGCGGCCCGCGGGGGTCGTCGCGGTAGGGCCGGGGCGGCGGCGGCCCGCGGTCCGCGTAGCGGTCGTCGTAGCGGTCGTCGTAGCCCCGGCGGCGGTCGTAGCGGTCGTCGTCGTCGTAGTAGCGCGGCGGCGGCGGCCGCGCGGCGCCGCCGCGCGGCTCGTAGTACCGGTCGTCGCGCGGCGGCTCGGGCCGGCGCGGCGGCGCGCCGTAGGGGTCGTCGTAGGCCCGCGGCGGCGGCGCGCGGTCGTCGTAGTCGTCGCGGTACGCGCGGTCCGCCTGGCGGCCGTGGGCCGCGCTCGTGCGCTCGAAGAATTCCGACGTCGAGCCGCCCGTGGCGACGCACGCGAGCCGGGACCCGCGGAGCGTCGTGTTGTCGAAGTCGTCGATGCAGCGCCGGCGGTCCTCCTCGGACGAGAACTCGACGACGCCCTCGGTCCCCCGCGCGTCCGCGTACGACACCTCTCCCGATCGGCGGAACGTGTCCTTGAGCTCGCGCCAGTCGCAGCCCTCGGGCAGGCCGCTGAGCTTGACGCGGAAGCCGCCGGGGCCCTTGGGCCGCCGGGGCCGCGGCGCGCCGGGCTCGTCGCCGCGCCGGGGGCCGTCGTCGCGCGGCGGCGCGCGCATGTCGCGCGGCGGCGGCGCGCGCCCGCTCCCGGGGCCGTCGCGCGGCGCGCGGTCGCCCTTGCCCTTGGCGATGGCCACCGTGACGCGGTCCGGCCCGATCTCCGTGCCGTCGAGGCCCGCGACGGCGTCGGCGGCGTCGCGCTCGTCGCCGAACCAGACGAAGGCGAAGCCCGGCGGCGACTTGGCGACCCACAGCCGGTCGATGGTCCCGTAGTGCTGGAACGTCGCGCTCAGCGCCTCCTCCGTCGCCGACGTGCAGCCGCCGATGTAGACCTTCTTGGGGTCGTAGCCGCTCATGTTGGGCGGAGCGCGCGGCGCGTGCGGCGGCTCGCGAGTGGATGGCGACGGCGCAGCGTTGCCACAAGCCCGCAGCGCCGTCGGCCGCGTCGTCGCACGCGGTCGCACGCGGCGACCGCTGCGTCGCGTCCGGCGACCGCTGCGTCGCGTCGCGCGATGGGCGGCGCGGACCTCGAGGCGGCGGCGGCGGCGCCGCCGGCGCCGCCGCGGTCGCAGGTGCGCGCGCTCGCCACGTCCGTGCTGGGCCTCTTCGTCTTCTACGTCGCGCACGACGCGCTCCAGGAGCGCGCCTTCCGGCGGCCGGGATTCCAGTTCGGCTGGTTCATGACCGCGTGCGAGATCGGGACGATGGCGGCGTGCGCGCTGATCTGGGAGCGGTCGCCCGGCGGGTCCGCCAAGGGCCACGAGCCCGGCGGCGACGCGGGCCCGCGGCGAAAATACCTCGCGCTGCTGGTGCTGACCATCGCCGTGAGCCAGGGCACGGGCTCGACGGCGCTGAGGCACGTGAACTACCCCGTCAAGGTCGCGTTCAAGTCGTGCAAGCTCGTGCCGACGATGGTCTTCAGCCAGTGCCTCAACGGCGCGGCCTACGGCGCCGCCGAGTACGTCGCGGCGCTCCTCATGTGCGCGAGCCTCGCGCTCCTCGGCCTCGCGGACGCGCGGGCGGGCGCCGCGCCGAACCAGGCGCTCGGCTTCGTGCTCCTGGGCGTCGCCGTGTGCTCCGACGCCTTCGTGCCGAACCTGCAGCAGAAGCTGTTGCGGGGCCTGAAGATGCCCATCGGCGAGATGGTCGTCGTGTCCAACTGCGGGTCCTTCGCGCTCGTGCTCGCCTACGTGTCCGCGACGGGCGAGCTCGCCGCCGCGACCGCGTACCTGCGGACGCGGCCCCACGTCGTCGGCCTCCTCGCGGCCCAGGCCCTCGCGGGCTACGCGGGCCTGCGCTGCTACCTCTCCGTCATCCGCAACGTGTCCGGCGTCGCCGGCGTGCTGACGACGTCCGCGCGGAAGGTCGTCACGCTCGTCCTCAGCTTCCTCCTCTTCGAGAAGCCCTTCAGCGGCCAGCACGCCCTCGCCCTCGCCCTCCTCGCCGCGGGCGTCGGCCTCACGATCCGCGCGAAGCAGCGGCGCGGCCGATAGCATTTTTCGCACGGCCTTCCCTAGGCCCCAAGCTGGTTGGCTTAGTTGGTTGGCTTCAAGTTTGGCTTCTCATGTTGTTGAACGGAAACGTGAAGCCGCGTTGAAAGGGAAGCCTCGTGAGTCTAAGTGAGTCTGGTGGCTGCCCTTTCTTCCGCCATGCAGCAGGACGCGAGCAGCAGCGGCGACTGCGTCTTCGTGCGCGTCGTGCGCGGGCGCGGCCTGAGCGCGTCGCGGGGCCTCGGGGCGAGCCTCGGCGCCGCGGCGAGCTCCATGGCGCGGCGGTCGTCCGGGGCGGCGGCGCGGGAGCCGACGTGCCGCGTGCTCGTGCGCTGCGGGCGCCTCGAGGCGTGGACGGCGCCCGTCGAGGAGACGGCGGAGCCCGAGTGGGACTCGGCGAACCTCTTCATGTTCCCCTGCGACAACGTGAGGTCCGCGCGGCAGCTCGTCTTCGAGGTCTTCGACGGCGGCGGCATGTTCGACCGCCGCGTGGGCGCGGCGCGCGTCGCGCCCGGCGTCGGTTCGTTCGCGCGACGCGCGCCGGGACACGGGACGTTCGTAGGTCGCGCTGCGCGGCGGCGCGCTCGAGGCGCTCGCGCGGGGCTCCGGCGACGAGCGCGCGCCGAGGCTGCTGCGGCTGCTGAGCGACGAGGTCCTCGCGTCCGCGGACGCCGTCGAGCTCGGCAACGACGCGGCGTCCGCCGTCGCGGACGCCGCGGGCTTCGACGCGTCGTCGCTGCCCGACCTGCCGGGCGCGGACCGCGCGGCGAAGCTCGGCGAGGCGCTCCTCGGCGACGAGACGCTCGAGGTGCTCCTCTGGCGGGGCCACCGCAACGACGGGGACGGCCGCGCGGCGAAGCCCGCCGCGCGCCGCGAGTCGCGCGGGTCGGGCTCGGGCGACGGCTTCCTCGGCGCGTCGCTGTCGGCGCTGCTCTGCGCGCCCGGCGCCGACGACGACGGGCCGAGCCGCTTCGGCTTCTGCGACGACGGCGCGGACCTCGTCGACGACGGGCCCGCGACGCTCGAGCGCCGGGGGGGGCACGACGCGGCGCGGCCGCGGAGCGTGCGCTACACGGAGTGCCACACGGCGGTGCTGCGCGTGGAGACGCTCGACGCGCGGGGTTTGGAGAGCTCGCTGCGGGGCACGGCGCGGGAGCTGTGGCGGCGGCCCTACGTCGAGCTCCAGCTCGGCAGCCGCGTCGTCGCGCCGTCCAAGGGCGGCGGCGGAAGCCGCGGCGGCGACGAGGACGCGTGGATGACCGAGGACTTCTCCATGCTCGTGACCCAGCCCTACGCGGCGTGCCCCCTGCGGCTCCGCGTCATGCGGCCGCGCCTCGCGAGCGACCTGGGCGTCGTCGGCGACGAGATCCTGGGCGAGGTCGAGATCCCCCTCGCGCTCGAGCCGCCGGGCAAGCACTGCGGCGGCGGCGGCGGCGCGGCGGACCCGGGCCTCCGCGAGCTCCGCCTCGCCTACAACCCGGGCAAGGGCCTCGCCGCGGACGTCGCCCCGTCGACCTGGCTCCCGCTCCGGCGCCGCGTCGCGAATCGCGACGAGGCCGACGGCGTCGCCGCGTCGCTGCGCCGCGGGTCCGACGCGCCGCCGAGCCCGCGGCGCGCGGGCTCGCGGCGGCTCAGCAGCCGGCGGCGCGCGGCCGTGTCCGAGAGCTTCTCCAGGTCGCGGTCGCGAAGCTCGATCCGCGCGCTCGGCGACCACGTCGGCGACCTCCGGGTCCGCGCGTGGATCGACGAGGGCTACTTCCACCGCGACAACGACGCCATCGCCGAGGTCGACGTCGCCGTCGGCCTCGCGACCTTCAAGCTCCGCAAGCTCCGGGAGACCATGGACGTGCTCGGCGCGACGCGGGCGCGCGCCGGCGGCGTCGTCGGCGCCGTCGGCGGCGACTGCGACCCCTACTGCGTGCTCCGGTCCGCGCCGGAGTGGGCGAGCCTCGAGCCCCGCCGACGGCTCGAGGACACGGCCGACGGCTACGCGAAGTTCGACTTCGGCGGCGACGTGCGTTTGGGCGTCGTCGACCCCAACGACCAGGTCGTGCTCGCCTTCTACGACGCCGCGAACAACCACGCGCCCCTCGGCAAGGTCAAGGTCCGCGCGTCGGGCCTCGCCACGGGCCACGAGTACCGCAAGACGCGCGTCGCCCCGCGCGCGGCCCCGCTTTCTTACCGCCGCCGCCGACGGCGCGCGGCCCCGCAGGTGCGCGCTCGTCGTGCCGAGAAGAAGGGCGCGAC
>NW_008705562.1:971577-992425 GCF_000186865.1 Aureococcus anophagefferens
CGTTTTTTTCGATGGCGCTTCTCGGACCGGCGCGTGCTTTTTAGGCCGCACGGCGCCCTACGCCGCGCTGGGGCTCGTGCTCATCTGGCACCCGAGCTGGATCTTCACCGCCTTCTTCGCGGCGCTCTTCGCCGCGCTGGCGCTCAACTTCCCGGGCCGCCGCAAGCGCCAGCTCGACGCCATCGGCGTCGACCGCGAGCTCTCCAAGGGCTCCTTCGTCGCCAAGGGCGACGCGCGCCGCGACCCGGACCGGCCCGTGCACGGCGACGACGACGGCGACGGCGACGACGACGACGACGGCGGCGACGACGCGAACTTCGTCGCCAAGCTCGAGCACCAGTACCACGACTTCGTCAACATGATCATGTACACGGAGCACGTCTTCAACGAGGTCTCCGTCGTCCTCGAGCAGGGCCTCGCCATCTTCACCTGGGGCGACGAGCGCATCTCCGGCGTCCTCGCGCTCGTCTTCTTCCTCTGCGTCTTCGTCCCCGTGGCCTTGGTGCCCCCGCCTCTCTTCTACAAGGTCTTCTTCACGTTTCCGTACATCGTCGACCCCCAGGGCCGACAAACGGGTGTGAAATCTTCAACCGGGTGTGCCACGCGTTCCGAGAGACGATCGCTCGTCCAAAATCAGCGAAAAAACGCCGAGATTGAAGTGGGGAATTTTCGCACCCTTGTGCTGCCCAGGTCGCCATGTACCCGCCCGTACTCGAGGGCCCCCAGCCCATCGAGGACTACGCGGGACGCGTTGCAAACGTTATGAATCGTTTGCCCGCGGCTTCGGAGAAGGTCATGTAAGTTTTCTTGTGATTCGCGGCGCCGGGGCGAGTTCGTTGTCCGGCACGCGAGCTACAGAGACTCTTTTGTGATTCGCGAGCGAGGACGCGCGCGCCCCGGCGAGTTCTTGATCTGGCACGTGAGCTACAGAGATTACGAGCACACGTAGGACCTCGGCTCGAAGCCGAGGGTCCGCCTCGCCTCCTTGCAGCAGGCCGCCGCGAGCTCGCAGCTCGCGTCGTGCGAGAGCGCGCGGGCCCCGGACGCGACGACGACGCGGAACGTCGTCGCCGCGCGTTTCGACGTTTCGCACTCGTAGGCGTCGACGACCGTCGCCGCGCGCAGGTCCGCGCCGCGGGCCGCGGCGAGCGCCGCCGCGAGCTCCGGGAAGCCGGACGCGCCGGGCGGCGCCCAGAAGGACAGGTCGTGCGCGTGCGGGACCGCGTGGATCGGCGGCCCGCCGCCCTCGCGGCCGAAGACGTGGGCCACGGCGGCGCCGCGGTAGGCGTCGGCGATGCGCCGGCCCGCGTCGTCGGCGCCGCCGCGGTAGCCGCCCGGCGTGTAGCCCGCCGGGAAGGACCTGTGTGGAAACCAACCACTGGTTTGGGTGGTCCTGACCAAACTTGAGAATTCTCTAGCTCGGTCAAATCGAAGTCGATTCGGCTGATTTTTGGACGGACCGATCGCTCTCGTCGAGTTCTCGAAGCCCAGCCGAAGAGCTTGTGTCAAAACATTCGAATACGCTCACATTGAAGTCGGGTTGAAGATTTGGTTTCCACACAGGGAAGGACGGGGGCGCGCCGACGGCCCGGAGCACGAGGCCGCTCCGCGCCGCGGCGTCGACGACGCGCCACGAGTTGCCGTAGTGGTCCAGGCGCGCGCCCGCGCCCGCGTCGAAGGGCGTGCCGCCCTGGTCGCGCGCGAGCGCGACGACGACGACGCCGGCGGTCGAGAGGGACCGCGCCGCGCTCGCGAAGAAGCGCTCGAGGAGCCGCCGGTTGTCGTCGATCTGCGGCCGGCGGCCCGCGACGACGACGTAGGGGAAGTTGAAGACGACGGCGTCGAAGGGCGGCGCGGCCTCCGGGAGCGCCGTCGCGTCGACGCCGTGCGCGACCGTCGCGCCGCGCGCCGCGAGCTCCGCCGCGCGCGCGGCGGCCGCGGCGTCGACGGGCGCGGCGTCGAGCGCCGACGCCGTGAGCCACGACGCGTCGGCGGCGGTCCGCGCGAGCGCGAGCGAGAACTCGTAGTCGCCGTCGCCGACGACGAGCACGCGGCCGCGCGCCGCGAGCGTGCGGTAGTCGAAGGCTGTGTCGTCGCCAGCGGCGCAGCGGTCGACGCTCGCTGCCATCTGGTCGGTCTCTCAGTGGGTCGCAGCTATGGCGCCATTGTTTGGCAATCGATTGGTACGATGGCAATCAGCTCACGGGCTGCTGGCAGCAGCGGTGAGCCCGCGCGCTCCCCCCTTGCCGCCGAATGCACCCGCACGGCATCTTTGCGGCATCTTGACGATGCAGCCCTCGGCTATGGATGCCACCTTGGGCTGCAGGCCAGGTGAGCGGTCCTCGTAGTCGCATGGCTCGGCCGGCAGCCGTCATCGCCGTCATCGCCGTCGTCGTCGCCTCGGCGGCGGCGGCGGTCGCGCGCGTGCCCTGCCCTGTGGAGTTTGCGCTCGGCGCCGACGGGCGGCAACGCCCCGTGCGCCTCGCCGTGATCGGCGTCTCGAAGCGGTCGAACGTCGACGTGCGCGACGCCATCCGGCGGACCTGGTGCGCGACGGCGCGCGCGCTCAACGCGGAAACGCGCGGCGACGCGACGGTCAAGGTGCGGTGGACCGTCGCGCGCCCCGCGGGCGCGCTCGCGGCGGACGACGACGCGGCCGCGCCGGATGTGCGCACGGTAAACCACGTCGACTCGCCGAGCGCGTCGAGCCGGGGGTTCCTGCTCGCGTTCCTCGACGCGCCGGCCTTCGCGCCGGACGCGACGCACGTCTTGGCCGTCGACGACGACGCGTACCCGTTCCTCGACCGCCTCGTCGGCGAGCTCGCGGCGAAGCGCGCCGCGACGCAGGACATCGGCGACCGCGCGCCGCCGCGGCCCGTCGCGCTCGAGGCGACCTTCGTCTGGGGCTACTACATGGTCCACGGCGACTTCGGGCCCTGGCCGTTCCCCGTGGGATTCGGCCGCGTCTTCTCCGCCGACGTCGTCCGGGCCGTCGCCGCGGCGCACGCCGTCGCGCCGCTGGACTTTGGCGACGACTCCTGCGTCGACGGGGGCCAGGCGTCCTGCGTCAAGGGCGTCGCCGTCTACGGCGACAACTTCGTCGGGCTGCTCCTGGCGCCGATCGCGCACCAGCGCGTCCACGACCGCCGCTTCCACGCGCTCGTGGGGGGCACGGACGACGACCGCGGGGACCACGTGCCCGCCTACCCCGCGTCGCCCGCGTCGCTCGTCGTCGACCGCCACGACCTCAAGAGGCACATCGGCGCGGCCGCGTTCCTCGACGCCGTGCACGCGGCGGCGACGACGGCCGACTACGACGCCGTCAACGCGCTGATCGGCTGCGGCGCGTCGCGCGTCGCGTGCCATTATGGCCCGGGGCCCCGGGACCCCGCGGAGGCGGCGAGCTTCGACTACGCGATGACCATCGGCGACACGCAGTGGGTCATGCGCGTGAACTCGTGCGCCTGGGCCCACGGCCTCGACGAGGCCTGGTGCGCGCGGGACCTGACCTCGCCCAACGAGAAACGCGGCGACCGCCTCTACGGCGCGGACTGCGCCGCGCTCCTCGCGGACGTGCGCGCGCTCGCGCGCGTCGTGCTCCCGAGCACCTGCGCGCCGCGGTCCGTCGCGCCGGCGGCCTGCGGCGACGCCCGCGCGCGCTGCTACTACGACGGCGAGCGGCCGACGAACTTCGCCTACGAGATTTTGTTCCCGGAGCCGGGCCCGATCGTCCTCATCGACAGCTGCCCGCGCGGCGTCGACTACGGCTACGTCTGCGATGGGCTAAACGGCGCGGCCCGCGAGACCTGCGTCGCGCGGCTCCCGGACCTCGAGGCCGCGGGCAGGGCCATCCTGGCCCACGCGTGCCTGCCGGACGCGTGCTTCGACGACGGCGTCGAGTGCCTCGTCGACGCCGACGGCGGCGCGTCCGGCGTCGTCGGCGTCCAGGTCGCCTTCGCCGTCCGGGGCGTCGCGTACGAGGTCGAGGTCTCCGACTGCGCGGCCGCCGCGGAGCTGGACGCGGCCTGGTGCGCGTCGCTCGCCGAGGGCGACGGCGCGCTCCCGCCGCTGAGCGGGGACGCGTGCGCGGGCCTCGTCGCGGAAATCGGCCGCATCGCCGCCGCGACGATGCCGGCGACGTGCGTGCGCTAATGCGTTCGTAGTTGTACGAGCCGATTCGGCGTCGCGCCGGGGTACGCTCCCGACGCCGAAGCCTACGTTCGACTCGCCGCGGCCACCCCAAGACTCCCGGGTTCTTCGGTCAATTAGACGAGGAAGCCGCAGATGAAGCCTTTTCTCTGGAACTCCTCCTCGTACCCCTTGCTCTTCCCCCCCGCCGCCCGTTTCGCGCGGACTCTGTGGTGCGCGTGCCAGAGGAGGAGCCCTGCCGCGAGGAGGAGCCCTGCCGCGCGAGAAAAATATGATGCCGTCGCGCACGCCCCATTTGTCCCAGCCACGCTGCTCGCCAAAAAGCTTGTGGATGCTGAAGAGATGGTGAAGCCTTCAGCAGCCAATCGATGCGTGAGCCGAAGTCGACCTCGCCGTAGCGCAGCAGGACGACCTCGCCGTAGCCAGCGAGCATGAGCTTCGCCGTGCACGTGACCTTCGCGGCGTCGGGCACGTCGCCCTTTACGCTTCGCGTCGCGCAGCCCGGCGACAGGCCACTCACGGCCAAGAAGGTGCTCAAGGCCTTCGCCGCGGCCTACGCCAAAAAAACGGGCGAGGCCCTCGACGTCGCGTCCCTGGGCCTCCGCGCCGACGCCAAGGCGTCGACGACGCTCGCGCCGGCCGACGACGTGCGGCGCGTCGTCGCCGACGGGGGCGCGGTCTTCGTCGTCCGCGCCGCGGCGCCCGCGCTCGCGGGCGCCGTCGTGGGGCGGTCGGCGCTGGGCCCGCTGCCGAGCGCCGCGGCCAAGGCGGGCCCCGCGCTGCTCCCCGACGGCGCGGCGGCCGACGGCCCGCGGCCGCCCGCGCGGGACTTCGGCGGACCGCGCCACGACGACGCGGAGCGGCGCCTCCGGTCGAGCCTCGGGTCGCGCTACGATTTGGACGCCGTGCTCAGGCACGCCGACGGCGGCCGCCTGCGGCGCGCCCTGTCGCGGCCGAAGCCTTCCGTGTGCTACCTCGGCGGGTCCATCACGGAGCAGCGCGACGGCTGGCGGCCGCGGTTCCACGCGTGGCTCTCGAAGCGGCTGGACACGTCGGTAACCGCCGTCGACGCGTTCTGCGGCAACGCGGGCTCGACGCTGCTGGCCTTCACGACGAAGGACTGGGTCATCCGCGCGGCGCCGGACGCCATCTTCGTCGAGGTCGCCGTCAACGACGGCGATTGTCTGTTAGAGGCCGGCGGCGTTGATACGGCGCGGGGCCGGGACGTGTCGCGCGCGCTCGAGGGCATCGTCCGCGGCATCCGCGAGGCGTTGCCCGACGCGGCGATCGTCTTCGTGGAGATGTTCCTGCGGGGCGACCTCCCGAGCGCGCGGCGCTCGGGCACGAAGGCCTGGGTCGACGCGGGCGCGGGCGACGGCGCGGCCGACGTCTACCGCGTCGACGTCGTCGCGGCCCACGGCGCCGTCGCGGCGCGCTACGGCTGCGCCCAGCTGAGCTTGATCGACTTCTTCCGGGGCTTCCCGCCGCGGGGCCTCGACGCGCTCTTCCGCGACGACTGCCACCACCAGGAAGCCGGCGCGGACTACGCGGCGTGGGCCGTCGCGGCCGGCGTCGAGGCGCTGCTCGTCGGCGACGCCGGCGGCGAGGCCCGGTGCCCGCTCCCCCGGCCCCTGGACGCGGCCTTCTGGCGCTCCAACGGCGCGCACCGCTTCGACGGCGACCCGAACTTCCTCACGCCGGGCCGGCCGTTGGCGGGCGACCCGCCGCGGGGCACGGCGGACCGGTGCCCCGTCACGGGCCGGCCCGCGGCCTGGACCTGGCTCTTCGCCGCCGACGGCGAGTCGGCGCGGTGCCACTTCGACGGCACGGCCCTCGGCATTTTGACCCACGTCGGCCCGGACTCGGGCCGCCTCGCCGTGTCCGTCGACGGCGGCAAGCCCGTCGTCGTCGACATGGTCGACGAGTGGTGCTACTACTGGCGGTCGACGATCGTCATGCTCGCGACGGGCCTCGACCGCGGCTTCCACGACGCGACGATCACCGTGCTCCCGGGGCCGCCGGACCGGTCCCGGCTCAAGCGGCCCATCACGGACCCCAACTTCCTCGAGCACCCCCACCTCGGCATCGCGCCGAAGCTCTGGCTCATGTGGTTCGTCTCCGTCGGCGGGTAATCTCTTTTGAAGGGTGGCTCTTCGTCGCATCTCGTCGCCGCGACTTACGCCGCGCGCCATCGCTGCCCCCGGCCTTTGACTCGAGCCGATCTTATATCATTCTTGTATATCATTCCAAGCGGGCGCACCTGCTTGCGCAACCGCCTCTTAAAACCAAACAACGCGTCGACCTCATCCGTCGTCGTTCTAACCTCTCTTCTCCCACCTCACACCCACCTTCTCCACCATGCGCGAGTGCATCTGCATCCACATCGGCCAGGGCGGCATCCAGGGCGGCAACGCCTGCTGGGAGCTCTTCTGCCTCGAGCACGGCATCCAGCCCGACGGCCAGATGCCCTCGGACAAGACCATCGGCGGCGGCGACGACGCCTTCAACACCTTCTTCTCGGAGACGGGCGCCGGCAAGCACGTCCCCCGCGCCGTGTACGTCGACCTCGAGCCCACGGTGTGCGACGAGGTCCGCACGGGCACGTACCGCCAGCTCTACCACCCCGAGCAGATCATCTCGGGCAAGGAGGACGCGGCGAACAACTACGCCCGCGGCCACTACACGATCGGCAAGGAGATCGTCGACCTCGTCCTCGACCGCATCCGCAAGCTCGCGGACAACTGCACGGGCCTCCAGGGCTTCCTCGCGTTCCACGCGACGGGCGGCGGCACGGGCTCCGGCCTCGGCTCGCTCATCCTCGAGCGCCTCTCCGTCGACTACGGCCGCAAGTCCAAGCTCTCCTTCTGCATCTCCCCGGCGCCCCAGATCTCCAACGCCGTCGTCGAGCCCTACAACTCCGTGCTCTCGACGCACGCGCTCCTCGAGCACACGGACGTGACCTTCTGCCTCGACAACGAGGCCCTCTACGACGTGTGCCGCCGCAACCTCGACATCGAGCGCCCGACGTACACGAACCTCAACCGCCTCTTCGCCCAGGTCGCGTCGTCGCTCACGGCGTCGCTCCGCTTCGACGGCGCGCTCAACGTCGACATCACCGAGTTCCAGACGAACCTCGTGCCCTACCCGCGCATCCACTTCATGCTCACGTCGTACGCCCCCGTCATCTCGGCGGAGAAGGCGTACCACGAGCAGCTGTCGGTCGCGGAGATCACCAACTCCGTCTTCGAGCCCGCGGGCATGATGACCAAGTGCGACCCCCGCCACGGCAAGTACATGGCGTGCTGCCTCATGTACCGCGGCGACGTCGTCCCCAAGGACGTCAACGCCTCCGTCGCGACCATCAAGACGAAGCGCACGATCCAGTTCGTCGACTGGTGCCCCACGGGCTTCAAGTGCGGCATCAACTACCAGCCGCCCACGGTCGTCCCCGGCGGCGACCTCGCCCGCGTCATGCGCGCGGTCTGCATGGTCGCCAACACGACGGCCATCGCCGAGGCGCTCTCGCGCATCGACCACAAGTTCGACCTCATGTACGCCAAGCGCGCCTTCGTCCACTGGTACGTCGGCGAGGGCATGGAGGAGGGCGAGTTCTCCGAGGCCCGCGAGGACCTCGCGGCCCTCGAGAAGGACTACGAGGAGGTCGGCGCCGAGACCGCCGAGGGCGAGGGCGAGGAGGAGGACTTCGGCGAGGAGTACTAGGCGAAAGCCACCCACCACAACCAGGCCCGGGCCTCCGGTCAAGTCGACCTAAGCACGGGCGAATTCTACTTTTGTTTGCGACGCGTGGGCGGCGGAACGCGTCCGGTCGTCGATGTTCGAGAGGTGGGGGTAAATTAGTGAACCTTGCCTTCAACTTATGGGCTGTCTAAAAGCAAAAATGATGCGATGGTGAGAATGAAATGGTGGCCGCTCTGCTGCTGCCTCGCGACGGCAACGACGCCCGAGTGGAGCGCGCGCAAGGCGCGGGTCATGGACGCGATGCGCGCGTCCGTCGCGAAGAGCACGCGCCATCCGCTCGCGGACCCGCAGCTCAGACTCGACGCGCGCGAGTTCCTCGTCGTCGTCGGCACGAAGGACGGCAACGGCAGCGACGTCGTCCTCATGGACGCACCGGAGACGAGCTGCACGAAGAAGTGCGCCGAGTTCCGGGACCAGTTCGTGTCGTCGCTCGCCGCGGCCGCGACGGGCCGCTGCCCGGGGCTGCCCCGCGCGGCGCCGCGCGCGGCGTTCCTCGTCCGCGAGGCGTCCGTGGGCTGCGCCGACGACCGCTGCGACCTGTACCCGACGCTCACCTTCGCGCGCGCGCCCTGGAAGTGGAACGCGACGCGGGGCGTCATGTCCCCGAACCCCTATTTCGGCGCGTTCGACGCGTGGCGCGGCCGGTCCGACGCCATGGCGGCCGCGGCGGCCGCGCGGCCCCTCGAGGCCCGCGTGCCCCGCGCGTTCTGGCGCGGCGGCGTGTCGCTGCCCAAGGAGTCGTGCCGCGACGCGGCGCCCGCGCGCCCAGGCAAGCGCGAGTCGCTCCGCGAGCGCCTCGCGGCCGTCGACCTCACGCTGCGGCGGCCGGACCTCTTCGACGTCGGCCCGGGCTACGCGAACCTCACGGAGCGGAAGCGGCGCCGCATCGCGGCGAGCGTCGTGTCCTGGCTCGAGTGCGAGGCGCGCGGCCGCGGCGAGACGCCGTGGCGCGCGTCGCCGGCCGGCGCCGCGCGGCTCGGCGACGCGGGCTTCGTCCACTTCACGGAGTACAGCCGCTACCAGGCGCTCCTGAGCCTGCCGGGCGGCTCGAACTGCTCCTTCTCGCGGAACCTGAACCACATCTGGGCCGCGCGCGCGCCCGTGCTCCTCTGGCGGCGCGCGTCCGCCGGCGCGCCGCCGCTCTACGACGAGTGGTACTACGCGGGGTTGGACGACGGCGCCACGCACCTGGACGTCGGCGGCGGCACGGCCGCCGCGGCCGTCGCGGCGCTGCTCGGGCCCGGCGGCCGCGGCGACCGCGCGCGCCTCGCGGCCGCCGCGGCCGCCGTCCACGACACGTTCCTCTGCCCCTGCTGCGTCGCCGAGTTTTACGCGAGGCTGCTGGAGGCGATCGCCGAGCGCCAGCGCGGCGCGGACCTCGACGCGCTCGCGGACGCGCGGACCTGGCAGAAGCGGGAGGCGTACGCCGTAAGTTGAAGGCCTACTTGAGTGCAACGTGATGCGACATTGCGCCGGGATCGCGGCAATGGAGTCGGCTCGTGCAACCCGTTAGTCCGTTAGGGCGTTATTGGCCTCGGACGGTCGCCCGCTAACGGGCGTTAGGTCGTTATTGGCTTTTTAAGGATCGGGTGGCTGGGTGTTATGGGTGTTATCGAGAATTTTCGCCAGGGTGTTATTGATTTTGAAAAATCGAGTGGCTGCCATCGGCAGGGTGTTATTAGTGTTATTTGATTGGCTAGCTAGGGTGTTATCGCGTTATTGCTAACTAGCTGTAACGGGTTGCACGAGTCTAATGGAGAGCTCGATCACGGAGAGCACGGCGCTCTGGTACGTCGGCGGCCGCGCCTGCGAGCTGCGCGCGCGGCCGCTGCCGGAGCCCGGCGCCAACCAAGTCTTGGTCGTCGCGACGCACGGCGCCGTGAGCCGCGGGACGGAGACGCTCGTGCTCGAGGGTTTGGTGCCGGCGTCGGAGTCCGAGCGCATGCGCTGTCCCCACATGGACGGCGCCTTCTCGTTCCCGGCCAAGTACGGCTACGTGAGCGTGGGCTACGTGGCGCGCTGCGGCGCCGGCGCCGAGGCGCTCCAGGGTCGGCGCGTCTTCTGCCTGCACCCGCACGAGACGGCCTACGTCGTCGACGCGGCCATGGCGAACCCGATCCCCGCGGGCACGCCGTCGCCGCGCGCCGTGCTCGCGCCGAATTTTGAGACGGCGATCAACGTCGTCTGGGACGCGAAGATCTCCGTCGGCGACCGCGTCGCCGTCGTCGGCGCGGGCGTCGTCGGATGCCTCGTCGCGTACGTCGCGTCCAAAATCCCGGGCTGCGCCGTGGTCCTCGTCGACGTCAACCCTGCCCGCCGGCGCGTCGCCGAGCGGCTCGGCGTCGGCTTCAGGCTCGCGAGCGACCTCGACGCGAGCGACGGCGACCGCGACGTCGTCGTCCACGCGTCGGGCCATCCGGCGGGCGCGGCGACGGCGCTGGGCCTCGCGGGCGACGAGGCCCTGGTCGTCGAGGCGTCCTGGTACGGCGCGCGGCCCGTGGCGCTGCCCCTCGGCGAGGCCTTCCACGCGCGGCGCCTCACGCTGCGGTCGAGCCAGGTCGGGCAATTGCCGGCGGACCGGCGGCCGCGCTGGACCTACGCGCGGCGCCTCGCGGTCGCGCTGGATTTGGCGGCGGACCCGACGCTGGACGTGCTCTTCGAGGACGCGTGGATCGACTTCGACGAGCTCCACGAGGCGATCCCAAGGGTGTGCGGCGACGGCGCGTCCGGTTTGTGCCACCGGATCTTCTATCCTGCGCGTCCCGTCGACGTCGGCGCCGGCTGGTCGAGCGTCTACAGCCAGGCCAAGGGCGTGCCGTACTACACCAACGAGACCGCGGGCACGACGCGGTGGAAACCGCCGGACCATCTCCCGGGACCCCCGGCGAACGCGCCTCACTAAAAACGTTCAAAGTTAACTTCTTGGATATGTCAAAAAAAGGCCACATCGCGCGACGTTCCTGCAGTGCGTGCCCCCGCTCCCGGCCGCCGCCTCGCCCCGCGCCGTCGTCGCCCGACGTCTTCGCCCGCCCCCGGGGGTGGCGGCGACCACGGGCCGCGGTGGGGAAGCGCCGCCGCCCCCGGAACCGAGCGACAAGACCGCGGCGCCGGGGGCAGCCCAGCAAGGAAGAGCGCCCGAACCCGACCCGATGGCCGAGACGAGCTCCATGATCAAGGTCGCGCCCGCGGCGCCGGAGCGGGCCGTCGCGCGGCGGCCGAGCTTCACGCTCCTCGCGTCCGAGGACCTGAGCCCGCTCGTGCTCCGGACGGCGTTCGTGCTCGCGGCGTGCGCGGGATGCACGAACGCCGCGGCCATGCTCGGGGCCTTTTCGGCGCCGGGCATCGGGGCGACGGGCGTGACCCACGTGACGGGGAGCCTGACGAAGATGGGCATGGTCGTCGCGGACCACGACCGCGCGCACTCCGCGCCCGCGCTCGCCATTTTAGGCTACGTCTCCGGCGCCGCCGCCGCGGGCGCGTCCGCGCCCCCGGGGCTGCTGGACCTGGACCGCCTGCGCGACTACGCGGCGATCCTCTTCGCGACGGCGCTGCTCCTGGCGGGCGCCGCGGGGCTCCAGGAGCTGGACCACGGCCACGGCTTCGGGTTCCTGCCGGTCGTCGCCGCCGCGGCCGCGTGCGGCGCGCAGAACGGCCTGGCCACGGCGGCGACGTCGTCCATCGTGCGCACGACGCACATGACGGGCATGGCCACGGACGTCGGCCTCATCCTCGGCCGCGCCGCGGGCCGCCTGCGCCGCGGCGACCGCGGGCCCGACGGCGCGCGGCCGGGCTTGACGGGGCCCGAGCTCTGCCGCCTGGGCCTCTACGGCCGCCTGGCCCTGGGCTTCGTCGGCGGCGCCGCCGTGGGCTCCGCCCTCGTCGACAAGCTCGAGCTCAAATACGCGCGCGCGCTCTACGCGCCCGCGGCCGTCGTCCTCGCCGTCGCCGCGGCGGCCGCGGCCATGGGCGGCGGCCGCGCGGCCGCGGGCGGCGACGTCGAACTGCCGGCGCGGACGGCCGACGCCGCCATCGAGGAGGCCGGCGAGCAGAAGTCGGAGCAGGTCTAGGCGCGGGCGGGGCGACCCCCCGCCGCCCGTCCCCCCCGACGTAAGCGCCTGTGCACAAGACGCGACGCCTCGGTCCGCGCGGGGATAGGCCTCGTGGCGCGGGTCTCGCGGCGCCGCCACCATGGCGCACATTCCCCCGACGGCAAGCACGTGAGGGGCTGCCTTGCAAGCCAATGGAGACGACGCCGGGCTGCCTCTCCCGGCCCGCGTCGCCGCCGCCGAACGTCCTTCACGCGCTGCTTCCCCCGCCGTCGCCGGGACCCGTCGAGGCGCCCGCACCGACGCTTTCGTGCGTCGCCGCCACGCGAGACAACTGCAAGATCACGTTTTCGCTTCGGCGCACGCCATCGGACGCCGCTCTCTCGAGCGACAGCGAGGACGGCCTCCCCTACCGCGTGATCCACGAGCGGCGGCGCTTGGCGGCGCTCGCTTCCTCGGCGGCCGTGCCCGTGACGCCGCCGCAGACCGTCGCGCCGCCGCCGGACACCGAGCCGCCGCCGGCCGTCGAGCGCCGCGCGCCGAGGAGGCGGAAGCGGTGGGCGGCCGGAAGCGGGGGGCAGCCGCTCACGCTCAGAACGAAGCAGCGGAAGCGGAAGCTCGCGACCGCGCCCGTGCCGCCGCCGCGAGCCGCCGAGCCGCCGCGAGCCCCCAAACGCGCCGCGCCGAAAAAACAACAGCAGCTCGAGACGGACTCGGGGCCCACCGATGGGCGCAAGCGGAAGCCGACGGCGCTGTTCGTCGCCGAGAGCGCGAGCGTCGACAACAGGAAGCTCCGCCTCGGCGGGGACGCGGAGGGAGACGTCGGCGGGGACGCGCCGAAGGAGCCCAAGGGGCCAGAGGGCGTGCTGAGCAAGCCTCCGAGCAACAGCAGAAGACGCTTCGCGGACTGGGAGGACGATATCATTAACGAATGCATGCGCGAGGGCGGCCTCAGTTGGGTGCAGATCGCGGAGCGCATCCCTGGTCGCGACGGAAGCGGAAGACAGTGCCGCGCGCGGTGGCTGAACCACCTGGATCCGTCCCTCGATAAGAGCCCCTGGACGCCCGAGGAGGACGCGATCCTGGTCAAGGCGCATCAGCGCCTGGGAAACAAGTGGGCAAAGATTGCGGAATTGCTGCCCGGTCGCGGGGGTGCCGCGATCAAGAACCGCTGGCATAGTTCGGCGCATGAGGGGGATACAAGGAAAAGGTAGACACCCGCCGCTAGAATGTGGTACTCCGGCGCCTCAAGCGCAGCTGGGGGGCGTTCAACAGCAAGCGTTGACGGCAACGAGCCGTGGGTGAACCTCACTTAGCCGATATCCGGCAGCGACGTCCGCCGCTTGGGCCGCGGGACGACGCGGGGTAGGAAGGACGCGAGGAAGGACAGCGGGCTCCACGTCGTCGCCTCCTCGAACTCGACGCCGTCCGCGCACATGAGGTCGAGGATCGCGTCGAGGGGCGCCTCGTCGTCGGCGTAGTACTCGGCGGCGTCGCGGGAGAAGCCCATGTCGCGCAGGATCGCGACCTGCGACTCGACGACGCGGCGGCTCGACCGGCCGCCGCCGCCGCCGCCCCAGTCGACGTGCGCGGACGTCGGCGCGTCGAACACGTCGGAGGAACCGCGCGCGCGCGCCCACCAGGCCCGCTTCGCGCCGCCCGCGCCGGCGCGCTCGTCCTCCTCCGGCGCCGCGTCGGCCGGCGGCGCCGCGGCGTCGCGCCGCGACCGCCGCCGCCGCGCGGCCGCCGCGTCCTCGCGCTCCGACGCCTCGAAGTCGAAGTCGCCCGCGCGCCGCGCCCGCGCGGCGCACTGGCAGTTGCGCCAGCCGCACGCGTCGCACTTGCCCGCGCCGCGCGCCGCCGCGGGCTCGCGCTCCGGGCCCGCGTCGTGCTCGACGGCCGCGTGGCGCCGGAGCCGGCGGCGGCTCGGGAAGGCCTCGCCGCAGGCGGCGCAGCGGAAGACCTGGGCCGTGCCCGCGCCGCGCGCCTGCTGGCCGTGGCCCTCGTAGGCGAACGCGCGCGGCTTCGGCGCCGGAGCCGCGGACGGCCGCGGCGCGGCGCGCGCCGGCGCCGGCGCGCGCCGCGCGGCCTCGAAGGCCTCCTGCACGCGCTGGAACGCCTCGGCGCTGCCGCCCTTGTCCTACGATTTGGAGAAGTTGATGGCTGCCCCATTCCCGCGGAGTGTGGCTGCCCCAATTCCCGCGCGACGCACCGGATGGCTCCGCAGCGCCGCCCGCAGGAACGCCCGGCGCAGCGCCTCGGGCGTCGCGCCCGCGTCGACGTCGAGTAGCCGCCGCGCTGCTGCCGCGTCCATGGCACGCTGGTCATGGGCTCATGGGGCAGCCCATCGTGAGCTCAGCCTTCTTCCTCGTTTACTTCGGCTCGCTGCAGTCGAGACCCGGGTCCGGCGCTGATTGGTCCTTTCAAGTTTGAATTCGCATGCGCGCCGCCCATTGCTCGGACCTCGGGTGGAAGGCTGGCGTCCATCGATTAGCCTTCCCGCGCAGCGCTTGTGAAGAATTCTTACGCACTAGTGCACTGTGGCAAAACTCAAACCCACTCCATCTTCGCCACCATGTCCGCTGCAGCGCCCGCGACGCCGCGCGCCCTCCCCGCCTCCCGCGTCGTCCCCGCCGTCGCGCGCCGCCCCGCGCCGCGCCGCGCGCCCCGAGGATCCCAAGCGCCCGCGCGCTTCGAACCCGGCGCGCCTCGTCAGGTTCCGCTCCATCGTCGCCGCCCTCGTCCTCGCGTCCTCGAGCGCCCTCGTGCTCGAGTTCGACCCCACGTTCGTGGGCAACAACACGGTGCACTACGGCGACCCGAAGAACGGCTGCATGGCCGACGAGGAGTCCGTGCAGATCCAGGGCGTCTCCGGCGACGTGTGCACGCCCAAGTGCTCCCTCCTCAAGAAGTGCCCCACGGACGTGCCCACGGGCGTCACCGTCGCGCCCCAGTGCGCCCTCCAGGACGCCGCGACCAAGTCCAAGTACTGCGCGCTCATCTGCAAGCCCGGCGCGGACGACGACGCGCAGTGCGGCGGCGCGACGTGCCAGAAGGTCCAGCTCGGCCTCGGCATCTGCACCTACGCCGCCTAGGCGTCGTGCCGCGGGCGCGCCCAAAATGCCCACGCGAGCGGCGCCCGTTTTGTGACTACCGCGGCCGCGGCCGCGCCGCGGGCCCTCGCGGGCCCGCGGCGCGCGCGCGGCGGCGAGACCCCTAAAGCAACGAGATTGTGACTTGGCTGTGTCTCTTTGGGGCGGATTGGTGGCTTTGAGACTTGCGCGGAGGGCTCGGCAGTGAGACGGCTAAAGCTGAAGTTTGCGGCGCTCGCACGATCCGAGTCGCGCAGAGAGAGCTCAAAAAGGCTGCGAGCCTCGTCTCGCGCCTAGTGCCCCGTGCGTCGAGTCGGCCGCGCGACGCTCCAAGACTCGCGCCGCGCGTCGCGCCGTGCGAGTCGGGCAGCTTCCAGGCCGAAGCGCGCGCGCCGCGCCGCCGCGCAGCGCCCGCAAGGAAAGTCGCCTTCACCCACCAGAGCCATGGGCAAGAAGAAGGGCCAGACGGAGCGGACGCGCGTGAGCGCGCACGAGGACCGCCTCAAGCTCAACGGCGTCGCCTGGGCCGCCAAGCTCGGCATCCCGACGGACGAGGAGTTCTGGGCCAAGTGGGCGACGCTCGACGACGCGACGGTGATGGTCGAGCCGCCGGTCAAGGACGGGAGCCGCTGCGCCTACGGCTGCAAGCGCAAGGTCTACTTCCTCGAGTCGAACGCCCGCACGCACTCGCAGAACTGCGACGGCGTCTGCGACCGCCGCGCGCAGAAGATCATCGCGAACTTCGGCTTCAGCCGCGAGCACAACACGGGCACGACGGACGGCGTGCTCAAGCGCGCGCGGCGCGGCGCCGCGGGCGGCGGCAAGCGCGGCGCGGGCGGATCGAAGACCGGCATCGACGACGCGCGGTCGGCGCCCGAGTCGAGGGGCTTCGGCGCGCGCGACAAGCCGACCCACTGCCCCAAGGCGGCGCCGAGGGAGAAGCTGCCCTACTTCCGGCGCTGCCGCCGCGAGGACGCCGAGGCGGGCTTCGTCTGCGAGAAGCCGCGCCGGCTCGAGAGCGGCTACTGCAGCGAGCGGTGCCGGCGCCTCGCCGAGGGCGGCGGCGACGGCGACGCGCCGGCGCCGCCCCCGCGCCGCGGCGCGCCCGTCGGCAGCGGGGAGTGGGCCGCGGACGAGGCGCCGCCCGCGGCGCCCGTCGGGAGCGCGACGTGGGCCGCGGCGCCGCGGCCCGTCGCGCCGCGGCCGCCGCCGCCGCCCGCGGCGCCGCGCATGCGGCCCGAGGGCGCCATCCGGACCGTCGTCGACGACCGCTACGGCTTCATCCACGCCGACGACGAGAAGATCGGCCGCGACCTCTTCTTCCTCTGGTCCGCGCTCGGGGGACGGAACGCCGACCGCAAAGCGGCGGTCGGCGAGCGCGTCGCCTTCGATCTGGGCGAGTGGAAGGGGAGGATCGTGGCCCAGAACCTCACGAAAGTCGCGCCGCCGCCGCGCCGCGCGGCCGCCGCCGCGCGGCCGCCGGGGCCGACGCCGCGGGACCTCGCGGCGCGCGAGCAGGCCGAGCTCGAGCGCGTCCTCGCGCTCAGCATGCAGGGCCTCGCGGTCCACCCGGAGCTCGCCGACTCGCGCGAGGACGTCGAGCTCGCGCGCGCGCTCGCGCTCTCGCGCGAGCAGGCCGCCCCGCCGGTCTCCCCCGTCCGCGAGGACGACGACGACGACCTCGCCTGGGCCCTCGAGCTCTCGCGCGCGTCCGAGCCCGGCTCCTTCGACGCCGGCGGCGCGGACCCCTGGGAGCGCGTCGTCGACGCGCAGAGCGGCGCGCCCTACTGGTGGAACCGCGACACCGACGAGACGACGTGGGACGACCCCGCGGCGGGCCGCGACGGCGGCGGCCTCTCCGCGGCGCTCGACGGGAGCGCCGCCGCGCCCTTCGACACGCTCGAGGGCATGCTCCGCGCCGTCGGCCTGTCGGACCTCGCGCCGGCCCTCGCGGCCGAGGAGGTCGACCTCGAGACGCTGAAATTCCTCTGCCTCGACGACCTCGTCTCGGACCTCGGCATCCCCGAGGCTCAGGCCGCGGCCCTCCTCGCCGCGCGGGACGCGCGCGAGAGGGGGCAGGCGGGGCTGGCGTAAGGATGCTTCTGTGATCAAAAGACCGGCTTAAAGCGCGCGAAGAAAGGCTCGGCGGCTTCAAAGAAGGTCTCGAGCTCGCCTTCCGGCCACAGGCCAAGGAGCTTCTGGAGCACGAGCTCCGAGACGTTGGCAACGCCGCTCCGGGCGGCGGATATGAGGCAAACCGTCGATATTCTGAGCGCGATCTCGTCGACGGGCAGGTCGCGGTACTCGAAGGATTCCTCGGCTTTGTAGAGCTTCGCGGACGCGAGCATGGCTTTCGAATATTCCAGCTTGCGGCGCGTCTCCGCGGCGACCTTCGCGTCGGGGAAGTTCGCGGCGCGTTCAAAGTGATCGATGGCCTTGGCGTAGTCGACGCGGCCGCCGGGGGCGAGATCTCCGTTGCCCCACAGGATGCCGAGTAGGTAGTGCAGCTCGGGCCTTTTGTCCTCGGCGACGGCGCGCTTCCGCTTCGGGTCGATCAGCGACTCGAGGAAGCCCGCGACTTTGCTCGTGTCCTGGCCCGGCCACCCGGGGTCGCGCCCAAACACGAGGTGGAGGTTCGCGACGCGGCGGATGGCGTCCGCGTCGCCGTCGCGCGCGGCCATCGAGAAGTACTTGTCCGCGCGGTCGAAGACAGCGTAGCGCGTGGCCACGGGAACGCTCGGATTCATACCGTAGTGCCGCATGAGACGCGAGCCCAGGGCGTCGGCGCCTTCCAGTCCTTTCGTGCCGCCGCCGCAGCGCGCGCACATGACCATAGCCCGCGCGACCTTGGCCTCGTCCGGAGGGCCGAGGTTTCCGGGCATGTGGAGCTTCGCCAGCGCATCCCAGGCGAAGGGATCGCCGCCAAGCGCCGCCGACCGCTCCATGAAGTCGATGCCGCGCGCGATGTCGAGCTCGATGCCTGGCAACGGGAACACGTGGACGGGCATGGCGCCGCCCGTGAAAAGGCCGTGGCCGCCGTCGAGGTACGCGTTTCCGAGGAGCAGCAACGCCTCCGGGCACCCGCGCGCCGCCGATTCCTTGAAGTAGGCGTAGGCTTGGGCCTTGTCCTCCGCCGAGCAGCGCGGGAGTAAGTTCCACTGGTTCCGGTCCACGCCGTACTTCTTGGCGACGGTTTCCACGAACTTCGTGGCTTTTGGGTCCTTCCGCTCCCAGTAGATCTTTGCCAGCGAGAAGAGGGCGCTCGGACTCGTGGCCACCCGCTTCTCCAAGCGTTCCTTCCGGTCCTTCTCGGACGTCGCCGACCGCGCGCCGCAGTTCGGGCATTTTCCAATTACGGCGGAATCCATCACCGTGCTCAGCTTCGAGAGGTTCGCCTTGTCGGACATGTTCACGGGGAGCGTCAAGCCGTGGTCGCGGAGTTTCGCCTTCATGCCCTCCGGGTCCTCTCCCATCGCGTGGGACGTGTGCTTGATGCCGCACTTCGAGCAGAATTCGACGCCGCAGCACTCCCGCTCCGTGCAGTTCTCGCGGACGTAGGGCAGCGTGTCCATGCAGTAGAGGCAGGTTCCGCGCGGCGGGAGCGGCGCCTTCTCCGCCTCGTCGATGGCCGCGAACACGCGCGCCATCGCCTCCGGATCCACGGGCGGCGCGGCGGGAGGCGGGTCGCGGCGCGGCGCGACGGCGGGCGCCTCGCGGCGCGCCGCGGCCTTGGCGTGTTTTTTTATGGCCTTACACTCTTTCTTGTGGCCGTCCCAGGCGGCCGCCTGACAGTCGCGCGAGCAGTAGACCGCCGTCTTGCATCCGGCGCACTGCTTGAGGTCGGCGGCGGCGAGGCCGCAACGGTCGCATGTCGTCTCAACCATCAGGCCCAAGGTGCGAATCGGGAGGGGCGCTCCGCGGCACGCTGGGTCGCTCGCAGAATTGAGCGCTCGCCGAACGCAAATCTGCCACTCCCAGCTTCTCGAGTCACGCCTCGGATTCAGCCATGGACGACCTTCAGCGTGCACGCCTGCGCAGCACGCGAGAGCTGATCTCGGCGCGATCGACGCAAGCCGCAAATTCCTACGTCGCACGTCCGGAGCACGTCGAAATTAGCGTCGACGACTTCGAGGAGAAGGAGGAGGCCGTCGAGGAGGAAAAGGCCGAGGAGACGTGCTCGATCTGCCTCGACGGCGGCGTCGACCGCGCGCTAAGCTGTGGTCATGCGTTCCATGAGATGTGCCTCGCGGGCCTCGTAAGGAGCCGCGTCGATGAGGCGCGCGTCCGCGACATCCGGTGCCCCGGCACCGCGGACGCGCCGGCGTGCGACGTCGCGCTCCGCGACGACGAGGTCCGCGCCCTCCTCGACGCCGAGGGCCGCGACAAGTACGCGCGCTTCCTGCGGCTCGCGGAGGATCCGGCCGCCGTCGAGTGCCCGTCGTGCGGCGCGGCCGCGGCCGGCGAAGGCATCGTCACCTGCGCCGTCTGTTTTCTCGACTTTTGTAAGGTCCACGGCACGGCGCATCCGCCGGATGCCGCGGCCTGCCGGCGCTTCGCGCGGCGGCACCGCCGCGCGGAGCGGCGGTCGCGCCGAGCCGTCGAGAGCCTGTCGAAGCCGTGCCCCGGTTGCGGCGCGCCGGTCTGCAAGAGCAGCGGCTGCAACGTCATGTGGCCTGTGTGCAAATCAAATCTTCAACCCGACTTCGATGTGAGCGTATTCGAATGTTTCGACACAAGCTCTTCGGTTGTGCTTCGAGAACTCGACGAGAGAAATCGATCGGTCCAAAAATCAGCCGAATCGACTTCGATTTGTCCGAGCTAGAGAATTTCAAAGTTTGGTCGGGACGTCCCAAACCAGTGGTTGATTTGCACACAGCACATGACCTGCTCCTGCGGCACGAACTTCTGCTGGCTCTGCGGGGACGCCATCGTGCTCGACGGGCCCGAGATCGAGCATTTCCGCGTCGGCGCGTGCGCGGGGCTGCAATTGGCGGCCGCGCCGCGCGACGGGTCGCTCGTCGCGCGCGGCGTCCACGAGTTCGCCGCGTCGCGGTGCGCGTCGCGCGTTTTGGGAACGTTTGCTCTGCTGCTGCTGTCTCCGTTGGCGCTTTTGTGGTCTTTGACGTTCGGGATGATCGCCGCGTCCGCGGCTTTCCTCCCGAAGCGCTTCTCTTCCAACACGCGCATCCTCTATCTGAGCTTCATCATGATCTATCTGCTGCTGCGCGTCGCGGGCCACATCAAGACGCCCGTCACGCTTGACATCATCGTCGTTGTCTTAGCGTTCGCTACGACGCCGTGCCTCATCGCGAACGCGCGCGTCCTCGGCAGCTCGTCCTCGGAGGTCACGACCTGGGCCTGCATCCCCTGCCTACTGTTCCACATCGTCGCCGAGCTCCCGGAGGCCTGGAGCCCCATGGTCTGGATCCGGTCGCTCGAGCGCCGCGAGCGCTGGTTCCTCGAGGTCACGCCGCGGCGCGACGGCCGCCGCCGCGGCGGCCAGTGGCGCCCGCGCCGCGTCCCCGCGTCGCCGCGCCGCGTCCCCGCGTCGCCGACGGCGGACGTGGCGCTTCCCGACTTGCTTCCCGTCTCCCCGACGACGCCCGCCGCCGTCGCCGCGCGCGCCCGCGACGAGCTCGCCGAGGCCTGGTGAGCGCCGCCAACATGATTAAGCGCCGCGCTACGACTCGTCGGCGTGGACCGTCGCGCGGTCGAGGTGGTCCGTCATGCCCACGCACGGGCCGGGGAGCGCCTCGACGCCCGCGTCCGGCTCCGAGTCCGCGTTGAACGAGGGGAGACGCG
>NW_008705562.1:992475-998178 GCF_000186865.1 Aureococcus anophagefferens
CATCGACGAGAAAGACGCCACGCAACTTGAGATGCTCCTGCCAGCCCGCGTCGCACGGCATGCTCGTCGGTCAGCCTCCGAAAAGTTCGGAAAACCGACCTCAAGCTATTTTGTTGAAGTCATTGTTCCGGCGGAAAAACAAGCTTTAGGAGCGCACGGCCTCCCAGCCGTCGGCGTGGCGGAGGAGGAAGTCGGCGTCCATGAGGTGCGCGTGCTTGATGGCGTACTTGAGCTTCGCCGCGCAGGCCGCGGCGCACGTGTACTTGGGCAGCGCGAGGCTGAAGAAGCAGGTCGAGGCCACGGGGAAGTAGCCGTCCGGGTCGTCGCCGTCGGCGCCCGGCGGCGGCGGCGTGATCTTGAGGGCCTGCGTGGACCGCGGCGCGTCGGCGCGCGGCGGCCGCGCGGAGCCGCTGCAGAACTCGACGAAGCCCGCGAGCTCGGCCTCGTCGAGGCTGCGGAGCGCGTCCCAGAAGACGGCGACGTGGGCGTCGGCCTCGTCGACGCCCTCGTAGGACGTCCGCGCGCGGAGGTCGTCGACGTCGACGCGCGCGCGGCCCGTGACCGCGTCGTCGAGGCCCTCGGCGTCGAAGAGGGCGAAGAGCTCCGCGGGCAGGACCGCCGCGGCGCCCCGCGCGACGCGCGCGAGCGCGGGCCGCGACGCCGCCGCGAGGCGCTGCGCGACCACGTCCGCCGCGAACGCCGGATGCGCGAGCGCGTCGACGGCGTCGCCCGCGAGCGCGTCCGCGAGCGCGTCGACCGCCGCGTCGCAGGGCCGCGCGCCGCCGGCGGCGAAGCGCCGGAGCTCCGCGAGCGACGCCGCGAGCGCCCCCGACGCGTCGTCCGCGCGCGCGCGGACGGCGCGCGCTTCACCGGACAGCGGCGCCCACACGCACCCGCGGCTCAGCTCGAGCGCGACGGGCACCTTGTGGCGGCCCGCGACGCCCAGCAACCGCCCGAAGTGGTGGAAGAGGGCCGGCGCGCCCGACGCCGGCGCGAGCGCGCCGCGCTCGCCGGCGACGAGGCGCAGCGGCGCCGCCGGCTCGTCGCCGAGCGCGGCCTGGAAGACCGCGCGGTAGGGCCCGCCGTGGTCGTCGACGCCCTCGCCGACGAACTTGACGTAGAAGGCCCGCGGCTGGCCGCCGTCCTGCATGTGGACGAAGGACCGCCGGAGGCCCCGCGCGTCCGCGCGCGACGCCATCTGGCGCCGGAGCTGCCCGAAGACGCTCCGCGCCTCCGCGTCGTCGCTCTCCGGGTCATCCGCCGGGTCCAACCGATTGACGACGAACTCGCGGAGCTCGTCCGGGCGGTCGTACTCGTCGGGCGGCGGCGGCGTGAACGTCGTCGTCGCCGCGAGCACCGCGGCCCAATGCGCGCGCTTGACGTCGTCGAAGACGCAGCGCTTCAGGCGCAGGAGCGCGCGGCCGCAGGCGCTCCGCGCCGCGGGCCGGAGCAGCGCGCTCAGCGCGGGCACGCCGGCCGCGAGCTGCTCGTCGACGTCCGTCCGCGCGGGCGCCGCGCCCGCCCACCACGCGTCCGGCCCGTCGCCGCCGGCCCACGCGGCCTCGTCGTCGCCGCGCCGCGGCCGCGACGCGTGGCGCGCGCCGTAGTAGGACGTCGCTAAAAAGGCCCGGCGGTCGCGGGGCCGCCGGTCGACGTCGTCGTCCGCGGAGCCGCGCGCGTCGCCGCCGTCGCGGTCGCGGCCCCGGTCGCCGCGGCGCCGCCCGCGCGCCGTCGCGAGGCGCGCGTCCTTGAGCAACGCCTCGGCGTCGAGGTCCTCGGCCGGCGGCGACACGTCGTCGGCACCGCGGCCCGCGCGCCGCGCGCCGCGGCCCCGCGGTTGGGCGCGGTCGCGGACGCCGCCGCGCGACTCGCCGAGCTCCGCGGACGCCAAATCGCCGCGGCCCAGGTCCACGCAGGCCACGGCCTCGGCGACGCAGGCGTTGAGGTGCAGCAGCGACCCGAGGCGCGCCGCGACGGCCGCCGCGGGCGCGCCGCGGAGCGCGCCGCGCGCCGCGACCTTTCCGTCTTCGACGCCGAGCGCGGCCGCGAGCTTCGACGGCGGCACGAGGAAGGGCGAGCAGCGCTCGCGGCGCGCGACGTCGTCGACGGCGCGCACGAGGCTCGCCGTCGCGTCCGCCGTCCACGCAAAGGCCGCGGCGCCGCCGCCGCGGAACGCCGCCGCGGCCGCCGCCGCGGCCGCGTCGCCCGCGGCGGCCTTCGTCGCCGCGCCCCGGACCTTGCCCGCGTCGACGTGGGCCCGGAGTTCGCCCGGCGTCCAGTACCAGGCGCGGTCGTCGTCGACGCCCGACGCCGCGTACCAGAGGTGGCCGCGGCCGCAGACGCCGACGAGCGTCCCCGGCCCGTGCGGCGTCGAGCACGGCGCGCCGTGGCCCGGCCAAACCTCGCCCTCGGCGAGGACGAGCCCCGCGCGGCTAAGTACTCTTTCAAAGGCACCGGCGCTCGCGTCCAAATCCACGTCGACGCGCGCGCGCGACCGCGCCGTCACCGTCGTCCCGCCGCCCTCGACGGCGTCGTACGTGGCGAGCCACCGCGCCGCCGCCGCCGCGCCGCAGTCCGCGAGCGGCCCCGCGACGGCGGCGCGGTCGCCGGCCAGAGCCGCGTCGTAGTCGCGCACGCGCCGCAGGGCCGCCAGCGCGCGCTCGAAGCCGCCGCCGCCGCCGTCGGAGCTCCAGCTCTTGCCCTCGCGGAAGCTCAGCCGGTCGCCGTCGCCCTTCAACCCCAGGCACGCGTAGAGGCCCGCGCGGCTCGCGGGCGCGCGGTCGCCGTAGCGCCGCCACAAGTTCGCGTAGGCCACGCCCAGGTGGCTCACGACCGCGCGGCCCGCGTTGAAGTCGTCGCCGTCCTTGACGAAGGCCAGCGTCCCCCGGTCGCAGTCGAGCAACACGCCGACGACGTCGCCGGGCCCGTAGTAGGACCCGTAGAGCGCCTCGGCGCCAAAGGCCTGGGTCGCGCGATAATTCACAAACCCGAAGGCCCCCCAGCCGCCCGCCGCGCCGCCCAGGCCCCGCGCGGCGTCGCCGTAGCTCGCCGACGACCGGCCCGGCGCGCCGCAGCCCGCGCCGCCCGCGCCGAGCGCCGCGACGCCGACGAAGACGGACCCCCAGGTCGCGCGCTCGACGCGGACCTCCCAGTAGTGCAGCCCCGTGCGCATGCGCTTCGCCGCCAGGGCGAGGCCGCGCCCGAACCTCGGCGCCGTGCACGTCGCCGTGAGCAGGTCGTCCGATACCGCGACGCCCGGCCTGTGTGGAATTCAAATCTTCAACCCGACTTCAATGTGCGCGTAATCGAACGGTTTGGACCAGACTCTTTCGCTGTGCTTCGAGAACTCGACGAGAGCAATCGATTCGTCCAAAAATCAGCCGAATCGACTTCGATTTGACCGAAATAGAGAGTTCTGAAGTTTGGTGGGGACCCCCAAACCAGTGCTTGCAATCCACACTGCGCCCGGCCCGCACTCGCGCCGGTCGATGACGTGGTCCCGCGCCGTCGAGCACGCAAAGGTCGCGACCACCGCCGCGCAGGCCTCGTCCTCGACGGCCGCCTTGGCCCGCCGCTCGTCGTCGCGGACCCACGCGACGCGCTTCTTATCTAAAACCTTGAGCCGGTGCTTCTCGCGGTCGTCGCGCTCGCGGCGCACGCGGCGCCGCCGCGACCGCTCGCGGCTCCGCGCGTCGGCGGCGAGCTCCGCGCGCGACGGCTCGCGCCGCACGATATGCTCCTTCTCCGACGCCCAGCCCGCCCACTTGGCCGGCGCGACGATCCGCAGCCGCAACGTGCCGCCGGGCAGGCGCACGCGCTCGGACACGTCCAAGCTCGTCCACGCCGGCGCCAGCCCGACCTCCGCCCCATCCAGGGACGACGTCGCCCGGATCATGGCGCCGCCGGGCCGCACGACGCGGTACCGCAGGGGCCGGCCGCGGACGACGTGGCGCACGACGACGCAGACCGCGTCGCGCGCGCCGCCTCGCAGCCGCTCCGAGATCCAGCCCCGCTCGAAGGCCGCGGCCCCGCGCCCCGCGTCGGGCACGGGCAACCGCACGCGGTAGCGCGGCACGCCGTCGGCCGTCACCGCGCGCCGCGTCGCCTCGAGCTCCTCGCCGACGGCGACGCGGCGCACGACCTCGGACGCGTCGATCTCGACGCCGCGCCGCGCCGTCGCGCCGTCGCGGTAGACGACGCGCAGGGTCCAGGAGCTCTCGCCGCTCTCGCCGTCCGAGTCGCTGCCGCGGTCGTCGGCGCCGTCGCCGGGCCGCGGCGGCCGCCGCCGCCTCGATGGCCGCGTCGACGGCGGCGTCGACGGCGGCCGTCGCGGCCGCCGCGGCCGCCGCCTCCTCGGGCGTCGCCGCGGGCGCGCCCGCGGCCGCGGCGTCGTCGTCCGCGTGGAAGCAGTCGATCAAGGCCAAATCCTTGAGCCCCAGGCTCTGCGACGTCTCGTCGGGCTCGACGTCCGCCGACGACCCCGGCAGGCGGAACCGCAGCTTCGACGCGTCCGCGTGCTTGCGCGCCGCGTACGCCGAGAACACGCGCTCCATGCGCGTCGACCACTTGACCTTGAAGTAGGTCTCCTCGCCGACGGCCTCGACGTTGTCGCGGATGCGCACGTGGAGCGTCGCCGGCGCGGTCTCGTCGCCGTCGCGCTTCGACTCCGCGGCCGCGAGCGCCGCGTCGTCCGCGACGGGCGCGTCCCGCGACTTCGACGACGCCGCGCCGCCCGACGCCGGGCCCCGGGGCGCGCCGGCGACGCCCGGCCGCCGGCCGCCCCTCGGGTCGCCGCGGCCCGCCCTGGCGCCGCCGCGGCGGTCCGGCGACGCCGGCGCCGCGCGCGCGCCCCGCGCGTAGGGCGGCGGGCCCGCGGCGCGGCGTCGCGCGCGCTCCGCGGCCGCGTCGCGGCCTAAGACGGCCTTGCCCTGCTTCGTCGCCTCGGCCTTGGCCGCCGACGCGCGCGCCGCCGCGTCTAAAGCAGCGTCGACCTTCTCCCGCGCGAAGCCCGGTCCCCGGTCGCCGCCGACGTCCAGCGTCTCCGCGAGCGCCGCGAGCGCGTCGCACGCGGCCTTCGCGGTCTCCGACGCCGCGAGCGCGACCTCGCCCGCCACGACGCCCGCGTCGCCCGCCTTGGCGTCCTCGCGGCCGCAGGGCAGGTCGGGGAATTCGCGCTCGGCGCTGTCGCCGACGGGCGCCGTCGCGACGGCGACGAACGTGCCGCCGCGCGACGCCGCGACCAAGAGCGCGCGCCGCGCCGCGCCCGTCTCCGCGTCGCCGTAGGCGCCGCCGACGTCGCGCACGACCAGCCCCGCGGGCAGCGCCACTTCGTCGAACACGGGCGCGCCGCAGCGCTTGACGTGCTTCGCGGCCGCCGCGGCGTCGTACGCCACGTCGCCGGACCACTCCGTCGGCCCGGCGAGCGCCCCCGAGATCGTCGCCCGCCGAGGCGACACGGCGCAGCAGCCGTCGAAGGGCCGGTCGTCGTCGCCCGCGGCGCCGTCGAAGAAGTCCTCGTCGCCGCCGTCGTCGCAGGAGCCTAGGAGGACGTCGCCGACGACGACGCGGAAGGACGACGCGTCGCCCCGAAGGACGCCCCGGCACGCGCAGATCAGCCCCCGCTCCGTCCACTCCGCCTCGCCCTCGACGTCGACGTCATCACCGTCGACGTCGCCCGTCCGGCGCAGCCGAGACAGAAGGCCT
>NW_008705562.1:999412-1002072 GCF_000186865.1 Aureococcus anophagefferens
CGCCGACGACGACGCGCGACCCGCCGCCGCGGAGCCGCAGCGCGTACCGCGCGCGCGGCCCCGGCGGTGCCGCCGCGCCGCGGTCCCGCGCGTCGTCGAGCACGGCCACTAGATCCATGGCCGCCTGGCCCACGCGGCTCACGACGGGCGCGTCGTCGGCCTCGCGCGCGAAGCGGTCGCGCGCGAGCCGCGCGAGGCGGTCGCGCGGGAGAAACGCCGCGCAGCGCGCGGCGACGTCCGGCCGCGGCGGCGAACCCTCCGCGCCGTCCAGGAGCGCCGCGAGCATGCCGCTCAGCTCCGAGAAGACGTGCTGCTTCACGCGGAGCTCGCCGCAGGCGAGCGCGCCGGCCCAGGTCTCGAAGAGCGTCTCCGCGAAGGCCGTGGTGTCGTCGTTCGCGACGGCGGCGTCGAACGCGCAGCGGCTCAGCCACTGCGCCAGCGGCAGCGACGCGTGGTCCAGCGCCTCGCCGTCGCTCAGCTCCAAACAGCTCCGCCGCTCGCGGCGCCGCGGCGCCGCCGCGCCGCCGGAGCGCTCGCGCCGCGGCTCCGCGGCGTCTCGCAGCGCGGACCCGACCGCGGCGAGCGCCTCGTTGAAGAGCCGCGGTCCCACGTCGGCGTGGTCCAGGAGCGCGCGCGTCGCCGGCGTCAGCAGCGCGGGGAAGAAGGCGCCGCCGACGGGGAACGACAGGGGCCGCGCGTCCGCGCCGCGCGTGAGCGCGCGCGGGACCTCCGAGTCCGCGAACCACGGCGGCGCCCAGTCGCGGAACAGCAGCAGCTTCAGGAGCAGCACGTAGCGCCGCGCGAAGGCGCCGCGGTCGCCCTTCGGGTCCAGGAGCGCGAGCAGCGCGTCCGCGTCGCCGCCGGGCCGCGGCGCGCCGGGCCGCTCGTCGTCGCCGGGCTCGCCGCCGGCCCACGTCAACAGCAAAACCACGACGAGCTCGCGGCTCTTGACCCGCACCAGCGCGTCGGCGGCGCTCGCGACGGTCCAGCGCGCGTCGCCCTCGGTCGACGCGCGCGCGGGCGCCGCCGGGGGCTGGCGCCCGGCCAACCCCTTCTTCGCGTCGCGCTTCCGCGCGCCCTCGCCCCGCGTCGGCGCGTCGCCGTGCCGGCTCCCGAAGAAGCGGTCGTCCTTGTGGAAGAGGTCGTCGCCGTCGTCGTCCTCGAGCCCCAGAAGCGCCGGCGCCTCCGCCTCGTCGTCGTCGTCGCCGCCGGCCGCGCGGGGGCCCGGGAGTAAGACCCGGTCGCCCCGCGCGTCGCGCGCGAGCGCCCAGCCCAGCAGCTCGCCGGGGACGCCGGCCGGCGGCGACGGCGACCGGCCCGCCATGGCGCCGCCGCGCTGCGACACGCTGTCGAGGCCCGTCACGGACCCGCCGTCGTCCAGCGCCAAGTCCACGGACCCGAGCTCGAGCGTGCCCGGGACGGACTCGGGCCCGAGCGCCGCGGACAATTGATCGAGGCCGTCGGGCTCGCCGAAGCTCGGCGCCGTGCCGCGGTCCGTCTCGCTCGCCAGGTCCGCCCCGCCCGTACCGGAGAAGCCGCCGTAGCCGTGGAGCGACGACGTCGCGGCGGAGCCCGCGTAGTGCCAGCGCCGCTCGCTCAGCTGGTCCTCCGTCGTCGCGACCGTCGCGGCCTCGACCTCCGTCGGCGGCGCGCCCTCGAGGCCGAAGGTGAAGCCGACCTCGTGGCGCGGCGGGCTCGACGGCGCGTCGGCGAGCGTGGCCTCGGAGGGCGCCGTCGCGTCGCCGAACATGGACACCTCGCGGTCCGTCGTCACGGACGTCGTCTCCGAGACGACCTCGCGGATCGTCGCCGCCTCGGCGTCGCGGCCGCTCGCGCTCCGCGGCGCCTCGGACCCGCGGGGCCCGCGCTCCGTGACCTCGGACATGGTCGCCGTCATCTCCGACGGCGCGGCCGAGATGTCGCTCGGCGCCCTTAACTCCGGCGGCGCGAAGCCCACGCCCAGGACGACGCCGTCGCTCCGCAGGCGCCGGCTCAGGTTCTCCGACGACAGGACGCCCGGCGGGCCCGACGCGTTGAGGTGTCGCGCGCCCGTCGCGTAGAGCGCGAGCGGGAGCGGCGCGGACGCGAGCGCCTCGCCGCCGTCGTCCGAGCCCGCGCTCGCGAGGCTCCGCGCGCCCGACGACTGGAAGGCCGCGTAGAGCGCCTCCGCGTCGTCGCCCGACACGGCCGCCAGGGGCGACCGCGCCGGGCCCCGGCGCACGCGGAGCCAGTCGCCCGACCGCTCGAGCGCGACGACCTCGTCGCCGTCGCGGAGCTCGCCGACGGCCGCGGCGGACGCGGACGGCGACGACCGCAGGGCCAGCGTCTGCGCCCGGTCGCCGCGGCGCAACGCGACGTGGTAGAGCCGCGGCCAGCCCGGCGCGGGCGCGTCGTCGTCGTCCTTGGCGTCCGCGCACGGCGCGTGCTCGGGCACGGGCGGCAGGTCCGCCGCGACGCCCTTGTCCTCGACGCAGTCCTCCGGCGCCTCGTCCTTGCTGTCGCCGTCCTCGTCGACGAGGCGCCGCCGGCCCCGGCGCCCCGCGGGCCGCGCGGCGAGGCCGCCGCCGAACTCGCCGAGCGCGTCGAGGTCCGCGGACGCGGGCGGCTGCCCCATGTCGCCGTCGTCGTCGTCGTCGCAGTCGTCGTCGTCGCCGTCGTCG
>NW_008705562.1:1002397-1031532 GCF_000186865.1 Aureococcus anophagefferens
CGTGGCCCGTCTCGCCGAGGGCGCGCTCGCCCAGTGGGCCTGGAAGCCCATCTCCGCGAGCCGCGCGACGTCGCCGGTCGGCCGCGGCGCCGCCGCCGCGCCGCCGCCCGTCGACGCGGCCGCGCGGCCGAGCGCCGCGTCGAGGTCGTGGGCGGCGCCGATTCCCGCGACCTCCCGCGGCCCCTCGACGGCGAGGGCGAACAGGGCGTCGCCCGCGGCGCCCGCGGCCGCGCGGACCGCGTCGCGGCGGCCGCGGCCCGCGGCGGCGCCGACGCCGGCCGTCGCGCCGCGGCAGACCGCGCGCGCGAGGCCCGCGCGCAGCAGCGCCCGCCGCAGGCCCGCCGGCGAGCCCTCGTCGCCCTCGGCGGTCGCCCGGAGGCACCGCGCCGCGTAGGCCTCCGCGAGCCGCGCGAAGATGTCGGGCGGCATGAGGCAGCCGTCGTCGTCTTCGTCGACGCACCGCACGGTCTCCGCGTCGACGCGCTTCAGCACGACGTCCTCGGCGCGGTGCGCCATGGCGCCCAGGCCCCGGTCCGCGACGCGCGCCGCCCGCGCGGCGAGGCGCCGCGCCGCGCGGCCGCCGTCCGCGTCGTCCGCGGGCGTGACCTGTGTGCAAATCAACCAGTGAGCTGGGACGTCGGGGCCAAACTTGAGAATTCTCTAGCTCGGTCACATCGAAGTCGATTCGGCTAATTTTTGGACGAATCGATTGCTCTTAGCGAGTTCTCGAAGCACGACGGAAGTGCTCGTGTCAAAACATTCGCATACGCGCACATTGAAGTCGGGTTGAAGATTTGATTTGCACACAGGGCGTGACCTCGAGCGCCGCGCCGTCGTCGCACGCGCGCACCACGACGAAGCGGCCGCCGTCGCCGCGGAGCGGCGCGACGATGCGGCCCGCCGACGGCGCGTCGCGGAACCCGCCGAGGACGCGCAGGGCCGCCAGCAGGCGCAGGAACGCGTCCGGCGCCTCGTCGCCGCCGCCGTCGGCGTCGCCGTCGAACGCGGCGCCGAGCAGCTCGACCGCCCGCGCCTTCGCCGCGCCGTCGCCGCCGGCCAGCACGGCGCGCACGAAGGCCGCCTTGTCGGCGTCGTCGCGCGCGCGCGTGCGCGACGGCGCGAGCGCGCGCTCGACGAGCGCGGCCTTTTGCGGCGGCTCGGCCGCGTCTTCGTCGGCGACGCGCGCGGCGACGCGCCACGCGCGGCCGGGCACGGGCGACGACGCGTCGTCGGCGTCCGGCGCGCCGGCCTCGAGCAAATCGAGGCACACGGCGTACCAGCCCGCGTCGAGCACTTTCGCGCGCGCGCCGAGCACGAGCCGCGTCGCGTCCCTCGCGGCCGCGCCCGCGGGCGCGTCGCGCGCGATGGCCGCGACGGCGGCGAAGAAGCGCGGCAGGGGCCGCGGCTCCGTGAAGAAGAGGGCGCTCAGCGCGACGCGCGCCAGGGGCGACCCGCCGCCGCGGCACGCGGCCTCGGCGTCCGCGACGGCGGCCGCGCCCGCGCCGCAGCGCTCCGGGAACGGCGCGGCCCAGCACTGGAGCAGCGCCTTGACCCGCGGCGCGTCGGCGGCGTCGCCCGCGTTCACGAGGGATAACAAATCGTCGCGCAGCACGGCGTAGAGCGCGTCGAAGGCCGCGGCCGCCCGCGCGCCGCCGTCGTCGTCGTCGGCCCACGGCGTCGGCGCCGCGTGCTCGGGGATCCGCAGCGACGCGCCGTCGTCGTGGTCGTCGACGAAGCTCAGCGCGCCCCGCCCGAGGCACCAGGGCGCCGGCTCGTCGTCGTCGTCGCGCCGGTCGCCGTCCGCGCGCGGCGCGGACGCGGCGAGCGCGGGGCCCAGCGAACTCGCGAACGTCTCCGCCGCGGCGTCGCCGCCGCCCCGGAGCGTCCCGTAGACGTCCGCGGCGACGGCCAAAGCCATGCGCCGCCGCTCGGACCGCCGCTCGGCGCCCTCGAGCGCCGCGGCGGCGGCGTCGCATATCTCGGGGCCGTCGTCGGCGACGCAGAGCGCCAAAACCTCCGCCGCCGAGCCGCCCGCGAAGCGCCGGAGCTGGACGGCGACGCCGCTGGCGTGGGCCTTCGCCGCGGCGATGGCCACGCGCTTGCCGTCGCCGTCGCCGCTGCGCGCCCGGGCCCAGCTCCGCAGCTTGACCTGCGCGGCGTCGAACGACGCGCGCGGCTCGCCCCCAAAGGCGACCATCGTCCGCCAGACCTCGGCGACGCACTCGTCAAACGTCGCGCCGCAGAGCCCCGCGACGGGCGCGGGCACGGCGCTCGCCGCGCGGACGTCGGCGAGCAGTCCGTCGAGCTCGACCGCGCGCTCGACGGCCGGCGCGCGCCGTCGCGGCGTCGCGAGGAACGGCGGCGTCCGCTTCGGCGCCGCGGCGGGCGCGTCGCGGAGCAGCGCGGCGACGGCCTTGGCGGCGACGCGGGCGCCGAGGCGCCGCACGTCGGACGCGAGCGCGCTCGCCGCGAGCGGCGGCGCGGCGACGGCCGCGGCGACCGCGCGGCCGACGGGCTCCGCGTCGTCCGCGCCGACGGACTCGAAGCGGCAGAGCGCCGCGAGCGCCGCCGCGAGCGCCCCCGGCACCGCCGCGGCGTCGTCCGGGCCCGCGCCGGCGGGTGTTGGCGCCGCTGCCGCCGCCGCGAGCCCCCGCAGCGCCGCGACGAGCGGCGCGGGCGCCGCGCCCGCGAAGAGCGCGGCCCGCGTCTTCGACGGCGCGTCGTCGCCGCAGCCGAGCTCCGCGAGCACGGCGTGGAACAGGGTGCGCTTCCAGGGCGTCGCCAGGTCGCGCACGAGGGCTTCCACGAGCGGCGTCAGCAGGCCCGCGCGGCGGTACTCGACGTCGCCGCGCGCCAAACCGCCGTCGCCGAGCGCGGGCGGCCAGCACCCAAAGTCGCCGCAGGCGTCCGCGTAGAGCTCCCCCAGGGCCGCCAGCGTCCGCGACCGCACGACGTCGTCCCCCGGGTCGTCGGACTTGGACGACGACGCGGGGCCGCTCGACGCCGCCGTCGACGCCGCGGCCGACGACGCGGACGTCGACTGCGTCTTCTTCGACGCGGGCGCGGAGGGCGCGGGCGCCTTCTCCGGCGCGCCGCGCGCCTTGGGCGCGTCTAATACCAAATGGCGCCGGTCGAGCCAGGCCCGCGACGCGACGCAGCGCAGCGCGTCCACCAACACCCGCTTCTGCAGCGGCCGCGGCGACGCGACGTCGTCCTCCGGCCCCTTCTCCGCGTCCGCCTGCAGCGCCGGCGCCAAGAACCGCCGCGCGGACCGCCGCCGCAGGCGCACGTCGCTCCGCGCGCCGTCGTAGGCGAGCCGGGACCGCGGGAGAAACTCGCGGCGGGGCCCCGCGACCCACGCGACCGTCAGGCACCGCCGCGCTATATCCACAGCTTTCACGACGCCGAGCGTGCGGCCCCGCGTCGTCGCCGTCGGCCGCTTCGCCGCCGCCGCGGACACGGCGGGCCGGCAGTCCGACGCGTGGACGCAGACGTCGCCGACGCGCGGCGCGACGCGGTCGACGTACTCGAATTCCGCGTCGTCGTCGTCGCGCGCGTTCCGGCCCGCGCGCGCGCAGTCGTTGAGCGTCCGCGGCCGCAGCACGGACGGCACGAGCTCGCTCAGCAAACCCGCCGACGCGGCGACGGCGGCCCCGACGGCCGGGCCGAGGTGCGCCGTCCTGAGGCAGTCGTGGACGAACGCGACTCGTTCGTCGGCGTCGTCGTACAATAGATCCAGATGCTCCGCGACGAGCGCCGCCGCCTCCGCCGCCGCCGCGCGCCGGAGGCACGCCGCGCGACCGTCGCCGGCGCCGTCGAGCGCCGCGACGCGCGCCGCGTTCGCGACGAGCGCGTCGCGGAGCGGCGACCCGAGGTTCGCCTCGCGCGTCGACGCGCGGCTCCGCGCGAGGCGCCGCACGGCCGCGCGCGCCCAGCGCGCCGTCGCCAGCGCCGCCAGCGCCCGCAGCCGCTCGCGCCGCTCGCCCGCGCCGCCGTCGTCGAGCGCGTCGCCCATCGTCGCGACGACGGCGTCCAACGTCGCCGCGAGCTGCGGCCGCGCGACCACTAAACGGCTCGCCTCGTCCGCGTCGGCCCGGAGCCGCCGCGCGTCGTCGCCGGGCCCCCGCGTCGCCGCCGACAGGGAGATGGACGCGAACTGGTAGACGCGCGCGAAGCACGCCTCGGCCGCCGCGGGCCCGTCGAGCGCGTCGCCGGCGCCGAGGTCCCGCGCGTCGCCCACGGCGCGCCGCGCCGCCGCCTCGACGTCGTCGCCCGCCGCATCGACTTCAAAGGCCGCGGCGTCGCGAGACGCCGCGACGTCGGGCGCCTCGTCGTCGTCGCGGACGACGCGCGGCGGCGGCGGCGGCGCCGCGTCGCCGCTATCGTCGAGCGACAGCCACGCGGCGCCGTCGACGGGCACGGGCGCCTTCAGATGCGGCGGCGCGTCGGTCGCGCAGTTGCGCGCCACGTGGCCCACGCCCTCGTCGACGGGCCACAGGCCCGCGAGCCGCGGCTCGTCGCCGCCGCACGCGCCGCGCGACGCGCGCGCGGCGACCGCGCGCTTCCCCCGGTGCTCGCTCCAGGCGCGGCACTCGGAGACGGCGCCGAGCACGCGCGAGTCGTGGGCGCTGTCGCCCGCGAGCGGGATCGCGGGCACGCCGAACGCGCAGAGGTGGCCGTCCGCCGCGTCGACCGCGTCGTTGACGCGCGCCGCGAGGTCCGCCGCGAGCGCGTCGCCCGGCGCCCGCTCTACGGTCGGCACGAGGGCGCCGTCGCAGTACACGTCGACGGCGCCGGACCGCGGCGACCGGGCCACGGCGACGTGGCGCCAGCCGCGGAGCGCGCCGACGGAGCCGACGGACGCGTGCGCCGCCGCGACGAACGCGCCCGGCCCGCCCTCCGCCGCCGGCTCGACGACGAGCACCAGGACCTGGAAGGCCACGCCGCCGTCCCCGTGCTCCGCGAGGAACCAGTAGGACAGGCTCCGGGCGCCGTGGCCCCTGACGAAGAGGCACATCGCGTCGCCCGGGTCGACGTCCGTGTCCACGCGGCAGATGAGCTCGTGCGTCGACCCCCGGTCGTCGCCGTCGTCGCCGTCGTCCGACGCGGCCAGGAGCGCCGCGAGGGACACGGTCAGGGGCGCCCGGAGGCACGCGCCGCACGTCGCCGACCGCGCGGCCTTGCACTTGACCTTCGGCGGCGGCGCGGTCTCCGCCTGGCCGCCGCGCGTCACGAGGGCGCAGGCCCGGTGCGCCAGCGCGTCGGGCTCGTGGGCGAAGGGCGACCCGCCGACGTTGACGCGGCAGCCGCCGCCCGGCGCGGCGGGCGATTCGTCGCCGTCCGACTCGGGCAGCTTCGAGTCGTCGTCCTCCTCGCGCAGGGGCGCCTTCTTCTCCTCGACGTCCGGCGCCGGTGGCGCGTGGTGGCAGACGCAGCAGGGGAAGAGGGGGCCCGGCGCGCCGTCGACCAAGGACGCGCACCGCACGAGGACGCCGTCGACGGAGAACGCGGCGACGGCCGCGAGGTGGTCGTAGAGGCAGCCGACGACGACGGACGCCGGCGCCTTCTCCGGCTCCTCGGCGCCGTCCGCCGGCGACACGTCGACCTCGAGCGCGCCCTCCGCGCCGCGGCCGAGCTCGAGCGCGCCCCGCCGGTCCCCGGGGCCCACCCTAAGCCCCGCGAAGAGCCGCGCGTCGTCGGACGCCGCGTCGCCCCAGCCCACGGTAGCGCCGGCGCCGCGCACGGTCGCCTCGAAGTAGTAGCGCGCCTTGTGGCCCGCGGCGTCGCGCCGCCGCGGGCAGCGGACGTTCGTGCACGCGGCTAAGACGCCCCGGCGCCGCACGTCGAAGTCGTCGCCCTCGCCGCAGCCCACGGACGTCGCGTCCACGTAGCGCATGCGCACGCGCGCGCGCCGGTAGCACGCGTCGCGCTCCCGCTCCGCGGCGTCGCGGAGCGCGGCCGCGTAGTGCGCCAAAGGCAGCGGCCGGAGCCGGAGCAGGCGCGCGACGCCCGGCGCGTCGACGGCCGCGTCGCTCCGGAGCAAGCCGCCGAGGGCGCGCGCGAGGCCCGACGCCGAGCTCGCGTCGAGCGCCGCGCCCAGGGTCCAGGGCCGCGCGTCCGCGCGGTCGTCGTCGGCGGTTTCGCCGCGGCTCCCGCCCTTGGGCTGGCGCTGGCGCCGCAGCTCCGCGCGCGCCACCTATGATTCGTGAGTTTGAGGCGAATGCGCTGTTCGCCGACGCCGGGAACCCGTACGGCCGCCGTCTCCGTCGCCCCGTCCCGCGCGTCCGCGGCCGGCTTGATGGGCTGGCGCCGCGGCGCCCGGGCGGCCACGAGCGCGCCGACGACGCTACGCAGCTCCACTGGCGCCGCCACGCCGGGTGCGAGGAGCTCCATCTCCTTGTAAGGGCTCTGCAAAATTTAGAATTGTGCGCTACAAGCGCCCATGCCGCTCGTCCAGTCGACAGGAGTCGAGAGAGCACTTTGTCCACGGAGCGCCAAGGTGCCGCTGCGGGCGCGGCGTCGCGCCGACGCCTAGGGCCCCGGAGCGCGCGGGGACGCGTCGGGGACGCGTCGACGAGGCGCGCGGGCGCCCGCCCGTCTCTCTCGCCGCCAAAGGCGCCGCAGCATCTTTCTGGTAGTATGTTTAGTAGGGAAAGGGGAGGGCAAAGAGCGCGCCACATCCGCGCGAGAGCGGGGGCGACGCGCGCGACGAACGTGCGCGCTCACACGAGCTCGAGGATGCCCATCTTGGCGTTGTCGCCGGAGCGCGGCATCGTGCGCAGCACGCGCGTGTAGCCGCCCTCGCGGTCCGCGTAGCGGCCGGCGCCCTGCTCGAAGAGCGCGTGGACGAGCTGCTTGTCCGTCATCCACGACATGGCCTGGCGGCGCGCGTGGAGGTCGCCCCGTTTGCTGAGCTGGATCATGTGGTCGACGTGCTTGCTCGCCTCCTTGGCGCGGACGAGCGTCGTCGTGATGCGGCCGTGGCGGATGCACTCCGTCGTCAGGCTCCGGAGCAGCGCCTTGCGCTGGTCCGCGGGGAGCGCGAGCTTCTTGAAACCCGACTTGCCGTGGCTCGCCGCGAGGGCCGTCGCCGGCCGCGCGAGCGGGGACGGCGGCGCGAACGCCGCCGCGGCGCCGACGAGGAGCGCGACCAGGGCGATGCGGACCATGTTTCTACCTAAGCAGTGGGGCAGTCGAGCGCTGCAGCGTGTGTGGGTGTGTTTTCGGGGCTTGTGGCGGGCGCCCCGCGGCCCCGCGCGACGTTGCGCTCCGCGAAGCTCTCTCGGAGGCCACGTCCGCCCGTCAGCGTCGCTTCCGGGCGAAATTCGACGTGCGAAAAGACCGCACGCTCCGCCCCGCTCCCGTGACTCTCTCGGACCGCATCTCGCGGCGCGTCGCGTCAAACACTCCGCATCAACCCGGGACGCTGGCACATACGACTGCTTCGCCGCCTCAGAGTTGAGGTTGGCCAGCCAGCGCCCCGGCCAGCGCCGCACCGGGGGGTCGACGCCTAAATCGACGCCTGGCGCCCCTCAGCGGCCGTCATCTCCACGGGAAGCGGACGCGTCGGGGCAGGAGGTCGGCGGCAAACGGCGACTCTTCGGGCTCGAAGGGGCCACTTTCCCCGCAGGCAGCTTTATCACGCTCTCGGCGACCGCGGTTGACGCGCGAACCAGATGCAAAATGCCAGAGTCGAGTCGGGCCGGCGATGGACATTCACCCGAGCTCTGCACGACCCCCGGAACTAGAGACGACGCGTCCCACAGACATGCTCGCGCGAGCGAGATCTTTTGTCCCGAGGCCAATGTTGAAACAGACATCGGTTGGTTGCAGCGATTTGATCTGAACGGAGCAGCACCTCGGTCCTCGCCCTGCTCGAAGACCAGGTGGTCTCGACATAAACCTTGCGTGCCGCAGCGCGAAGGACGCGCGCCGACGAGCACCGCAGCGGCCTCTTGCAGTCATGAAGTACGTCATCGTCACGGGCGGCGTCGTCTCCGGCCTCGGCAAAGGTCCGCCGCCCGGCGTCCGTCGCTCAAAGGAAGTCCCCCATTTGTTCGCACCCAACGCGCCGACGTTTAGGCATCACGATCTCGAGCATCGGGCGCCTGCTCAAGTCCGCGGGCCTGCGCGTGACGTCCATCAAGATCGACCCCTACCTGAACACGGACGCGGGGACGATGTCGCCGTTCGAGCACGGCGAGACGTTCGTGCTCGACGACGGCGGCGAGACGGACCTGGACCTGGGCAACTACGAGCGGTTCCTCGACCTGAGCCTCACGCGGGACCACAACATCACGACGGGCAAGGTCTACGCCAAGGTGCTCGCGAAGGAGCGCAAGGGCGACTACCTGGGCAAGACCGTGCAGGTCGTGCCGCACGTCACCCAGGAGATCCAGGACTGGATCGAGCGCGTCGCCCAGATCCCGACGGACGGCCTCGAGGGCCCGCCCGACGTCTGCCTCGTCGAGGTCGGCGGCACCGTCGGCGACATCGAGTCGTCCGTCTTCCTCGAGGCGCTCCGCTGTGTGGAAATCAAATCTTCAACCCGACTTCAATGTGCGCGTATGCGACCGTTTCGACGCGAGGCTTTCTGCCGTGCTTCGAGAACTCGACGAGAGCAATCGATCCGTCCAAAAATCAGCCGAATCGACTTCGATTTGATTGAGATAGAGAGTTCTGAAGTTTGGTGGGGACCCCCCAAACCAGTGGTTGATTTCCACACAGGCGCTCCGCCAGTTCCAGTTCCAGGTGCCCAAGGGCGACTTCTGCCTCGTCCACGTGTCCCTCGTGCCCTGCCTCGGCTCCGTCGGCGAGCAGAAGACGAAGCCGACGCAGCACGGCGTCAAGGAGCTCCGCGGGTTGGGCCTGTCGCCCGACGTCATCGTCTGCCGCGCCGCCGACGAATTGGAAGATTCCACGCGGTCCAAGCTCGGCATCTTCTGCCACGTGCCCGCGTCCCACGTGCTGAGCGTCCACGACGTCGCGAACATCTACCACGTGCCCCTGCTCCTCCTCGAGCAGGGCATGGACGAGATCCTCCGCGTGTCGCTCGAGCTCACGCGCGACTGCGGCATGCCCGAGCAGCGCGAGGGCCGCTGCGACCTCGCCGCCTGGCGCAAGATGGCGCTGGACGTCGACACCTTCGAGGACAGCGTGTCCATCGCCATCGTCGGCAAGTACACGGGCCTCTCGGACTCGTACCTCAGCGTCTTCAAGTCGCTCAAGCACTCGTCGATCGAGGCCCGGCGCAAGCTCGAGGTCGTCTGGATCGAGTCGACGGATTTGGAGGACGGCACGAAGAAGGCCGACGCGGCGGCCTACGACGGGGCCTGGGCCAAGCTCAGGGGCGCGGACGGCGTCGTCGTGCCCGGCGGCTTCGGCGACCGCGGCACCGAGGGCATGATCGCGTGCGCCAAGTTCTGCCGCGAATCCGGCAAGCCCTACCTGGGCGTCTGCCTCGGCATGCAGCTCGCCGTCGTCGAGTACTGCCGCTCCGTGCTCGGCTGGGCCGACGCGAAGAGCGCGGAGTTCGACAAGGCGACGCCGCGGCCCGCCGTCGTCTTCATGCCCGAGATCGACGAGGACGGCGACATGGGCGGCACCATGCGCCTCGGCGCCCGCGACACGCTCATCGAGGGCGCCGACGCGTCCGAGTCCATCGCGCACCTCATCTACCGCGGCAAGAAGGCCGTCTCCGAGCGGCACCGGCACCGCTACGAGGTCAACCCGGACTACGTCGGCGACCTCGAGGCCGCGGGCCTCAAGTTCGTCGGCAAGGACGAGACGGGCCGGCGCATGGAGATCATCGAGCTCCCCCGGTCCGCCCACCCCTACTACATCGGCTGCCAGTTCCACCCGGAGTTCAAGAGCCGGCCGCAGAACCCGTCGCCGCCCTTCTACGGCCTCGTCCTCGCCGCCGCGGGCGCCTTCCCGGGGCCCCTCGCCGACGGCGCCGTCGCGCCCGAGCCCGCCAAGAAGAAGGCCAAGCGCTGAGGGCGCACCCAAGAAACCAAGCAGCGCCGGGGCGGTAACGCCGCGCGCGCCCCGGCCGAGCATAAGCAAGCGGTCTTTAGCGGGGGGCGCCGGAGGCTATCGGCCGCCACTTCCATGTCGCGATCATGATGCGTCGAGGACGTGGGAGAGCGGTTAAGAGAGCGGGCTGTGACGTCAACTTGAGGCAAACCTTGGCCAAGTCGCACAACTCGACATCATGAGCGTCTCCGCGACGATGAAGCGCCTCGTGCTCGTGGAGGCCTCCGGCGACGACCTCACCGACGCCAAGCTCGAGCTCGAGGAGTGCCCGACGCCGACGCCCAAGGCCACGGAGGTGCTCGTCAAGGTCGCGGCGGCGCCGATCAACCCGAGCGACTACGGGTCCTGGCGCAGCAAGCGCGGCGACGGCCCCGTGCCCATCGGCAACGAGGGCAGCGGCGTCGTCGTCGCCGTCGGCTCGGTGATCGCGGCGACCGTGGCGGGGCTCCGCGTCGGCGCCAAGGTCGGCTTCGTCGGCGCGAAGAAGCAGGGCGCCTACAGCGAATACGTAGCCGCGCCGCTCGCGACGACCTTCGCCATGCCCGACGCTCTGCCCGTCGAGGACGCGTGCTCCTTCTTCGTGAACCCGTTCACGGCCTATGGAATTTTGAAGGAGGCCAACGGCCGGCCCTTCGTGCACACGGCCGCGGCGTCGCAACTGGGCCAGATGCTCGTGAAGCTGGCCAAGCTCGAGGGCGCCGGCGACGCGCTGCTGAACGTCGTCCGCTCGGAGAAGCAGAAGGCGATCCTGGAGAGCCTCGGGGCCGCGCACGTCGTCGTCGTCGCCGACGCGAAGACCGACGAGGCGGGCGTCGCCGCGCTCAAGGCGAAGATGGCCGAGCTCAAGGTGACCTGCGCCTTCGACGCCGTCGCCGGCGCGATGGCGGGCTGCCTCTTCACGAACCTGCCGCCGAAGGCGACGCTCTACTCGTACGGTCGGCTCTCGGGCGACATCGAGGGCGTCGCGCCCGTGGATCTGATCTACCGCGGCAAGAAGCTCGAGGGCTTCTTTTTGACGGCGTGGCTCACGGGCGGCTTCCCCGGCGCGAGGCTCCTGAGCGCCGCGGCCAAGGTCCGCGCGGGCCTGGGCGAGGGCGGCTGGTGCGCGACGACCTTCGTCGACTGCGCGCCCGAGGCCATGTGGGACAAGTTCGTCGACATGTACACGACGACGGGCTTCACGGACCGCAAGCTCCGGATCCGCTTCCCGGAGTAGGATGGCCGCATTAAAAGCTCGCGAGCTCCTTTTGGGCGCCCGCCGCGTCTCACGCGACCTGTTAGGACCACGGCCCCATCCTCTTAGTACCAGAAGCGCGACGCGCGCCGTCGCCGCGCGGCTTTGCCGACGGCGGGCGCCGGGCCGCGGAGCGCGTCGGCCGCGGGCGCGGGCGGCACGAGGGCGATGGGCGGCGTCGACCGCTCGGCGAGCGGCGAGGGCCCGGGCGAGAAGCCCGCGCGGCGGACGCCGCCGTCGTCGGCGTCCGGCGAGAGGCGCAGGTTCGCGGCCTTGGCCAGCGCGGCGGCGACGTCCGCGTGGCCGCGCCTCGACGCGGACCGGCACGCGGGCGTCGTCGGCGGCGGCGGCGGCGAGCCGTCGCCGGAGTCGTCGAGCATCGCGTCGTCGTCGAAGGCGATCTCCGCGACGTCGAGGAGGACGCCCGGCGCGCCGCGGACCTCGACGTCCTCGACGACGCCGTCCTCGAGGACGACGCCGGGCGCGCCGCGGAGGCGCCGCGCCGCGGCGAGCGTGTACATGGCCTCGATCTGCGCGTCGCCGCGGTCGACGGCGGCGCTCAGCGCCGCGTGCACCGCGAGCGTCGCCCAGGCGACGGCCGCGGCGTCGTCCGCGAGGCCGTCGCCGAACGGCCAGCCCGGGCCGGGGCGCTCCCGGAGCGCCGCGACGCGCGCGTCGAAGTCGCGGCGGCCCGACGCGACGCGGCGCCCCGCGAAGTGCGCCGAGAAGAGGCTCGCGAGACTCCGGGACCCGGAGACGCCGACGTCGAAGGCGTCCGCGGGCGCGAGGCGCTGCACGTCGACGGCGCTCCGGACGCCCGCGGCGCCGCCGAGCAGGCCCGGCACGGACCCGTCGCATCGGTCGTCGCAGTAGGCCTTGACGACGGCCTCGTCGCCGAGGAGCGCGCGGAGGTCGCTCGAGAGGCCGCCGCGCGGCGCCTCGAGGACGCACGCGAACTTCGCCGTCTCCGCGTCGTAGCAGCACGCGGCGACGAGGAGCGGCGGCTCGAAGTGCGTGCCGAACGCGGCGACGCCGACGGTCCGCGCGCGTCGCAGCGCGTCCCAGGACGCCGTCGCGGCGACGCCGACGGCGCGCGCCTCGCTCGCGAGCGTCGCGCCCGCGGCGCGCCGGTCCTCCTCCGTGAGCTGGAGGCTCTCGAGGTCGAGGTCGTTCACGTCGCCGCTGCGGCGCTGCGGCGGCTTGTGGACCGTGCCGCCGACGTAGCGCGTCTTCGAGTGGCGCCGCGGCGCCTTGTGCTTGACCATGAGCTGTGTTTCTCTGCTAGGGCGCGGTGGTCTTATCTCAGCAGCTCGGGTGAGCTTGTCTCAGCGCTTCGAAGAGTCGAGTGACAGGCACATTGCGCATCACTTGCGGCGCAAGGCCTCCTCGCGCGCCCCGGGCGCCGGGGGTCGCCGGCATCTTCGGGCGCAGTCCTGGCACGCGTACGGAGCCTTACCCGCGCCGCCCGTGCCCACTCACGCGCGCGCCTCCGGGACGGGGTCGCACTTGCAGCCGCCGGAGTAGTAGTCGCCGACGACGTAGGTGCAGTTGTGGTCGAGCTCGAGGAGCACGTCGATGGCCTTGTTGTAGGAGAGGCAGAGCGCGTCCGCGGGCTGCTGCTGGTCGTCGGTCTCCAGGGCCGTCGCGACGGCGATGGTCGCGCCGAGCTTCGGGAAGTAGGCGACGATGGACTGGTAGCCGTAGGTCGCGCCGAGGTGGCCGTAGGCGACGCCCCAGGCCGACTTGTCCTGGCCCGTGCGCGAGCCCAGGTTGTGCGTCGCCAAACCGTAGATCTCGTAGGGCGCGCCGTCGCCGCCGTCGGACGGCACCATCTTCGCCACGTAGGCCGCGGGCGCGACGGCGTGCGCCGCGTAGACCTGGAAGGCGAGGTCCGCGATGGCCGAGGGCGGGCCGACGACGTCGGACGCGGTCCAGCCCGAGAAGACGCCCGGCACGGACGAGTCGTCGTTGTCGTTCTTCGCGCCCTTGGGCACGTTGTAGGACGTCCGGTCGATGCCGTGGACGGGCGAGTACGCCGACGGCGGGCGGCCGTCGTTCGCGAAGCGGAGCCTCGTCCGGAGCTCGTCCGGTAAAAAATGGCCCTGGTCCAGGGCCTCGATGGACGACGCGTTCAGCGCGTCGGCGAGGATCATGCCCAGGAGCATGAAGTTCGTCGACGAGTAGCAGAACGGCGCCATGCCCTCGTGGCGGCTCGCGCACTTCGCCGCCCACCGGTGGGCGACCCAGGGCACGTCGAGGAGCTCCGGCGGCGTGAAGCCCTGCTTCGTGCGGTAGAGCGTCTTGCGCAGGTCGTCCGTGGGCGCGCAGCCCGGGCCCGACGACCGGCCGCACGGCGTCGCCGTGTCGAAATCAGGCACGCGCGACTGCATGTGGAGCAGCTCCTCGATGGTCGCCGTGGACACGTTCTGGTCGCCCCAGAGCTCGCCGAGGCTCGACCAGTCGTGGCGCCAGTCCGGCCTACCAAGTGCGACGGGGTCGGATTTCTTCACATCTTCAGGCGACATTCACGCGAAAAAACACTCCCGTCGCTCGACGCTGAGTCCGGCTGCTTGGAGAGCTTCGCGAGGAAGCGGTCGACGAGCGGCGCCATCGGCGATCGCAGGTCGAAGCGGCCCTCGCTCGCGAGCTTGAGGATCGACGCGCCCGTCACGACCTTGGTCACGGAGCCCCAGACGTAGTCGTCGTCGACTGTCGCCACCTTGCCGCCGCCGATGTCGCCCGCGGCGGCGCTCGCGGACCCAGCCCCGTTCTGGAACGCGATGCTGAAGGACGTGTTCCATTTCGCGGTCTCGTGGTCCGCGATCTTCTGGAGCTCCTTCGTGAGCGTCGCTTCCCAGCCCTGGGGCAGCGCCGAGGCTGCGGCAATGGTCAGGATGCATCGGAGAGCCGCCATGCTCGCTGTTGACGGCGCGAGAAGGCAGCAGCAGCGACGGCGAATCGATTCGAGCGGCCGCGACGATTGTCTTCGTCACGCGACAACATGGCAACCAAGATTACAGCCATCCTCGTCCTCGCCGTGGCGACGGCCTGGGTCCCCCGGAGCCCGCGCGCCCTCCGCGCGGCGCCGCGCCGGTCCACGGAGATCGACGAGCAGCAGGAGTGGATGATCAGTTACATGGCGAAGGCCCACGAGGCGCGCCTCGAGGCCATCACGCGCGCCAAGGCCGAGGCGACGGCGGAGATGGAGGCGCGCATCGCCGAGCTCGAGGCGCAGCTCGCCGGGGTCGCCGCCGCGCCCGCGGCGCCCGCCGCGGCGCCGGCGCCCGTCGCGGCGACGAAGATCGTCATGGATCCGGCGGCCGCGCCCGCGCCCGCCGCCGCCAAGGCCGCGCCCGCCGCCGCCAAGGCGGCCCCCGCGCCCGCCGCGCCCGCGCCCGCCGCGCCCGTCGCCGCCGCGCCGGCCGGCGCCGTGAACCCGTCGTACCTGAGGCGCAAGGGCAGCAAGTCGGTGAACGCGCGGTGGGGCGCCGAGGAGCTCGAGCGCCTCGACGCCGTCGACGCGCTCGTCGCGGCGGCCGCGGACGCGGCGCCCGCGGCGGCGGCGGAGACGGCGACGGACGCGGCCTACGCGAACCGCGTCAAGAACACGAAGAAGGTGTCCTCGCGCTGGGGCGCGGAGGAGGTCGAGCGCATCTCGGGCTAGGGCCGCGCCTCGTCCCCACGACTGCCGCTTTCTAAACCTTAGTGCGTCCGCCCGCCGGCGTAGATGCGGAGGGACACGGACGTCTGCTTGACGAAGTCGGCCGTCTCCTTGGGCTGGACGAGGAACTTCTCGCCCGTGAGCGTCGCGACCTTGCCGTCGCGGTAGCGCGTCTGCTTGCGGGCTTCCCTCTTGCCCGGCGCGACGTGGCAGCCCGTCGTGTGGCCGCCCGCGGGGATCGGCGGCCGCGACGCGAACTCGTCCAACAATCGCGCGCGCTCGTCCTTCGAGAGGCGGTGCGTGAAGAAGGCGCCCTGGCGCGCGACCCGGCGGTCGAGGCTCTCCTGCTGCTCCATGTCCCGGAGCACGCGCTCGGCCTCGGCGTAGAGCGCCTCCGCGGCCGCGTTGACGTCGCGGTGCTCCGCGAGGTACGCGGCGACCGTCGCCTCGCGGACCTGCGGGAAGCACTCCCGCAACGAGCCGAGGGACCGCAGCTGCGCGGCCTTGGTCGACGCGTGGCCGTCGGCGACCGCGGCGAACGCCGCGGCCGCCGCCGCGGCGAGGACGCGCCGGAGGTCCGCGCGGTCCTCGTCCTCGAGCAGGAAGGGCCGCGCGGCCTCCTCGGCGCTCGCGAGGGCGTCGCCGGCGTCGTCCTCCGAGAGGGCCTCGTCGACGACGATCTTCGCCACGTAGGCCCGGGAAGCCTCGTCGAGGCCCTCGCCGAGCCATCGCAGGAGCGACAGCGCCGCGACGTCCGCGGCGCGCTCCGCGAGCGCCTCGTCCTCGCCGATGGCCGCCCGCGCGCGGGCGAGGGAGGCGCCCACGGCGGCGACGGCGGCGTCCTCGTCCGGCAGCGCGTCGCCGCCGGCCGGCGCGTCCTCGGTCGGCTCGTCCGGCGCTTCCGCGGCGGTCGCCTCCGACGCGGCGTCGTCCCGATGGCGCTCGGCCTGCTCCGCGGGCGCGTCCGCCGGGGCCGGCGGCGCCGGGACCGCGGACGAGTCCTTCGCGGGGCGCTTCGCGCGGCGCCGCGGCGGCAGGGGCTTCCAGCGCTCTTCGACGACGATCGCCTGTGCCGCCGGCGCTTCCGCGGCGGTCGCCGCCGGCGCTTCCGCGGAGGTCGCCGCCGGCGCTTCCGTGGCGGTCGCCACCGGCGCTTCGACGACGATCACAGCCGGCGCCTCCGCGGGCGCTTCCGCGGCCTCCGAAACGTCGTCCGCCGCCGCGGCGCGGTCGACCGTGGCCTCGATGGCGTCGAGCCACGCCTGCCGCCGGTCGTCGTCGAGCTGGCGCAGGTTCACGCCGACGCTGCGCAGGTAGCCCATGGCGTCGGGGATCGACGGCTTCACGCCGCGCCGCAGCTGCGTCGCCACCCAGGCGTCGAGGATGCCCGGCGACACCTCCGCGGATCTCGGCGCTTCGGCCGCGACGACGGCACGAGGATCCCGAGCGACGACCGCCTCCGCCGCGGCGCTCGCGCCGTCGTCGCGCCGCGCGCGGTTCGGTCGCCGCTTCGGCTTCGGGCGAGGCGCCGCTCGCTTCTCGGTCGGAGGCGGCGGCGGCGCGTTCGCCGCCTCCGGCTTCGTGCGCCGGTTGCGCCGCGGCTTGTCGTCCGATACCGCGCGAGCGGCATTCGCGAGCGCTTGCGCGCTCGGTCGAGTGGCCATCTCGAGGTTTCCGCTGGCGCGCTTGCACAGCTGCACCATCGAGTTCAATTTAGGCCTTGCAGCCCGGCGCGATGGTCACCTCGCAGGAGTGCTCGTTCATCGTCCAAACTGCGCAGTATCACGCTTCGGGCGGCTACCTTGACGCGCTCGTTGACGCGAGACCCGACGGAGATGCTGGTGTGATCGAGAGCGGGACTAGTTTTACGCGCCTGTATTACGCAGCTGGTTACAATTGGTGCTCGGCCATAAAATGGCTGCTCCAACAGGGCGCCGACGTCCACTTGGGCTGGCCATCCCACTTGGGACGTCCACTTGGCCTGACGCCACTGTACATTACCGCAAAATACGACTTTTGCGACGCCGCCGTCCTGCTGCTCGACGCGGGCGCACGAGTCAACAACGTCAGCGCGAATGGCTGGACCGCGCTCCACAAAGCAGCCCGGCACAATAACTCCAAGACGTGCAAGCTCCTACTGAGTCGCGGCGCGTCGCTCGACGCGCGCACGCGCTCGACGGGCCGAGACGCCGAGGGCGTCGCGCAACTCCGCGGCTCCATGGCCACGGCCGACCTCCTCGCCGCCGTCCGCGCCGCGGGCGGCTGGGTCCCGTACATCGACGCGCCGCGCAAGGAACTCCTGGCCCTCCGCCAGCGCCTCCCGACCCTCCGCGAGCGCGGCCGCGCGGCGCCGTCGTCGAGCGTGCGCGCGCACGAGCGGCTCTTCCTGAAGACGCCCGACGGCGTCTTCGGCCACGTCCTCGCCTTTTGGCGCAGCGACCGCGACGACTAAAAAAAACGACCCCGACATAGCTCTTAGAACGGCCAGGTGGCGAGGTGGCTCATGCGCTTCGTCGGGAAGATGCCCGCGTTCCACAGGCTCGTCGCCGCGCGCGTCGGGTCGACGACGACCCCCTCCTCGTAGTTGATCTGCACGTGCGCGGCCTCGGAGCCGTCGGTGCCGAGCCGCACCTTGGCGATGGACTCGAAGAGGGACGTCGCGAGGGACGTGTGGGCGACGTCGTCGGCGCCGAAGTAGCGCGACAGGAGCAGGTGGAAGTCGTCGAGCGACAGGCGCGGCCGCGACTTGCGCACCTTCTCGAAGATGCGCACGAGGTGCGTGTGCATCTCCGACGCGCGGTCCAGCAGGAACTTGAGCACCGTGTCCAGCAGGTCGTCCGTCTCCAAGACCCGCTGGTCCTTCTCCGCGTCCTTGAACGACTCGCGGCCCGAGAGCGGCGTCGTCTTCCGCCGGTCGACGAAGCCCCGCTTCGCCTTCGAGCGGATGTCCGTGACGAGCGTCAACAGCATCGCGTCGCCCGTCAGCGCGAGCAGGATGGGCGCGTCCCACGTCGACGGCGCGTCGACCTCGACGCCGTGGTCCTCCTCGTCGTCGTACTCGTCCTCGCTGTCGTCGCGGTCGCCGGACCCCGTCACCGCGGCGATGGCCGCGTCGAGGGCCACGTGGTTGCCGCGCGCCGCGCCGCCGGGCGCCGACGTGTAGTCGAGGCACCGCTCGAGGTCGAACGTCGACGGCGCGAGGCGCCGCAGCAACAGCACGTACTGCTCCGCGATGATCGGCGAGTAGAGGTGCACCTGGAGCGGCGCGATGCCCGCGATGATGCAGCACTGGCGCATGCGCGGCGCCATCGCGTGGCGCGTCACCGCGGACATCGCGTGCGCCTCCGCGTGCTCGTGGCGCCAGTGGCGCACGAAGTCCTGGACGAAGGCCAGCAGCTGCCCCTGCTCCGTGCGCGCCATGTAGCACGCGCCGTAGCGCATCGTGTGCCACTTGAGGAGGAACTGCGTGAACGGCATCTTCGCCTGCCTTTTCCGCTCGCACGTCTCGTCCGCGGAGATCTTGTCGCGGAGCACGGCGTTGAAGCACGCCACGGCCTCCTCGTAGGGCGTCGGTCGCTCCGGGATGTGCAGGTCGATCATCTTGAGGATGGGGCTCAGGCCCGGGTACTCCCGTAAATTCCGGTCGATCTGCTCCGCCATCGTCGACGACTGGATCTCGCGCCGCTCCGCGTACTGGCGGCAGACCTTCTGGAGCATCATGGCCGACCGCGCGTAGTTGCTCGCCTGGCTCCACCGCAGCGCCTCCATGAGGCCGACGCAGTGCGGCGAGTCGCGCGCGAGGTCCTCCTGCTCGGGCGACCAGCGGCTCCGCGCGTCGACGCGCTCCTCCGCGAGCGCGCCGTCGTGGGGCGACGTCTTCTTGTGGAGCGCCGTCTCCCGGTCCTCCAGAGCGACCTTGGCCTTCGTGGAGCGGCAGAGGAAGAGGTGGCGGCCGACGCGCGCGCGCAGCGGCGCGTCGCGCCGGCCCGCCTCCGCGTAGGCCTCGAAGGACAGCTCCGCGGCGCGCGGCGTCAGGTAGGCCACGTCGCTCGACGCCTCGCCGCGCCAGGCCGGGGGCGGCTCGAGCACGTCCGCGTCCCAGGCGTCGCCGGACCGGTACCAGCAGCCGTCGAGGCTCGCGCCGCGCTCGCGGTAGAGCACGGTCAGCGCGGCCGTCGCGACCGCGTGGTGGTCCGCGTCGGCCAGGTCGAGCCTCGCGCGCCGCGTGCCCAGCACGAAGCCGTCGCGGGCGTCGCCGTGGGCGTCGGGCGGCCGCGCGACGCACAGCAGGCCCAGGCGGTCCGCGACCTCGGCGGCGACGGGCGACGGCAGCCGGAGCAGCAGGTCGCCCGCGAGGTTCTCGAGGTCCACGAGGCTCGGCGCCAGGGCGACGACGACGTCCGCGGCCCGCCGGCCGTCGACGACGCGCAGGCCGTCGGCGACGAACGCGCCGCCGTGGCCCGCGGCCGCCGAACCTTTCCGGTACGTCCCCGCCGCGCCCGCGTAGTGCGCGACGACGAGGGCCAGCGACCCCACGGTCAGGCCCCGGTTGCCGCAGTGGAGCCGGAGCTCGTCGAGCACGTCGTCCCGGAACTCGCCGGCCTCCGCGGCGAAGACGGCCCCCGGGCTCGCGTCGGGCCGCTCCGGCGGCCGCGCGCGCGCGCGGCGGCTCGCGAGCTGGTCCAGCGTCCGCGGCAGCACGTGGGGCACCCAGCCCGAGTCGACGAAGAGCAGGTCGACGCCCTCCGTGTCCACGAATTCGTCGCCGGAGCCGAAGCCGTCGGAGCCGTAGCCGCCCGAGCCGACGGTGAACACCGTGCCCTCCGCGGCGACCGTGCCCGTGACCTCGGACGTCACGGACCCCTGGCTCAGCGCGTTCGCGCCCGTCGCGGACCGGCGCCCCCCCTGGCTCTGGCTCGTTGTTTGGAGCGCGAGCCGGATGGACGCGACGGACGGCTCGGGCGACGCCGCGAGCGCCTCCGGGCCCTTGGCGGCCGCGACGGCGGCGGCGGCGGCGCCCTTGAGGGACCCGCGGCCCGACTTCTTGCCGCCCTTGGCCTTCTTGCCGCCCTTGGACTTGCGGCTCTTCGCCGTCGCGGACGTCCGCGCGGACGCGTCGCCGAGCGTCGCCGCCGCGAGCGACTCGCGGTCGAGGACGAGCGCGGCGACGCGCGCGCGCGTCTGCAGGCCCCGGATCTTCGACTGGATGTGGCGCACCTTGAGCTGGTCGTCGGCGTCGTCGCGGTCCAGGAGCCACGGCGGCGGCGGCCGCGCGTCGCCCGCGGCCGCGGCCGCGTCGACGGCCGCGGCGTGGCGGCAGACGCAGGCGTCGTCTTCCAGAAAACAGGTCTCCAGGTCGGGCTCCACGGCGGGCAACGAGCTCGCGGCCATGATGCCCAGCACGGCCTCGCCCTCGTGGGGCTCGACGCCGAGGCGCGGCCGCGACGTCGACGCGTAGTCGACGTGCACCAAAATGTTCCCCGGCGACTTGATCGCCGCCTGCTCGCCGCGGCGCCGGTCCAAATCAAAAGACGCCCGGTGCGCCGTGAGGAGCGCCTCGAGCAGCGACGCCCGGTCCGCGGCCTCGAGCACGTGCGCGTGCGCCGCGGAGCCCCGGAGCCGGTCCTCGGCCGCGGTCGCGCGGCACCGCACGGCCCTTAAGTTGCTGTCGCCGCTGAGCTGGTGCGACGCCTCGAAGCGGCCCAGGCCCCGGCGCACCCGCAGCTCGCGCCGCTCCGCGTCGTCGAGCTCCAGGAGCAGGCGCAGCGCGAGGCGGTCCGAGCTCCGCCACAGCCGGAGCGCGTACCGCCCGTTCGGCGACCCGACGCAGGGGCCGTAGGCGTGGCCCAGGCGCCGGCGCAGGGACCGGCCCGTGCGCGCCGACGGCAAGAACACGCGGCAGAGCGCCGCGGCGCGGCTCCGGTCCACGAGCGCGGGCAGCACGCGCGCGACCGCGCGCTCGACGTCGGGCGTCTGCGGCATCGTCACGTGGTCGTCGTCGACGAAGTCCGTCCGGTTCGGGAGGTGGTCGAGCCCCATGCAGGCGTCCTTGACGGCCGCGGCGTAGTAGGAGATCGTGTCCTTGAGCCGCGCGGCGCTCCGCGCGGACCGGCGCCGGTCGTCGCGGCCGCGCGCGGGGCCCGCGGCCTCCCCCGAGGGCCACTGGGCCGCCGCGGCCGGCGGCGCGTAGAAGACGCCGCAGAGCAGCTCGACGGCCTGGGCCGACGTCAGCGACGCGTCCATCAAGGCGAGCTCCAGGAGCCGGTCGCGGTCGCCCGCGGCGTCGCAGAGCAAACTCTGGAGGCACTTGAGGCCCGCGGTCGTCGCGCAGTGGAGCGCCGTCGCGACGCGCGGCCGGTAGCCGACGCGCAGCCGGAGCTCGCCCGTCTGGGGCACGACGAAGGGCTCGTCGGGCTGCCACTCGAGCACGGGCGCGCGCGTCGCCGGCGGGCCGCTCGTCTTCCTACCCCGGCTCACGGTCCGCCGCGCGTCGAAGCAGGTCCGCGTCGCGCCGGCGACGGACGGCGCGGGCCGCTTCTTGGTGGTCTCGCCCGGGAGCACGCGGTTCAGCGTGAGCGGCAGCCAGTTCTTGGCCTTGGAGCCCCGCTTCGACGCGAAGCGCCAGTCGAGCCTGTCGAACCAGCGGCCGTGCCTCCGCGCGACGACGCGGATCGCGCGCCGCGCCGCCGCGCGCTGCTCGAAGCCCTCGATGTTGAAGGTCTGTTCCGAGGTAGTAGAAACGACGCACTCCGGGTCCGCGAAGGCGAGGCCGAGCGCGTCGCAGCTGCCCTCGTACGCGCGGAGCAACTCCGCCGCCGTCTCCGGCGCGTCGAAGGAGCTGCCCCGGAGCTGGAGCCGCAGCTCGCTGGGCTGCTTGCGCGCCATCATCTTCGCCGTGAAGCGCCGCGTCGCGCCCTTCTTCGAGGCGGCGCTCGACGGCGAGGCCGCGGGGAGCGTGCCGTCCTCGAGCGACGCGGCGCGCAGCAGCGCGCGCGCGCCCAGCGCGCCGAGGGGATTCAGCCCGAGGCCGACGTCGACGATCTTCGGCAGGACCTTGAGCCGCTCGGCGATGACGTCCGCCAGCGCGAGCGCCCCGCGCGCGCCGATGCCGCAGCAGGTGAGGTCGAGCTTCTTGAGCGGCCGCGACGTCCCTAAAATCGCCGCGCGGTCGAGCGTCGCCGCGAGCGCGACGGCGCCGGGGCAGCCGATCTTGTTGTGGGCGAACTTTAAGACGACGAGGTGCGGCGACGCGTTGATCAACGCCGTGAGCTCCCCGGGGTCGTCGACGCGGTTCCACGCGAGGTCGAGCTCCGTGAGCGAGCAGCGCCACTTCGTCGTGATCGTCGCCACGGGCACGGCCGCGTAGGCGCTCTTCTCCTCGTCATCCTTCAAGGAGCGCTTCCCGGCCTTGGGCGACGTCGGCGGTTCGTCGTCGTCGCCGCCGCCGGAGATCATGCCCCGCATGAGCTTCGTCGCGATCTCGAAACCGGAGCTGTGGTCCGCCGCGTGGAAGACGGAGCTCTTCCAGAGCGCCATGATCAGACGGTCCAAATCGATGGCGACGGGCTCGCCCGCCTCGCGCTCCTCGGGCAGCTCGTCCGTCGCCTCCGCTTCCTTCTTCTTCCGGTGCGACGCCTTTTCGTGCGCCTTGTCCAGCGCCTCCAGGGGCACGTGGCTCCGCTTCTCCGTGAGCTCCTCGTACAATTCCACGGTCTTCTCCTGGCTCAGGTCCGAGTTGAAGTAATCCACAAGATCGACGAACTCGTCCCAGGACAGGTCCGCCTTGTCCTTGACGCCGAGCTCGAAGAGCGCCGCCCGCAGCTCGTCCGTGATCTGCCGCGCGCGCGCGAACATGAAGTTGAGCACGTGGTCCAAGAAGTCGTCCAGGTGGATCATGCCCCGGTGCCGCTTCCCGAGCTGCTCGAGCTGCTCGACGATCTCCAGCAGCTGGATGTCGTTCGCGAGCGGCAACAGCTGCGGGTTGTCCCACGTCGCGGGCACGTTCGGGTCCGCGGAGTCGCCCATGAGCGCGTTGAGGTAGGCGTAGGTCGGCAGCTGGGGCGTCGTCTCCAACGCCTTGGCCACGTGGTTCGGCTTGAAGAGCCGCCCGAGCAGCAGCACGAAGACGTCGCCCGTCAGAGGCGTGTAGCACGCGCACGTCGCCGACGCGACGCCCAGCACGTCGAGGAGCTGGGCGATGCGCCGCTTCGTGTCCTGGGGCTGGACGGCGTGGGGCGCGCCGGGCTTCGCGCCGTGGTGCTGCGCGCTCGCGGCGAGCATCGCGGCCGCGGCGCCGCCCTTGAAGTGCTGCGACACCTTCAGCAGCGACAGCAGCTCGCGCTGCTTCCGGTGGCCCGACGCCCGGCCGCCGAAGCGCCGCTCGTGCCACGTCGTGACGAACTCGGCGAGGGGCACCGTGGGCGCGTTCGCACCGTGGTGCGCGCGCTGCGTCGCGTCTTCTTGGGCCTTGGCCTCGATGATCTCGTAGACGCGCCGCACGGCCTGGTTCAGCGTCAGGCCCGGCGCGTGGTTGCCGCCGTGGCCGCCCTTGGCGTTGCCGTGGCCGCCGCCGTGCGACGGCTCGCGGACCTTGAGCAGCGGGCTCAGGCCCTTGTTCGCGGCGTTCGGCTGGTGCGCGAGGTCGACGTGGCCCCGGCGCTCGTCCTTCTTCTTCAGCCCGTGGATGCTCCGCTTCTCCGCGTGGCGCTGGCGCGCGACGCGCACGCTCTCGCGCACGAAGTCGCTGAGCTCGTTCTCCCGCAGGTTGAGCGCCGCTAAAGTTCGGTTCCGCGTCGCGACCTCGAAGAGCACGTGGACGACCTGGTCCGTGAGGCCGCAGCGCTGCAGGTCCAAGACCCGTAGCACGCAGGCCTGGCGCGCGAGCACGCGCGCGACCTCGAGCGCCGCGAAGAAGTCGACCGTGTTGCCCGCGGCGAGGAGCCGCTCGACGCGCGCGCCCGGCGCCGCGGCGACGTTCGCCGTCGCCTTGACGGCCGCCGCCGAGAGCTTGTTCCAGCCGATGTCGATGGTCTTCACGGGCCGGTCCTTCTCCTCCGTCAGCGCCTTGGACAGCGCGGCCGCGAGGCTCAGCGCGCCCTCGTCCCGGAGGCGGTGCGGCAGCTTCAGCTCGCCCGACTCGAGGATCTTCGACACGAGCACGGGCCGCGTCAGCGCCGCCGTGTAGCCCGCGTCGCGCCGCGGGCTCCGGTCGCGCGCCGTGCGGCCCATGGCCACGGCCCACTCGCCGCGGTTCCGGCCCGCGCCGGGCTGTCGCGCGCGCGCGTCCGCGACGGTCGGCAGGTCTTCCGCGACGTCCACGGCCAGGTCCTTGGTCTTGAGCATGGCCCAGAGGCCGCCCTTCTTCTTCTGCGAGTTCGGGCTCGGCTCGCCGACGGACCGGCCGGGGCTCGGCGGGTAGAGCAGGTCGTCTGTGCACGCGCTGTCCGGCGTCTCCGGCCGCGGCTCGTCCCGCTCCGCCGGGAGCGCGGGCAGCGGGCTCTCCGGCGCCTCGAGGGGCGACGCGCCCGTCGCGTCGCCGTCGCTCTCGGAGCCGCTGCCGCTCTCCGAGAAGGTCGCCGTCGGCGTCGGCGTCGACCGCGGCCGCGCGTGCAGCGTCCGCGTCCGCGGGCCGTCGTACTCGGGCCGGCCGCGGCCGCCGGCGTCGCCGGGCGGCTCCGGCGTGAAGCGCGGCGCCTGGCCGGGCTCGCCGAGCCAGGCCTGCTGCGTCGCCTTGCTCGGCGACTCGGCGGGCGTCGTCTGCGGCCGCGGCCGGCCGCCCCGGTTCTTCATGGGCCGCCGCCGGCCGGGGCTGCCCACGGTCTTCGGCCGCGCGCCGAGCGTGTGCCAGTACTGCACATTGCGGCCGGGCAGCTCGTTGAGGCAGAGCATGCTGAGCGTCAACGCGACGCTGCTCTTATGAGAGCATGATGCGCGCGGGCGCCGTTTCGTTTTGTGAGAGGCTTCAAGTCGGCAGCTCCAATGGCACGATCAGTTCACTTGCTATTCAACGATGGACCTCCGAGTGCTCAGAGCACGACACGCGCGGCCTAACGATGCCGTGGAGCTGCGCCGTTTGTACCGTCATCAACGACGTGGACTCGTGGCTCGCCTGCGGCGTGTGCGGAAGTCCTCGGGACAGCGCGCCGGCCTCTATTGGCGCGAGCGTACCGGAGGTCTCTCCGAGCGCGAGCGCACCCGAGGCGGCCGACGCACCGGAGGCAGCGGCCGCCAGCGCGCCGGAGGTCATCGTCGTCGATGACGACGGCGCCGGCGCGTCGGACCAGGCCTCCTCCTCGGGCGCCGACGCGGCGAAGCGTCCGCTCCCGCCGGCGACCGCGCCGGCGCCGAAGCGCGCCAAGGCGCCCGCGCCCGCGCCGCGACGGCCCGCGCCCCGGCTGCCCGACGCGATGGCGTCGATGATGTCCGCGGCGCGCGCGCGGCCCGCGGACGGCCGCCAGCCGCCCTGGGGCGACGAGACGCCCGTCTGCGCGATCGGCGACGCCTCGCGCTGCGCCGCGCTCCTGAAGCGGTTCGGCGTCGTCGTCTTCCGCGGCGTCGTCCCCGCGGACGACCGGTCGCGGCTGGAGTCGCTGTTCTGGGACTGGCTGGAGCGGGAGCACGAGGGCGTCGACCGCGCGCGGCCGGCGACGCACGCGCCCCGCGTCTTCGACAGCCTCGGCCACAGGAATTCGGGCGTCGTCAACACGGGCAGCATCGGCCAGAGCGATCTGCTGTGGGCCGCGCGGCAGCACGCCGGCGTCGTCGACGCCTGGCGCACGGTCTGGGGCTTGGACATGACGGAGCCGGCGGCGACGACGCGGCAGCTCGTCACGTCCTTCGACGGCTGCGGCGTCTGGCGGAACCCGTGCCACCCCGCGCACGCGGGCAAGGCGAACGTGCGCACGGCCCAGAGCTGGTACCATCTGGTGAGTCGTTTAGAGCGATATCTTTATTTTGTTCATACAAGTTGTTGTTTAGGACCAGAACTTTGCGACGCATCCCGGCTTCGTCGGCTACCAGGGCGCGCTCACGGTCTGGGGCGCGGACGGCCACACGGGCTCGACGGTCGTCTGCCCCGGGTCCCACAAGCAGTTCGCGGAGAACTGCGCGCGCGGCGGCAAGGCGGGCCGCGGCTCCTTCGTGCGCATGGCGGGCCGCGGCGACGCGGAGTACTGCGCGCGGACCGCGCGCCAGGTCGCGCCGCTCGGGCCGGGGGACTACGTCATCTGGGACTCGCGCGTCGTGCACTGCTCGAACGGCGCGAGCCGGAACCTCGCGCCGCACCACGTCCTCGCGGCGCGCGGCGTCTCCGAGCAGCCGAGCCTCCTGCGCCTCGCGCTCTACGTGGCCATGATGCCGCGCGAGCGCGCCGGGGCGCACGTCGTCGAGGCGCGGCGACGCGCGGTGCGCCGCGGCGCGACCTCGGGCCACGACCCGCTGCGCATGCGGAGCGGCGCCGTGTCGCGCCGCCACGCGCCGCCGCCGGACGACAGCCCCATCTTCCGCCTCGTCTAAGGTCCTAGGCGTTATCCACGCTCCGTCGATGCGTCGGCGACGTCGACGCGTCGCTCGCGTCCACCAACTTCCGCGCGGCCACGAGCTCGATGCTCGGGCCGGGCTTCGGGTCCGCGACGACGAGGGGGCTCCGCGACGCCCAGAAGCCGAGGCTCTGCTCGTCGGCGGCCGCGCGGTCGCGCGCGTCGGCCTGCGCGCGCGCGTCGTCGCTGCGCAGCTCCCGCCGGCGCTTGACGTGGTCCGCGATGGACTGGGAGTAGTAGACCACGAGGCTGCCGCAGCAGATCAAGAGCGCGACGCCGTACTCCACATTCGCGGCCAAACCGAAGAACAGGGCCGCGACGACGGCCGAGAAGACCATGGCCACGACGTCCGCGAAGACCTGGCCCACGGCGTCCACGTATTTCAGGAGGGCCCCGATCATGTAGCCCGACAGCGCCTGCGTGAAGACCGCGGCCCAGGTCCACGCGGTGAAGCCCCGCGTCCACGGCGACGCGTCGTCCTCCAAGAACCGCCACGCGAGCGCCGTCGCGCCGTTGAACGCCGTGCCGTAGGAATACAGAATCAAATTCTGGCGGCTCAGCGGCAGGTCCCCCGTCGACTTGTAGGCGTACTCGCAGGCGACCGCGGAGAACGACGTGAGGACGAGCGCCGCGGCGACGATGGCCAGGCCGGACGCGCCGCCCGTGTTCGACTGGCCCTCGGCGTTCTTCGTGCCCCACTGGCTCAGCTCCGCGAGCGTGCTCCCGGCGACGAGCAGGAAGGCGCCGGCCCACTGGCGCCGCGTGAAGACGCGGCTGAACGGCGGCGCCGCGTAGAACAAACCGATCGTGACGATCTTCATGTTCCAGACGATGGCCAGCACGCCGGGGTTCACGGCGCGGATCATGCTGTAGCGCATGTTGTTCAGCACGAAGTAGCCGAAGGCGCCGGGCAGGAACGCGGCCAGCGCCCGCGCGTCCGCGCGGTGCGCCGCCGGCTCGCCGAAGGCCGTGATGCCGCACGCGAGCAGCAGCTTCACGCTCTCGCTGTAGAGCGTCACGCTCAGCGGGCTGTACGTGATCTCGCCGTCGACCTCGGCCTCGCGCACGGCGAGGCCCGACGACGCGATGAGCACGGAGGAGACGAGGATGAGCACGACCTTGGCCGCGAGGTGGTCCGACGCCCGGCGCGCCGGCGCCGGCGGCGCCGCGTCGCCGTCGCGGCGCGCCTCCTCGACGAGCGACTCGAAGGCCTCCGAGTCCTCGTCCATGGAGGAGGAGGTGCGCGCGCGCATGCGCAGCACGACGCGACGCGACGCCTCGCTGGGCCGGCAAAAGAGATGGACGACGGCAATCGCGTCACCATCGCGTCACCATTGCCAACTGAGCCGACGGTGAACCACGCGGTTTGGCCCGTGGCTGCCCCGAAGCATTACGATGGGCGCCCCCATAGCCGCGACCATGCGGCGGGAGAAGGAGCTCCTGCGGCAAAAGTACGGCGCCGCGGACCTCGCGCCGCCGCGGCGCCGCCGGTCGCCGCCGCCGCCGCCGCAGCCCGTGCCCTACTACTACGCCGTGCGCACCGGCGCCCGCGCGACCGTCGAGAAGGCGTCGCGCGACGCGCGCTTCGGCGCCCTGCGGCGCGTGCTGCGGGCGCTGCGCGTGCGCCACTGGCGCCGCGGCGTCGCCGCGCTGCGCCGCGCGGCCGCGGCCGTCGCGGAGCGGCGGCGCGGCGCGGCCGCGCTCGGCGTCGCGCGGCTCCTCGCGGCGCCGCGGCGCCGCGCGTGGCGCGCCCTCGCCGCGGGCGCACCGCCGCGGCGCGCCGTCGCGGCGGCGGCGACGCAGACGCGGCGCGGCGCGGCGCCGACGGCCGCGCGGCCCTTCGGCGGCGCCGTCGTCGCCGCGCTCGCCGCGGCCGCGGCCGCGCGGGCCCGGCGCCGCGGGGCGCTGCGGCGCGGGTGGACCGCGCTGGCCGGCGGCAACCGGGCGGCCCTCGTGGCCGTCGCCCTCGCGCTGCGCCGCGCCGCCGCGGCGGCGCGACGGCGCGCGCGCGCGCGCGCGTTCTGGTCGTCGAGGTCGCGCCGCCGGGGCTCGCGGCGGCGGCCGTCGCCCTCGCGCTCCGGCGCGCCGGCCGGGCCCTCGACGGCCGCGCGCGGCGCGCGGCCTGGGACGCGTGGCCGCGGGCCTCCGCGCGCCCCGCGGGTCCCCGGGCCGTCGCGCTCGCGCTGCGCCGCGCCGCGGCGGCCGCCGACGGTCGGCGCACGGGCCGCGCCCTCGGCGCCCTCCGGGCCGCGGCCGCGCGCGGCGGCCGCTGCCGCGCCGTCGCCCGCGGGCTCGCGCGCGCCGCGTTACGCGCGTCCGCGGCCGCGGCCGCGCGCCGCTTCCGCGCCTGGCGCGTCGCCGCGGAGCGGGCCGCGCGGGACGCCGCGGCCGCCGCCGCGGCGACGGCGCGCACCGCCGCGCGGAGCCGCGCGATCGCGATCGCCGCGCTGCGGCCCGCGGCGCGCGCGTCGGACGCGCGGCGGCGCCGCGCGTTCCGCGCGCTGCGCGGGGCCGCGGCGCGATGGCGGCGCCTCGGGGCCGTCGCCGCGGCGCTGGGCCGCGCCGGCCAGCGGCGGCGCAACGTCGCGCTCCGGCGGGGCCTCCTCGCGCTGCGGCTCTCGCGCGAGGGCGACGCGGCGGCCGCGGCCGCCGCGGCCGCCGTCGCCTC
>NW_008705562.1:1032447-1064469 GCF_000186865.1 Aureococcus anophagefferens
TTCGGTCCGCCGCGAGCCGCGCGGCGCGCATGTCGCGGAGCGGCGCCTTTGCCGCCTGGCGCCGCGGCGCCGCGACGCTCGCGGCCGCCGCCGCCGCCGCGGACCGCGCGGCCGCCGCGACGGCCTCGGCGACGGCCCGCGACGACGCCGCCGCCGCCGCCGCGGCGGCGGCGCGCGCCGCCGCCGCGGCGACGGGCGCGGACGCCGCGCGCGCCGCCGCGCGCGCCCACGCGGCCGCGCTCGCCGAGGCGCGGCGCGTCGCGGCCGCGGCCGTCGAGGAGGCCTGCGCGCGGCGCGACGCGGCCCTCGACGACGCCGGCGCGACGGCCGAGGCCGCCGTCGCGCGCGCGCGCCGCGCCTGGGAGGGCGAGGCGCGGCGGCGGGTCGCCGTCGCCGAGGACGCGGCGCGCGAGGCGCTGGCCCAGGCCATGGAGGACGACTTCCAGCGCCAGCTCGACGACGCCTTGGTCGCGCGCGACGAGGAGCACGCGCGCGACCGCGACGACCTCGCCGCGGCCCTCGAGGGCCGCCACGCGGCCGCGCTCCGCGCGGCGGACGACGCGCGCGAGACGCGCAAGGTCCGCGACCTCGCGGCGCGCGCGACGGTGCTCACGCGGGCCCTGCGGCTCCTGCCGGCCCTCGCGAAGAAGCGCGTGCGGCTGTTGGCCCTCGCGCTCCGGAGGCTCCGGCGGCCCCGGAAGGCCCGGCCGCCGCTCGCGGGCGCGCCGCCGCGGGACCGCGGCGCGCTCCTCGCCAAGCTCTGGGCCCACTGCCAGCTCATCGCCGCCTTCCGCAACTGGCAGTGCGTCTGGCTCCTCGCGCCGGACGACGAGCGCCGCGCGCCCCGGCCGCCGCCGGACTGGCTCCCGGCGTCGTTCGCCGCGGTGCACTAATATCGTCCACGGGAGGTAGCGGGGAGACTAAGGTTGTTTATCTAACGATAATATTCCTCGGGTATTTCACCCGTTGTCAGGTACTTGACTCCTTCTTTGGCTTTCTCTTGGAACTGAGAGGGCTTGGCGGCCACACGCTTGAGCCATCGCAATGCTTCGTGGTGGTCTTCGTCAACCCCCTTACCGTTCATATACATACACGCGACATTGAATTCAGCGATTGTCATGCCCTGTTTTGCGGCGAGCAGGTAGAAGGGAAACGCAGCCTTTTTATCTTCGTGAAGGAGTAGAGCGCCGATATTGTTCTGCGCCACCGCGTCCCCCCGGTCCGATGCCATCTGGAACAGCTGCATCGCCTTCTCCTTGTCCTGCTTGACGCCCTCAGCTTTGATGTACATGTGCCCAAGGTTCACCATCGCATCCACATTGCCGGCCTCCACGGCGCGTTTGAAGAGCTTCGCGGCTTTCCGCAGATTTATAGCGAGACCTTCCTCGCCTTTTAGGTAGGCGACGCCCAAGTCGTTGATCGCCTCCGGCACCCTTTCTCCACGTTGCGACGAATCCGCGCCACAATCTCCGCTTGACTTCTCGCGTACGGCGCCCTACAGAGAGGACACGGATTGGGGCCAATTTTCATGCTGCACGATCTGCAGATCCTCCGGCAGCAGCAGGAACGAAGGTCGGTGTCACCCAAATTGCGATTCACGTCCCAGGCCTCGAGGCAAATCGGACAACAGGAGCCGAACCGCTCCGACGTCGGCACCGGCTCCGGGTTCGCCTCGCGTCGCGCCCGGGCGGCCTCGTGCTCCGCGGCGATGCGCGCGCGGACCTCGTCGGCGTGCGACCGCGGCGCGGGGCCGTAGACCGGGGGCGACGGCAGGGGCGTCGGCGCCTCGGCCCGCGCCGCCTCCGCCGCGCGCTCGTCTCGGATCTTCTTGCACGCCTTCCGGTGGCCCCTGTCGCGCCAGTCGATGCGTTGGCATTCTGTCGAACAGTATTGCGTCGTGCCGCAAGGGCAGTTCAGCAAGGTCTTCGGTCGCGCCCCGCAGATCGTGCAGGTGAGCCGGAGCTTGAGCGCTTTCGCCCGGGCCTTGACCTGCTCGAATTCCCGCTGCTTCCTCTGCCAGTCCTTCATGTCGCCTCGCTCGTCCTCCTGGTCCATCGCGCTCGCGTCGAGGTCTTGTCGGCTTGCCGTCTCTTGAAAGTCGTCTCAAGCCGTCTTGGCGACTCGACCGCCGCGCGGCATCATGACATGGTGAAGCGCGACTGCGATGGGGGATCCTGCGCGAAGCTCCACCGTGAGGGGACGATGACCCTCGCAAGACGCTGGCGAGCCCTGTCGCTCGTCCTCGGCTCCAGCGCGCTCGTCGTCGAGCTCCCGGCGCGACCGGAGCGGCTCGACGAGGCCCTCGCGGCGCGCGACGCCGAAACGCTCCTCGAGGTCGACTGGCCTCCGGCGCTCTCCTACGAGGATCGCGGCGCGGCGGCCGTGGACCGCTTCCTCGCGCCGCGGCCCGACTGGGCCGTGATGTCCGAGCCCTGGACCGGCGGCCGCCTCGCGCTCGCGCGGCGCGTCGACGCGCCGCTGGCCCCGCTCATGGAGAAGTTCGCGGCGGAGTGGCGCGCGCGGCAGTGGTCGCCGGCGACGTGTGTCACCGCCGGCCTCATCGCGAACAGCGCGCCGTCGGTGCTGGGCCCCGTGGCCCACGCCTGGGCCGACGAGCTGCTCGACGCGTGGAAGCGCGGGCTCGCGCTCGTGCCCCGGTCGTTGAAGGGCTGGGGCTACGGCATGGCCGACGGCTCCGCGGGCGCGCTCTGCGGCGGGACATCCGGGGACGCGCCCTTCGACCCGGGCAACCGCTGGTCCTGCGTCTTCCTGCCCATGACGGCGTGCGACGAGGACCGCGAGTACTACAAGGACGAGGACCGGCAGATGCGCCACGGCTTCAAGGGCGCCGAGCCGGTCCGCTGCTCGCCGCGCCTCGACAGGCGGTGCGCCGCGGCCGAGTTCGGCACGCCGCCGACGCCGAGCACCTTCGCGGGCCGCTTCGACGCGTTCCGGGGCGCCGTCGCCGCGCTCCCGGAGTCCGCGCGGCGCGGCGCGGGCGACCAGGCGCTCGTGCGCGCGCTGGCCATGGCGACGCTCTTCCGGCCGAGCTTCCGGCTCCGGAAACTCACGCGCGCGTTCGACGCGTCGGCCTTCGAGGACGGCCCCGACGCGTGCGGCCTCGTGCAGCTCCGGCACCACGCGCGCGTCAACCTCGAGGCGCGGGGCGCGCGCTTCGCGGCGGCGTCCTTCTTCGTCGACCTCGAGGACGCGCTCCGCGACGTGCTCCCGCTCCTGCGCCTCGACACGGACGCGCCGCCCGTGCTCCACCTCCTCAGCGACGACGGCGACATGGTCGACGACGCGGCCAAGGTCGCGCGAGCCCGGCGTCTTTTTTTTATGTCCGCGCGACCCCCGGGCAAATTGCGATCGAGGCGCGACACACCAGATCATCTTTTCTACGCTTCGCACGTCCAGACACCCGGGGAAGAGCACGAGCGGAACGTTTCGACGGTGGCCGGGACCGCGTCGCTGGCTGAGCCCTCGGTAGACGCTTTCCCCATGTATTGGGATGAGACTCTTGCTGAGTCGCGCGATGCTCTACCGAGGCTCGGGTCACGTCGCGGTCCGAACCATCTCGCGGAATCGTCCGCGCGCGGCGCGCGCGCCCTCCGCGACGGGTTATCCGTCCGGGCGCGCTCGCTTCGTACCGACGCCCTTAAGGCCACCGCTCTCGCATCCTCCGAGCGGCACCGAGTCATAGCGACGGCACACGCCCCACCGCAGCGCCCGGACGTCGCGACCGTGCTCCCGCTGCCGGCGTCGACGGGCATGGTCTCGTCCGCGGACGGCCTCTTCGGCCAGGGCGACCTGGACAAGCAGATCCACACGACGGGCCTGAACGAGCTCGCGCGCATCCTGCTCTCCCTGGACCTCAGCGCGAGATGCGCCGTCGCCTACGCGGGCGCGGCTCCCGCGTCCGCGAGGAAACGGTCGTACGCCAAAAAACGCGCACAGGCGACTGCGCGTCGAACTTCGCGCGCTTCGTGTCGACGTACGTCGCGGGCCGCGCGCTCGCCGTGCCCTGGACGTTCTCGAGCGGCAACGCGTGCTTCAACGACGCCGCGACGGACCGGGCGCTGAACCGGACCTGCGCCTACGAGTGCAAGTCCGACGCGGCGCGCTGCAAGGAGTTCGGCACGGGCCCGCGGACCTGCGACCCGCCGCCGCCGCGGCTCGCGGCCGTCTACGCGGAGCCCGCGGGCGGCCGCTTCGCGAAGCTGTCGAAGGAGCTCGGCCTCGACCGACGACCAGACGACTATTAGGGGTTCTCCCACGACTTCCGGTAGGCGACGGTCTTCGGGTGGTCCGGGCCGAGGGTCGCATTGGCGATGGCGAGGGCCTTGGCGCCGTACTTCTTCGCCTGGGGCCACGACTCGGGCGTGCCCTGCTCCGTGAGGACGCCCGCGAGATTGTTCAGCGCGACGGCGACCTCCGCGTGGGTCTCGCCGTAGACCTCCCGCGCGTCCCGCAGGATCTCCCGGAACAGCTTCTCCGCGGCCTCGAGGTCGTAGCGCATGCGCATGTTGTCGGCGATCCAGGACTTGACGAGCAACGCGTTCGCGTCCTCGGGCCCGCCGGCCGCGTCCTCGTAGATCTTCATCGACCGCTTCAGCAGGGGGTCGCTGTCGTCGTAGCGGCCCCGCTTCGCGAGGAAGGTGCCCAAATTCGCCAGGGCCGCGGCGACGGAGTCGTCGTCGCGGCCGAACGCGTCCTCCGTCGCCTCCAGCGCGCCGCGGAAGCACGCCTCCGCCCGGTCCCAGTCGCCCGCGGCCGCCGCCTCCTGCGCCTCCGCCGTCAGGCGCACCTGCTCGTAGCCCCCGTCGTCGTCCTCGGCCTCCGCCGCGGGCGCCTCCCGCGGCTTCGGCGGCGGTTTCGGCGGCTCGACGCGGAACTCGCGGCTGCACGCGGTCCGGTGGCCCTTGCGCCAGTCGGTCCGCTGGCATTCGGACCCGCAATAGTAGACCTGCCGGCAGAAGCCGCACTTGAGCTTCGCCGGGATGGGCAGGCCGCAGTGGCCGCAGTCCTCGGGCCGGTCCTCGCACTCGGCCTTGTGGCCGCCGCGCCACGCGTCCTTCTGGCACGCGCGCGAGCAGTAGACGACGGACCGGCAGCGGCCGCACTGCTTCTTCGCCCAGCAGGCCTCGCCGCACCAGGCGCAGCCGCCGCCCTCGAAGAGGTCGACCTCGGGCTCCGTCGGCGCGTTTTCGACGGCGCCCTCGGGCGCGAGGTCCGGATACTTGTGCTTGAACAGGGAGCTAAAGGCCGCGGAGAAGGCCTGGTTCGACTTCTTCTTCTCCTCGGGCGTCAGCTTCTCCTCGTAGGCGCGCGCCGTCGCCCGCTCCCGCTCCTTCTCCTCGTCGCTGTCCGTGCCGTAGTCGAAGCCGTCGAAGCGCGTGTTGCGCTCGACGGCGCCCTGGGGCCCGACGACGACCTGCGGTTCGTCGAGGTCCTGCGGCTCCGCCATGTCGAGGGCGTCGCGGTCGGGACGGGCCGGCGCCGCGTCGGCGCGTGCGACCATGAGTAGTGGACTTGCGCGAGAGCCCGGGGCAGCTTCGGCACGTTGCCGGCAACGATTCTATGCGAAACCGCGAAGGGGCTGCTGCGGGGTCCAGGGCGGACGCCTCCAGCGGCGGCGGCGCGCGGCGACGCGCGCGTCTCGGCGCCGGCTCCATGCGCTAGGTCCATCGCCGGCGACCATGGCCAAGGGCGGCAAGGGCGCCTTCAGCGTCTACGAACACGCGGAGCCGCCGGTGAAGGCCCTGCGGTCGCGGCGGCGCGCCGGCCCCAAGAGCCGCGGCCACGGCGGCCGGCGGCCCGTGGCGCCGCCCGACGAACACGCGGACCAGGCGGCGCGCGCCGCCGAGGCCGCGGCGTCGCGGCGGCGCCTCTACGAGGAGGGCGGCGGCTCGCGCGCGTCGCTCCGCGTCGGCGGCGGCGACGGGCCCGAGGTGCTCCCGGAGCAGCTCGTGGAGGTGCCGGCCATGCAGACGGCCATGGTCAAGCTCAGCGAGGCCGCGGCGCGCAAGGGCGCGACGGCCATGGACGGCGACGCGCTCCTCGACCCGTCGACGTTCGCGGGGCGGTTGCGGAAGGAGTTCAAGATCCGGTTGAGCCCCGAGGAGCTCGGCGCGGTGCTCTACCTCTTCGACGCCGCCGACGCCGACGGCGCCGTGAGCTGGCTCCAGTTCATGAAGGTCTTCGCGCACCTCGGGCGCCGCGAGCGCGAGCGCGCGTTCGAGGCGCGCCGCGACGACGAGGACCGGCGGCGGCGCCGCGCGGAGGACCGGCGCCACGACGAGGAGGCGCGCTTCGCGCCGCCGACGTCGGACATCGACGCCAACTACGACGACGGCGACCGGCGGCGCGCCATGGACCTGCTCCAGCGCGCCGCGGCGTCGCTCGCGCAGCACCGCGACGCGAGCTCGACGACGACGTTGCTGAACGGGCTCCGGACGCAGGGCCGCATGAACCACAGCGAGGTCGACCGCTTCCTCAAGCGGGGCCTGAACGTGAAGCTGTCGCCCCGCGAGCTCGGCGCCATCTACGAGCACCTCGCGGAGCCCACGGGCGGCGGCTTCGTCGTCAGCACGGAGTTCGTCGCGGAGCTCCTCCGCTTCGGCCGCATCGGCGAGTCGGAGCGGAAGCGCGAGGCGCGGAGCCGCAACCGCCAGCGGTCGCTGAAGAAGGAGCTCAAGGCGAAGCGCGAGGCCGAGCGCAACCGGGCCAAGGCCGCGGTGAAGTTCGTGCTGCCGAAGATCCCCGCGCGGCCGCCCGCGCCCGCGCCCGAGGCCGACGACGGCGACGACGCCCCCGACGGCGACGCGCCGGCCGACGAGGCGTCGCGGGCGACGGCGACGACCAAGTCGGCGCCCGCCGCCGCGCCCGCGGGCGGGAGCCGCCACAGCGGCCTCGGCTGGAAGCTGCTCTCGCGGCTCCACACGCTCTCCGTGCCGCGCGCGGCGACGGTGCCGAGGCCGCCCAAGCCCGAGGACTTCGACGGCGTCGCGCCGGGCCCACCGTCGCAGCCGAGCCGCCCGCCGAAGAAGGCGCGCAAGGCGCCGGCGCCCCGCGCCAACGGCCAGGTCGAGCGCCTCAAGCAGTACCGCCAGGAGAAGAAGGACGAGGAGGCGCGGCTGGCCAACGAGCCGCGGAACTACGTGCCCATCGCCGACAAGCTCGCGACGCACGCCGCGGACCGGGCGCCCGAGGCCGAGGGCATCGAGAACCACGCCGAGGCCGCGACGCCGGAGCTGCTCAAGCACATCGCGGACGAGCTCGAGCGCGGCCTGCAGCGCGTCACGCAGGGCAACTGGATGCGCTTCTTCACGATGATGGACCTCAACTCCTCGGGCAGCATGGAGTTCCACGAGTTCGTGTCCATGGCGCGCAACAAGCAGTACGCCCACCCGCCGGGCCTGGAAATTTCCAAGCAGTCCGTGAGCGACGACGACCTGCGGCGCCTCTGGACGTCCGCGGACCGCGACCGGTCCGGGTCCGTCAACGCGGTCGAGTTCCGGCGCTTCATCGAGCGCGTCCTCGACGACGACCGGCCGAACAGCGCCGCGCCGGCGCCGCCGTCCTCGGCCGAGGGCGACGCGCGCGACGCGCCGCCGCGGAGGGACGCGGCCGGCGAGAAGGCGCGCGACTACGCGCCCGTCGACGCCGACGAGGCCGAGACGCTGGCCCGCGTCGCGGCGGCCATCGACAAGGCCATGCGGAGCATCCCGGACTGCTCCTGGACGAAGATTTTTATTCTGTGCGACCGCGACCGGAGCGGCCGCATCGAGTGGCCCGAGTTTCGGAACATCGTGCGGTCGAAGCGCAACGTCTCCGGCACGGGCCTCGAGCTCGGCGCGGCGACGATCTCGCTGGAGGAGATGCGGTTGTTGTGGGCGCGCGCGGACAACGACAAGCTCGGGCTCATCAACGCGGACGAGTTCGCGCTCTTCCTCCGCATGGCCGTCGCGAAGACGCTCGCGGACTACCCCGCGGCCAAGGCCGCCATCGCCTACGAGCAGAACATCATTGTGGGCCGGTCCAAGGAGCAGCAGGACAAGCTCGGCCGGCTCAACTTCCAGCAGGCGTCCTCCGAGCACAGCGGGTCCAACGCGACGACGCCGCGGTCCAACGCGTCGAGCCCGCGGAACGCGCCGAGCCCGCGCCACGGCGCGCCGGCGCGGCCCGCCGCGCCCCAGCTCCTGGACCCGCCGCGCGAGTTCTTCGCGAGCCCGCCGTCGCCGGAGAAGGAGGTCCGGGGCTACGTCTCCGGCGCGGCGCGGAAGCCGCCGCCGGCGGCGCTCGACGCCCCGCGGACGACGAAGCAGGCCGAGCGCATGAAGGCGCTGCGAGCGGAGGAGGCGAACGCGACCGACGGTCCGACGCGCGCGGGCTGGAAGGCGCCCATCGCCGACAGGCTCGCGGGCAACGACAAGCTCGCGGACGGCGCGCACCACGAGAGCGGCGCGTCGCCGGAGCTCCTGCGGTCCATCGCCGCGCGCCTCGACGCCAAGCTCCAGAAGCACGCCAAGGGCTCCTGGGCGAAATTGTTCTTCGTCGTCGACAACGACGGCTCGGGCCGCGTCGAGTTCCACGAGTTCCGCGACCTCATGCGAAACAAGGCGACGCACACGTCGAACCCGGGCCTGGAGATCGGCAGGAAGGAGGTTTCCGACGAGGAACTGAGCATGCTCTGGACGTCGCTCGACGGCGACAAGTCGGGCTTCGTGACCGCGCCCGAGTTCAAGAAGTTTATGCTGATGATGAAGGCGCAGTACTCGGGCGAGGAGCAGAAGCAGGAGATCGTGAAGACGTCCATGGACGCCCCGCGGACGACGAAGCAGGCAGAGCGCATGAAAGAGCTGCGCGCCAAGGAGGCGGCCGCCGACGACGGCCCCGCGCGCGCGGGCTGGAAGGCGCCGATCAAGGACAAGATGGCCGGCAACAGCAAGATGGCCGACGGCGAGCACCACGACGAGGAGGCGTCGCCCGAGCTCTTGAAATCCATCGCCGCGCGCCTCGATGCCAAATTGCAACGGCACGCCAAGGGCTCCTGGGCGAAGCTCTTCTTCGTCATCGACAACGACGGCTCCGGGCGCGTCGAGTTCCACGAGTTCCGCGATCTGATGCGAAACAAGGTGACGCACACGTCGAACCCGGGCCTCGAGATCGGCAAGAAGGAGATCTCCGACGAGGAGCTGAACATGCTCTGGACGACCGTCGACGCGGACAAGTCCGGCTTCGTGACCGCGCCCGAGTTCAAGCGATTCATGCTGATGATGAAAGAGCAGCACTCCGGCGTCGAGGAGAAGCAAGCCATCACGAGAACGTCCATGAATGCGCCGCGGACGACGAAGCAAGCCGAGCGCATGAAGGCGTTGCGAGCGGAGGAAGCGAACGCGACCGACGGTCCGACGCGCGCGGGCTGGAAGGCGCCCATCAAGGACAAGATGGCCGGCAACAGCAAGATGGCCGACGGCGAACACCACGACGACGAGGCGTCGCCCGAGCTCCTGAAGTCCATCGCCGCGCGCCTCGATGCCAAGTTGCAACGGCACGCCAAGGGCTCCTGGGCCAAATTGTTCTTCGTGATAGACAACGACGGCTCCGGGCGCGTCGAGTTCCACGAGTTCCGCGACCTCATGCGCAACAAGGCGACGCACACGTCGAACCCGGGCCTCGAGATTAGCAAGAGCGAGGTGAGCGATACGGAGCTCAGCATGCTGTGGACGTCGTTGGACAACGACAAATCGGGCTTCGTGACGGCGCCCGAATTCAAGAAGTTCATGCTGATGATGAAAGAGCAGCACTCCGGCGTTGAGGAGAAGAAGGCGATCACGCGGACGTCCATGAACGCGCCGCGGACGACGAAGCAGGCCGAACGCATGAAGGAGCTCCGGGCCAAGGAGGCGAACGCGACGGACGGGCCGACGCGCGCGGGCTGGAAGGCCCCGATTAAAGACAAGATGGACGGCAACAGCAAGATGACCGACGGCGAGCACCACGACGACGAGGCGTCGCCGGAGCTCCTGAAGTCCATCGCCGCGCGCCTCGATGCCAAATTGCAACGGCACGCGAAGGGCTCGTGGGCCAAATTGTTCTTCGTGATCGACAACGACGGCTCCGGGCGCGTCGAGTTCCACGAGTTCCGCGACCTGATGAGAAACAAGGCCACGCACACGTCGAATCCTGGACTGGAAATCAGCAAGAAGGAGGTCTCCGACGACGAGCTGAGCATGCTCTGGACGTCGCTTGATGGCGACAAGTCGGGCTTCGTGACCGCGCCCGAGTTCAAGGTATTCATGGAGACGGTCAAGACGCACCATTCGGGCGAGGAGGAGAAGCAGGTCATCACTCGGACGTCGATGAACGCGCCGCGGACGACGAAGCAGGCCGAGCGTATGAAAGCTCTGCGAGCGGAGCAGGCAAGCGCGACCGACGGGCCGACGCGCGCGGGCTGGAAGGCGCCCATCAAGGACCGCATGGATGGGAATAGCAAGATGGCCGATGGCGAGCACCACGACGACGAGGCGTCGCCGGAGCTGCTCAAGTCCATCGCCGCGCGGCTCGACGCGAAGCTCCAGAAGCACGCCAAGGGATCGTGGGCCAAATTATTCTTCGTCATCGACAACGACGGCTCCGGGCGCGTCGAGTTCCACGAATTTAGAGACCTCATGAGAAACAAGGCGACGGACACGGTGAACCCCGGGCTCGAGATCAGCAAGAAGGAGGTCTCCGACGACGAGCTGAGCATGCTTTGGACGTGCCTCGACGGCGACAAGTCGGGCTTCGTGACCGCGCCCGAGTTCAAGCGATTCATGCAGAAGGTCATGGCGCAGCACGCGCCCGGCGAGGAACCGACGGAGGTCGTGCGAACGTCCATGTCCGCGCCGCGCACGACGAAGCAGGCCGAGCGCATGAAGGAGCTCCGGGCCAAGGAGGCGGCCGCCGACGGCGGCCCCGCGCGCGCGGGCTGGAAGGCGCCCATCAAAGACAAGCTCGACAAGAACTCGAACTTTGACGACGGCGCGCACCACGACGACGAGGCGTCGCCGGAGGTCCTCGCCGCCGTCGCGCGGCGGCTCGAGGCCCGGGTCCGCGACGTCGCGGCCGGCTCGTGGGCGAAGCTCTTCTTCTTCGTCGACAACGACGGCAGCGGCCGCGTCGAGTTCCGCGAGTTCCGCGACCTGATCCGGAACCGGACGACGGACACGGTCTTCCCGGGCCTGGAGATGGGCAGGAAGGAGGTCTCCGACGACGAGCTGAGCATGCTGTGGACGACGCTCGACGGCGACAGGTCGGGCTTCGTCACCGCGCCCGAGTTCAAGGCGTTCCTCGGCAAGCTCACGGCGGCGTCGGGCGGCGCCGAGGAGCTGAAGCAGGAGATCGTCAAGACGTCCATCGACGCGCCGCGGACGACGAAGCAGGCCGAGCGCATGAAGGCGCTCCGCGCGGACGAGGCGGCCGCGGCCCCCGCGCGCGCGGGCTCGAAGGCGCCCATCGCCGACAGGCTCGCGACGAACTCGAATTTTGACGCGGGGACCCACGCCGACGAGGCCGCGTCGCCGCGGCTGCTGCGGCTCGTGGCGAACATGCTCGAGGCCGCGGTCGGGAGGCGGTGCAAGGGCTCCTGGGCGAAGCTCTTCTTCGCGACGGACAAGGACGGCAGCGGCCGCATCGAGTTCGACGAGTTCCGCGCCCTCGTGAGACGGACGCCCGGCGACGCGCTCCACCCGGGCCTCGGCGTCGGCCGCGACGCGATCTCCGACGGCGAGCTCGGCCAGCTCTGGGCCGCGGTCGACGCGGACCGGAGCGGCTCCGTGCCCGCGCCCGAGTTCAAGGCGTTTTTGGATTCGTGCCGCACCTACCTCACGCCCGAGGAGGCGAGCGTCAACGCGTCGGACTTCCTCCGGCTGAGCAAGCGCGCGGCGCCCGCGCCCGCGCCCGCGGCGCCGCGGCGCCGCGACGACGACGACTACGGCGACGACGACTTCGACCCGGAGGAGAGCGCGGAGGTCGTCGACGACGACGGCGTTTCCGCGCCGAGCATCCTGTCGTCGCTCATGGCCCTCGACGACAAGCGCCGGTCCGACAAGTTCGCCTACGCCCCGGCCGGCGACGCGAAGCCGCCGGACGACTACGGCGACGACGACTTCGAGGACGAGTAAGGGGGTGGGTAGTAGGGATGGTGGGTGAGGGGTGCCGCTCCCAGGAGACTCCCAGGCTCGAGCGTCCGCGAGGCCGTCCCGGTTCGGCGAGTCCCGGACCAGCGGAGTGGACAAAGACCCGAGCTGATCACGACAAGATGGAGCCGACCAAGCGACAGCGTGGTACGCCGGGGACGTCGGAGGGCGTTTCCGCCTCCCTCGCACTTCAGTGTTCCGACATTTTACGGAACGTGGCGCTCTCGGAAACGAGCAATCCGGATGTCGAGGCCCTCACCCGGTACGTCGAGCGCCACGCCGTGCCGGCTCTCGCGAAGCACGTTCTGTACAATTTTTACGGGCGCGTGTCAGAACCGGACGGACAGTATCCCGATAGCGGATACGACAATGACGAGGATGGCTTCGCGAATCGATGGGCGTATCGGAGCGACGACGACGACGAGTCCGAAGAGGAAGACGATCCGCTCTTCGCCGACTATCGGCTGCGCAAGGAGATGAAGTGCTCCATCGACATCTCGAAAGAAGGTTATTTAAAAACCCATGACAATGTTCCTGACCACACGCACTTCACGAGTCGCGAAAATCTCTTTCCAGGGTTCGCTGGATACGCGGTCGATCCCGCGGACGTTACCTTCGAGGACTACTGCCGCCGGCTGCCGGGCCGGGTACGCGAGACGCTCATAGCGCTACCTGCGGAGCGCATCCGCAAGATTCGAGTCTATCTCGAGATCGCGCACGGCGTCGACGTCGACGCGCTACCCGAGAACGTCTCGCCGGCGGTGACGACGCCGGTGGTTCTGGTGGACGTCTACTACACCGTATCGGCAGGAGTGAGCTCCTCAAAGGTCTGGACGCCTGCCTTTCTGCCGGCCTTCGAGACCGGCGACCCGAAGCCCATCACCGCGAGCATCGGCGCTCCGTGCGACGAGATGAGTCGGGATTATCCGCCGAGCATCTCCGATGTCTGTCACTGCCCGCCGGTGTCCAAGGTCGCCTGCTCGAAGATGCTCGAAGATCTCCAGGCCTCGGTGACTGTGGGCGACTGGTTCCGGGCCCACAAGCACGTCCAGAAGCTTCGAGCCGCCAGTATTACTCTCGACGTGGTGAAGGAGCTCAAGATGTACGAAGTTGTCGCTCAGCTGTCAAAATTGGACCCAAGAGAAGCGAACAGCTATAACCAGACAAAGGCCAACCTCAAAAGGGAGGCCACCAGTCTGGAAGCGATCTGGAGAGAGGCCATCGAGACCGGGCGCCTCTAGATATTGCGACGCGCGCAACGTAAGATACGAAGTCAGCATTGATCTTTAGCAGCCTCGAGAAGCGGGGGCGGCGGGGGGGGGCGGGTCGGGTGTCTGTGCTTGGTCTTCTTGGTCTTGGGCGCCCCTAGCGCCACTTGGGCTGCCAGAGCTCCTGGCCGATGTTCGTCCACCATCGCTGCTGCGCGGTGTGGTGCTTGCTGTAGAGGGGCCTCGGGCTGATCTTCGGCGTCTTGCCCTTGTTGAGCTGGATTTGGATGCGGAGCTTGGCCTTTTGGTGCTTGAGGACCTGGGCGTTGCTGAGGACGGGCCCGTCGCCGTAGTGGCGGAATTTGCCGCTCGCGGTCGCCGCGCGCACGGGCGGCGGCGACGCGCGGCGCGGCGCGGTCGCGGCGCGCGCCTCGTCGGCGGCGATGGCCTTGGTCGCGGCGCCGACGGCGGCGGCGACGGAGTCGGGCGTCGCGTCGGCCTTCTGGGCCGCGAGGAGCGCGATGCGCGCGGTGACCTCGGCGGCGATCGCGCCGGACGTCGTCCGCGGCGCGTCGCGCGGCGGGCTCGGCGACCGCTTCCGCGCGAGGGTCCGGCCGCCGCGGATCGCCGACGCCGACTTGGGCCGCGCCCGGGGCGGCGGCGGCGCGGGCTTCGGCGGCGAGTTGGGCGTCGCCGGGTGGTAGGGACGCTCGAGCGACGGCCGCGGCTCGTGGTTCGGCGCGGGCGCGCCCCACGCGGGCCGCGGCTCGACGAAGGTCCGCGCCGGCCGCAGCGCCGATGCTGACTTGGGCCGCGGCCGGCGCCGGGGCTCCGGCGAGCTCGGGGGCGCCGCGGGCGCGGGCGGCGCCGCGTCCGGCGCGTCGGGCGCGTCGACGGCGAAGGGCGGCGGCGACGCCGCGGGCCGCGGGGCGGCGGAAGCCCCCCCCGGGGGCCTGTCCGCGGCGGCGACGATCTTGTCGTCGACGGCCGTGTAGCCGAGCTCGACGGCGCGCCTCTTCGGGATGGACGACACGCCCCACTCGACGCCGGTCGGATCCTTCGCGTCGCCGTCGCCGCCGAAGGCCTTGTCGAAGGCGGCGAAGGGCGCGGCGCCCGCCGCGTCCTTGGCCATGGCATCGAAGAGCGACGCCAGGCCGTCGTCGTCGACGAAGATCATGAGCTGCGCGAGCAGGCGCGCGAACGTCGCCCTGTCGACGGCGTCCGCGCGGCCCGTCGCGGGCCCGTCGCGGCTCGCGCCGCGGAACCAGCGGCGCACCTTCTGGGGCCCCGTGGCGTACTTGGCCCGGAGCATGCGCGCGGCCTCCTCGGCGCCGACGAGGGGCACCTTGGGCGCGCACGCGGCGGACTTTTTGGCCTCGTGCTGGCGGCTCAGCCCCGACTGCACGAAGGCGCCCATGTGGCCGTCGGCGAGGAGCCGCGGCCAGAAGTCGGCGTCGAAGGCGCCGCCGCCGCCCGACGCGAACTTCTCGAGCCGCGCGCGGTACGGGTCCGACGCGTCGCTTCCGTAGCCGGCGACGTCCGGCCCGAAGCCCCGGAGGAAGCCGCCGTAGTCCACGTCGCCGAACGCGCCGGCCCGGACGTCCTCCAAAAAGGCGGCGAAGTCGTCGTCGTGGAGCTGCAGGTTCAGCTTCGCCAGCGCGCCGCGGAACGCGGCCGGCGACACCGCGCCGCTCGCCGCGGGATCGGCCGCGGCGAAGAGCTTCCGGAGCGCGCGGACGGCCGCGGGCGCCGCGAGGCGGTGGGCGAGCTGGCTGCGGATCTGCGCCGGCGTCACGCGCGCGAGGCGCGCGCCCTTGAGCGCCAGCCTGGACCGGTGGCGCTCCTGCGCGGTCCCGTCGAGCGCGAGCGACGTGAGCGCGGGCGCCGCGGGCGCCGCGCCGTCGCCCGCGCAGCCCGTGCGCGCGAGGAACTTGCGGAAGTCGACGTTGCCCGACGCGTCCTTGTCGAAGGCCGCCCAGAGGGTGGCGAAGTCCGCGTCCGTCGCGACGACGTTGAACGCCGCGAGCATCCCGCGAAACCGTACCGCGTCGCAGGAGCCCGCGCAGTCGCGGTCGATGGCGCGGAAGGCGCGCCGCGTCGCGGCGAAGTTGCCCTGGAGCCGCTCGCGCAGCGCGGCGACGACCTTGTCCGGCGTCCAGCGGAAGCGGCGGTCGACGGCGGCGCGGCCCGTGCCGCTCTGCTCCCGCTTGGCGAGGTAGGCCATGCGCTGCGTGTCCCGGAACTTGAAGATGGGGTCGTCGGCGATCCCGCCGACGGCGGGCCGCGGCAGCTCCGCCGACACGGCCATGGCGCGGCGCTGCGGGGCTGGAACGACGCGGAGAGCACCCTCGAGCTGCCCAGTCGTTTTTCCTGTGCACTGAAGACATGCGATATCTTCAAGGTGCCGCTTGAAGAGCCGGCATGAGCCCAGTCCTTGATCTGTCGTCGTCCGCCGCCGCCGCCGCGCCGACCGATTGATCTGACTCGCCACCGCCACCGTCCGCGCCGCCATGTCGGCCTACACGAAGGACAACAAGGTGACGCACGCCGGCGTCGCCGTCAACAACTGGGCCGGCGACTTCGACTGCTCCGTCTGCCACCGCAAGCGCCTCACGGCGTCGGAGTTCAGCAAGAAGATGCAGGAGAAGAAGCGCCGCGGCGAGGGCGGCCTCAAGTGCAAGCCCTGCGTCGAGAAGGCGGCCCAGGCCGAGCGCGACGCCGCCGCGGCCAAGGCGGCGGCGGCGCCCGCCGCGCCCGCCGCGCCCGCGGCCGCCGCGGCCGCCGCGACGCAGGTCTGCTCGGCGTGCGAGCGGGCGCTGCCCGAGTCGTCGTTCACGAAGCCCCAGCTCAAGAAGGGCCCGGCGAAGCAGCGGTGCCAGCCGTGCATCGCCGCGGCCGACAGGGGCGAGGCCGACGCCGCGGACGCGAAGAAGGCGGCCGCGCTCGCCGAGGCGAAGAAGGCCGTCAAGGTCGCCGAGGCCACGGGCAGCGCCGCGCAGAAGCTCAAGGCCAACGCCCAGCTCGCCGCGCTCGAGGGCGAGCTCGTCACGGGCCTGAAGCCCATGGTCATCGGCCGCGGGCGCCGCGGCTCCGGCGGCCGGGGGCGCGGCCGGGGCCGCGGCCGCGCGTAATTCCTCGGTTTTTACGTTTCGACGGGCCGCGCGCCGTCGTCCGGGGCGTGGTGGGGCTGGCTCGAGTCGAGGAGCCAGGCGAGCTACTGTCTACTTTCCCAGCTCCCGGAGCAGCGCGGAGAACGACGGCCGGACGCGCGGGTCTTCGCTCATCATCCGCGGCAGGAGCCGCTCGAGCCGCGCGGCCGCGGCCCGGTCTTCCGCGACCGCGATGATGTGCGGCAGGATCCACTCCCGCGCGGCCGCGTCGAAGACGTGGACGCGCCAGTCGAAGGGCGCGCAAGCGCCGTCGACGCAGTCCGACACCTCCGGGCCGCTCAGCAACCGTTCGCCACACTTGGACAAATCCTTCCGTATGACGTGGTTGCCGCACCCGTTGTGCGCCGAGTCCGTGCGCAGCGCGCAGACGGCCGCGCCCGCGTCGGCGTCGTCGCTCGGGCAGGGCTGCGCGGCGCCCGGCTGGAGGTAGTAGGTCTTTATGGGCCGCTCCATGCCGATGCCCTCGATATAGATCCGCGCCCTCTTCAGTTTGTCGGCCTGCTCCGGGTGCCACGTCTTTTTCGTGAAGTGACGGCGCGCGTGCGCGGCGATCGGCCCGGAGTTCGGCGCCGGGCCGTCGACGAGGTAGATGTCGCCGTTCGCGTCGAGCGTGAACTGCTCCGGCTTAAAATCCGTCAAGACGAAGCCGCCCCGTTCGCCGAAGCTCCGAAAGCACCGCAGCCACGCCCGCGCGAGGTCGAGGGGCGCGTCACGCGCCCGCGCGTCGTAGACCTCGGAGTACTTGATCTCGCTCTTCTTGCCGCTGAGATTCAGCGTTCCCCTCCCCGTCGCCACGGGGCCGCCGCCGTTCGACGTCACCCACACCACGTGCGTCGGCGTCTCGTACGCGCCGAACAGCTTCGGAATGCCCGGCTCGCCCCGGAGGCCCTCGAGGAACAGGAGCTCGAAGTAGGCGATGTCGCTCGCGCGGTTGCCAAATTCGAACGCGCCTTCGTGGTGGAGCGTCTTGACGACGACGCGTCGGCCGTCGCGCAGACGCGAGAGCCAGACGTCCTTGTAGCCGCTGTGCGAGAGTACGTGGTCCGTGCGAGTGTCCAGGTCGTCGGGGGAGCGCACGCGCCAGTGGGCGGGAGGAGGAGCGGAGGCGTTCGTGAGCCAGGCATCGAGGCGCTCGAGGTGGTTTGTGGATTGTCCAGGTCGTCGGGGGAGCGCACGCGCCGGTGCGGATCGCCCGCTGTTTCCGTCGACGGCCGTCGCGTCGAGCGGCTCCGCGGGAAATCCGCTTCCCAGCAACTCCTCGACGCCGGCGTCGACGGCCGTCGCGTCGAGCGGCTTCACCGGAAGTCCGCGGGGTACGCCCCGCAGCGACAGCTCGCGCGCGAACAAGGCCATGTGGCTGCACCGCTTCATAGTCGCAGTTGGTTTCAGGCGACGATGGCCTGGTTTCGGATGGCCTGTGATCGGAACGGCCGGCCAGGGGTTCCCGCACGTCTCGGGCCAGAGGAGCAGGTCCGCGGCCGCCATGCAGTGGAGCGCGACGAACGGGTGGCCCGCGCCGTGGAAGCTCACGTCGAAGTCGTTTTCGAGGCCGACCGTGCGGCCGTCGACGAGGTGCGACGCGCCGTCGCGCCGCGCGCCGCCGACGTGTATCCCGACGTCCAAACCCTCGAGGGTCGCGGCGACGGTCTCCGCCGGCGAGTCGCTCAGGATGAGCGCGCGGACGCGGCGCTCCGGGAGCCGCGCTCGCAACCCCGCGACGACGCGGAGCGCGTTCCGCAGGTGCGCGCCCGCCGCCGTCGACGCGCGGAGGGACTTCCATCCGGGGGTGTGGATCAGGTCGCCGAGGCGCGCGTGGACGACGACGCGGAGCTCGCCGTCGGCCGCGCCGCAGTCGACCCAGGCGTCGCGGTCGACGGCCGCGTAGGCCTCGGCGACCGCGCGCCTCCCCCGCGCGGGGTCGTCCGCCGGCGGGAGCGCGTCGAAGCCGAACCACTCGTCGAACGGCGGCGCGACGAAGCACTCGAAGTGGTCTCGGAACAGCGCGACGCCCGTGGGATAGAGCCGGAACACCTCCGTACCCAATTTTTCTTTTTTTCGAGTCTCCCCGCACCTGTGCTTCTTTTCCTGCCAAGAGCACGTCGCATTTGCCGTGCAATCTTGCTTGCTGTGTCTTCGTCTGCAGTTTGAAGTAGCAAAAAGATGCGCGTTGAGCCAATCTCGTTCGTGGCAGTAGAGCGACGGCGCGAAGCCGTCGCCGAGGCCGTCGACGCCGCGCAGGTAGACGCCGCTGTAGCCCACGTACTGCTGGAAGTAGCGCGCGCCCGGGCCCGGGCTGCGGCGGTCGGCGATCATTTCGACGACGCAGTGTCCGACGTGGCCGAGGCCGGCGGGTTCGCAATTGAGCTTCTTTGTATATATTTCCTGAAAATTTTTGAACGACATGATGCGTTCGCCGCAGTCGCTCGGAAAGTAGTTTTTTATTTCGCTGTGTGCGAACGTCGATCCGCGCTCGCAGACGTGCTTCGACACGAGGGTAAAGTCGGGCGAGATCACCGGCGCCGCCAGCGCGAGGCGCCACCATGACGTGTTCGACGCGTCTCGCGCGTCCAGCGCGCCGCGCGCCGCCGCCGCCGCCGCGGCGAAGGCGATCGCGCGGATGAGGCGCATGGTTGAATCTGCGGGGGAATCGACGCGATCGGGACGTCGTCTCCGGAGCGAGCGACCTCGTCGTCGAGCGGAAGGGCGGGCGGTCGTACGGTCCGACGCCTCGCCGATCCGATACGACTTTCTTCGGCGACGGACGACCGCGGGCCCCCGGCGCCGGGACCGCCTCCCCCGCCGGGCGTTCACGATGGTCGAGGCCATGAGGCGGCCATGCGGGGAGGGGGCGGCACGGACGCGCCGCGACGAACAGACCATCGAAACGCATCGAGCTCGGTTCGCCGATTTCAGGCGCTCGACGGGCCTCTCTTCGACGGTTGTCGCCCTCAGAGGGGGGGCGTGGCGGGTCGCGCGGGGGGTGGCAGGGTCTGGGGGCTGGAGTTGGCCCGTTTCGGCACAGGACATCGCGTTAAGCGCTCGGCGCCTAGGCGCCGCGCCGCAAATCTCCACTACTTAAGTACGACTCCACGGCGTCATTGAGGCGTTCATCCGGCCTGTCCCATGGCCGGGGCGCTGGGTTGGCGCAGGGGGTCTGGGCGCGCGAGTCTGCCCGTTTGGCGGCCGAAGGCGACCTGGCCCTCGTTGCGCCGGGCGACGAGCACCGCGGGCACGGCCTCGCGCGCGTCGTCGCGGTCCAACATGTCCCGCCGGCGGGATATGTGGGCGGCGAAATGTTACTGGATCGCGCAGCTCGGCGGGTCGTGGTTCTCGTGGTGGAAGCGCCCCGTCGGCCGGCCGCGGCGGACGCGGACGCGGCGGCCGCGCTTCTCCCGCTCGCGCCGCCGCCGGAGGAACTTGGAGAAGCCGTTGCGGAGCCCCGCGCGAAGGAGGCCGTCCCAGCGCACGAGGGCCGCGGCGTCGAAGTACGTCTCCGCCGCGTCGACGTCGTCGGTCTCGAGCGTCCAGTCGCCCCCGTGGCGCAAATTGCCCGTCACGTCCGTGCTCGCCGCGACGTCGACGCCGAGCGCTTTCTCCAACTGCTCCACGAGTGTGACGCCGTTGGGCGTCGCGGCGATGTCGCACGCGAGGAGGTCGACGCGCCGCAGGCCCTTCGCCCCCGCGATGGCCCGGAGGAGCGGCGCGGCGGCGCCGCCGGCGTCGAACGGCGCGCCGTCGACGGGGATCTCGAGCGCCTTCGCTATGGCCCAGGCTCCCGCCTCCGGCGGACCGTGGTTGACGAGGGCGATCGTGTCCACGGCGCCGCCGAGCGCCTCGATCTTCGCCGCGACGGCCGCCGCGAGGCTCTCGGCGGTCGCCGTCTCCCACTCGTAGCGCAGCACCCACGCTTGGTCCCTCACCGCCGCGACGAGGTCCTCCTGGTCCGGCACGCGCGACGACACGAGGACGACGCGCGCCGTCGCCGTCGATGCCGACGCGCAGGCGAATTTGTTGGGCAGCGCGACGGCGCGCGCGCGCGCCTCGCGGAGCTCGGCGTCGAGGGCGGCGACCTCGTCGTCGCGGTCGTGGTAGATCTGGCCCGCGGCCGCCCAGAGCGCCGCCTCGGCGCCGTCGCGCTGATCCTCGGGCAGCTCGTCGACCACGGGTCGGATGGCCTTGAGGAAGGCCGCCGCCGCCGCGGCGCTCACGTCGTAGTCGTCGTCGCCGCCGGGCACGTGTTCGGCCTCCTCGTCCGCGCTCGGCGCGTATTTCTCCTCCGACGACGACGCGGCGCTGCCCATGGCTCGTGCGAGCAGCCGGACTGCGTCGTTCTCGCAGCCGGGCTGCGTCGTCTCGGGCTGCGTCGTCTCGCAGCCGGGCCGCGTCGTTCTCGCAGCCGGGCTGCGTGTCGTCTCGCAGCGCTGCGTCGAGCTCCCGCGCTAGATCGATCGAGCCCAGATTTACGGCCGGGGGTCCGGCGGCGGCGGCGCCGGGAGGAAGTGCCAGACGAGGCTCTTGAGGACGACGAGGGCGTAGAGGGCGGCGCCGAGGAGGGAGAAGCCGTGGGCGGCGACGTGGCCGTAGCCCGCGGCGACGTGGACGATGGCCGCGGCGACGTTCGCGAGCGCGCCCGCGGCGATGGTCTTGAACGCGCGGTCGCCGAGCGCGCGCCGCAGGGGCAGCGCGGCGACGGCGGCGGCGTAGGAGCCCACGGCGAGGAGCGCCAGGGTCTCCACGGGCACGTACTTGCCCACGCGGAGCACGGGCGGGTCCGGGTCCGCGCGGCGGCTCGCGTGGAGCGCCGCCGCCGCCGCCGCCGCGAGGCCCGCGGCGCGGACGCGCGCGGTGGCCCGCGGGTCGAGGTCGAGGAAGGCGGCGAAGGGGTAGTGCGTCGCCACGAGAAGCAGCGCGGGCCCGCAGCGGTCGAGCGCGGACCGCGGCGGCGGCCGGGGCCGCCGCGGCGGCGCGGCGGCCGCGCCCGGCGGCCGCGGCCCGCGGCCCCGGTGGAGCCGCGCCAAAGCCGCGCCGTAGGACGCCTCGCGCAGGTGCGTCGCCACGGACGCGGCGAAGTAGGCCGCGTGGGCCAGGCCGTAGACGGCGAGCGCCGTCACGCAGGGCCCGTCCAACTCGAGCCGCTTCGCCTCGGACACGAGGAACCAGCCGAAGACGGGGAACGCGCCGAGGCCCACGGCGTGCAGGACCCCGCAGGCGACCTCGAGGCCGACGCAGTTGCCCCGCGCCTCGACCCTCAGCTTCGGCGCCGCGCCGCGCCGCCGCCACGGCGGCCACGCGTCCGCGCGCGCGCCGAGCCGCTTGAACCGCCGCACGGCCTGGGGCCCCAGGCCGTTGCCGCCGACGTCGAGCCGCTCGAGCCGCGGCGCGCCGGGCTTGCGCAGCGCGTGGAGCAGTCGCGCCGCGCCCTCGTCGCCGATGCCGCAGCCCGCGACCCTCAGCGCCGCGAGCGACGGCCGGAACGCCTTCGCGAGCCGGTCCGCGCCCGCGGGGCCCAGGGGCGCGCCGACGACGGCGAGGTAGGACAAACCTTTGCCGCCGCCCGCCGCGTGGAGCGCGTGGCCCAGCGCGCGCGCGCAGCAGCCCGGCGTGAGCCGCGACGCGTCGACGCCTGGGCAGGAAAAGAGTGCGAAATTTCCAACTTTGGAGGCTCATATCTCGGTCGCTTTCCACTCGTTTCGGCTAATTTTTGGACGAGCGATCATCTCTCGGAGCGCTCTCGACGCGTGGATGCTTTTTCCGGAACGCGCGCGCGCGGAACACTTATATTGAAGAGAGCTTGAATCACTCTTTTCCTGCTCCGGTCGACGCCCGCGAGGTCGAGCGCGCGGACGACGGACGACGCGTCGCAGACCGCGTCGACGACGGCTAACAAATCCGCGTCCGCGAAGGGCGCGCCGCCGCTCGACTCGTCGCTGGGCTTGACGCACGCGGAACCGAAGCGGAGCGCGCCGAGCACCGCGCCGTTCGCCGTCGTCGCGTAGCGCGCGCACGCGCGCGCGTAGGCGTCGAGCGCCGCGGCGGCGTCGTAGGGCTTCTCCGTGGCGTTGGGCGCCGGCGGCGATGGGGCGGCGTCGGACGGCGGCGCAATCGGCGCCGCGAGCGCCCGCGTCGCCGCGGCCGCGAGCCGCGCGTCCCCGCGCGGCGCGTCGCGCGGGAAGAACGCGGCGACCACGGACCGCAGGAAGCGGGCGACGCCGGCGGCGTAGGCCTCGCGCCGCGCGTAGAGCTGCTGCGTCTGCCGGACGAGCTGCGCGAGCCAGTCGCGCGGCTCCGGGGCGCTCGTGCGGTTCCACGGCGCCGGGCGCCGCGCGAGCGGCACGAGCAGCGGCGCCGACCGGTTGTTGGTTTCTATGAGCGGATGGAGGAACGTCGCGGGCGTCGCGGGCGTCGCGGGCGTCGCGTGCGTCTCCGCGCCGGCGTAAGCCGCCAAGAGGCCCAGCAACTGTAGCGCGATGGGAGCCCTCATTGCGCCGGCGCGCCAAGCGGCTTGGAGTCAAACGTTTTTTGTTGACCTGCTCGGTGGCCTCGTCTTCCCAGCCTCGTGTCAAAGGACAAGGCTGTAGTCGACAAAGGGGCGGTGTCAATCCGGTTCCGCATCGTCAACGAGCTCCTGCCCAAGAGCACGATGCCGTCAGACGGCGGTCCCAGGTCGCGGACCCGTGAGGTCCCGGCTGCGTACGGACCCCTGAAGCGGTGATCCCCTCTGGGTGGCGGCGAACCGAGAAGGCCGCTCAAGTGAAAGGCGGGCGCCGGGGGGAGCGTGGGTGCTCTCTGACCCTGACGGCGGCGTCGGCGCGGTGTCTAGAAACCTCGTGCGTTCTGGCCGTGTCCGGCGCCAATGCTGGATGGAAAACCGGACCCGTCCTGAGTATGGCACGTCCGCGCGGGCCGCGAAGCGAGTCCACGGACTGCGAGTGAGCCCCCGCGCGCCTGGCCCCTCGGAGCTAGATGCCAGCCCGGCCGCCCGTGGCGGTCGCGGCTAGGCTTGGAGTCCCAGTGCAGCAATGCCTGGTGCCGCAAACCCCCCGGGTAGGCCCTCTAGCTGTTAACCCTGCCTAGCCTAGCTCCGGTTTCCCTCGGGCTTCCAACCATTCGGCTGCTTCCGACGCTGCGACTCGGCCGCTGCCTCGTCCAGCCATCTTCCGACCTCGCGCTGCGCTGCGCCATGGCGAACATGGTGGCTCTCGCGATCGGCGCCTGCCTTGCGGCTCTTGGCCTCTTCGCCGCGATTAGCGCCGGCCTCCCCGACTGGGCGTACGTCTCACACGACATTAGTTTTGGGGGTTACGGGATCAAGTCCGAGTACACGGTGGGGCTGTACAAGGCCAACCACCATTTGGAGATGCACCTCCCTGAAATGAAATCGGAGACTGACGACGATCACGACGTTCCGCAGACGGACGACGACAACGTCTTCGACGACGACGGCGACGACGACTTCAGCGCTGGAGACGACGACGACACCTATGCCTATTTTTACGTCAATCGCGCGTCGACGATTCTTCAGACCTTGTTCTTATTCTTCCTCGCCGCTTTCTATTTCTTTCTCGGGTTCACGGGGAAGCGCGTCAAAGGCGTCGAAATTGCAGGCGGCTGTTTGCTGGGAGTCTTGGGCATCTTTGGTCTTGCGGGAGCGGGCTACTGGAGGAACAAACTGACCGTCGATGATGATGTGCTCGTCGAGGAAAACAACCCTTGCACGGCCGGATGCGGTCTCGAGTTCTTCGTCGCCGTCTCTGCCGTCGTCATGGGCATCGGCATGTGCGGCGCTGCGTTCAAGGCACCTGCACTCGTGGAGAAGGGCGCCGGCGTCGAAGCCCCGACGGGGAGCGAGATGGCCTAAGCAAAAGAGACGGGCCTGGCCGCCCCGTGACCGGTGAAAGCGGCGGCCAAGAAGACGGCCTCCCCCAGCGCCGCGATGCGAGCGGTTCCCCCCGCGCGAGAGGACGGCGCAGCTCCCCACCACGCGCGCGCGCCCTCACACTTCCGCCGGGAGCTCTAGACTCATGCTAAAACTGCCGCCGGGATACGAGCGTCGCAGGCTCCGCCTGCCTTCCCGCGCGCGCGCTCCGTCGGCTGGGTGGAATGATGTTCTAGTGGGAAACAACAGCACAGGGGTGCGGGAGCGGGCGCGGTCCGCGGTGGCTCGGGGCGGCCGGTGTGGTGGTGGCGATGGGGTGGTGGCGACGGCGCGTATCGTGTACAAGCGGGGTGTCGGCCGCGCCTCATATGGCGGCGACCTTGGTGAAGGGCGAGAGCTGGGGGAGGAGCGGCGCGTCCGGCGGCGCGGCGGCCGCGTCGGCGGCGGCGGCGCGGAAGTGCTTGTTCGCGGGCCGCGAGAAGGGGGAGCGCTCCGTGGGCGTGTTCTCGTCGAGGCAGCGCAGGAGCTTGCGGCCCGCGCGGCCCGACGTGGGCGACCGCGGCGCCGAGTTGGCGTTCTCCGCGCCCTCGAGCGCCGGGCTCGGCGCCTGGGGCCGCGGCGCGGGGACGACGATGGGCCGGGGCCGCTCCTTGCGCGGCGCGTCGGCGTCGGGCGAGCCCGGCGCGGCGTCGCGGACGACGGCGACCGTCGCCACCGCGGGCCGGCCCCGGCCCGGCGACGGCGGCGCGGGCCGCTTGAGCTGCGCGCAGCGGCCGACGGCCGCGGCGCGGGCCGGGGGCCGCGGCGGCAGCGCGACGCCGTCGTCCGCGGAGCCGCGCTCGTCGGCGAGGAGTTGGCGCACGAGCTCGGTCTCGGCGGCGTCGTCGAGGCGCCGCGCGGCGACGAAGCGGCCGCCGAAGGTGGGGTTCGCCTTGGCCGCGCGCGCGACGGACCGGTACGCGCCGCGGAGGCCGTCGAGGTCGAGCGCCGCCCACGAGTGGAGCCGCTCGGAGCACGCGAGCCACTGGAGGATCTCGAGCACGCGGCGCTCGCTGTCCGACGCGAGGCCGCCCAGGGGCACGGCGACGCGCGCGGCGACGCGGAGCCGGTCGCCGAGCGATTCGTAGAGCACCGTCGCGTGCGCGGGCTTCGTCGACGACGCGAGGACGACGACGCAGCCCGTCGCCGCGACGACCCGCGCCGCGCGCGCGCCGACGTCCCGCAACGCCCCGAGGTCCGTCGCGTGGCTCCGGAGGTCGAGGAAGAGCGCGCGGCCGGCGGACGCGGCCGGCGACCCGGGCGCGGACGACGACGGCGTGTGCGCGACGGAGCCCGCGGGCGTCGACGCCGCCGACACGGGCGCGGCGCGCGGCGCCGGCGCGGGGTCCGCCGCGCGGCGCGCGCAGCCCCGGAGCGTCGCCCCGTCGACGTAGGACAGGCGCAGGCCCGACGCCGTCGACGACGCCGTCTCCTCGCGCGCCGTGTCGACGACGAGGCCCGCGAAGGAGTCGCGGCTCAGCGCGAGGGACACGCCGCCGGCGACGGGCGGCGGCAGGGCGCGCACGGCGCCGTAGGCCTGGCGCGGCGCCGGCCAGTTCTCGAAGGCGACGGCGTGCGGCGCGCCCCGGCCCCGCGGCGCCGCGGCCGGCGCGCCGGCCGTCCGCCGCTGCTGCGACCGCGCGACCGCGGCGGCGGCGACGGCCGACGCGAAGCCGGACTGGGGGCCCGCGGCCTCGCGGCGCGCCCAGGCCGCCGCGGCGCCGCCGACCTCGGGGCCCCACGACACGCCCGGCGCCGCGGCCGGCGCCCGGCCGGGCGACGCGCGCTTCCGCCGCGCGCCCCGGGGCTTGGGGTCCGTCGACCCCTGCGTCACCACCGACGCGAGGTCGTCGGCGTCCGCGATGCACCGCGGGCTCAGCTGCCGCTCGCCCCCGGTGACCCGGCGGAAGAGCGAGAGGCCTTCGACGGTTCCGGAACCGTCGCCGGCGTCGCCGGCCGCGTCGGGCTCGGGCGCCCGCATGGAGAGGAGCGTCTTGGCGATGTCAAAGGCGTCCTACGGCGCGGGGGCGAGGGTCGCGGCGGGGCCGCGAGGGCGGGGATCGGGGAAGGCGCGCGGGCGGGAGAGGCCGCGGCGGCGCGGCGCGCGCGCGGAGCCGCGCCTCTGGGGAGGCCGGCGCCGGGCGCGTGGGCCCGCGGGCGGGCCGCGGGTGCGCGCGGGATGCGGCGCCGGAGGGTGTGGCGTCGGGGGATTTCGGCAGCCGGGGGGGCGACGGCAACGCACCATCGTCGAGAATTGTTTCGCTGCTGCCGTGTCGCGGCGCACGGTGGGGCCGCGGCGGGCTCGCGGCGGCGCGCGGGCGAGAGCCGGATGCGTCGCCCGCTGGTTGGACGAGCGGGTCGGTTTGTCGCGCGGTCGGGGCGCGGCAATGAACGTTGTCGCTCTCGGCGGAGTTTTGTTGCGAGAGCGGCAGGCCGACTGATAAACTGCTTCAGGTGGAAGCCCATGATATGGTTTGCATGATTAGTGGTAATAAATCGGCGATTGGGTGGCCGTGGGGAGCTTTGATATTGAAATTAGCTCGATTAACGTTCACGCTGGGGGAATTTCTAAAACAGATCCACGTCGTGGCGCCAACGCGCGAGACATACACAGCAGTTTTGAACGACCGGTAACAGCGCAGAAGCTTAACATTTTTTGTGTTGATGGCTCTCTCTCTCTCTCTCCTGTCCGGCTCGCCGACGCCCCGGCCCGCACGTCGAACGCCAGACGCCGGCCCGCCAGACCCCGCCTTTCTCCCCTCAAGAACCCCCACGCGCCCGCGACACCATACGCAACGCACACGCCGCGGTCCTCGTCGCGTTAGGCGAGCCCCGCGCGCGTCGCGCGCGCGGCCGGCGGCCCCGGTCCTCAGTCGAAGTTCGCGTCGTCGAGGAGGAAGTCCATGAGGTCGTCGTCGTCCATGATCTTGGACTTGGAGTTGGCCCGGCCCTCGCCCTGGGGCGCCGGCGGCGCGTAGGGCGACGCGTTGACGCGGCTGGACCCGTGGAGCGCGGACGGCCCGCCGGCGGCCGCGTCCGCCTCGTTGACCGCGCGGTGGCGCCGGCTCTGGGCCTGCGGCGCGTAGCGCGCGAAGACGCGGTCGTCGACGTCGTCGCCGAGGCTCGACGCCGCGAGGTCGAGGTCCGCGAGGAGCGCGTCGGCGTCGTTCGCGTCGAAGGCGCGCGGCGCCGCCGCGGCGCCGCCCCGGAGGTCCGCGGCGGGGCTGAGCTTGGCGAGGATGACGGAGACGTTGTCCCGCGAGTCGCGGTCGTCGATGGCGTGGTGCACGAGGTTCAGCGCGGCCGCGTCGAGGGGCCGGCCCGCGCGGAGCTGGTCGCGCGCGAAGTCGACGGCCTCCTCGCTCGTCAGCACGTCGTAGAGGCCGTCGCACCCGATCAGCAGGAAGTCGTCGCCGTCGCGGAGCTGCACCTCCGTGATGTCCGGCTCGCAGGACACGGCCGGGGGCGCGTCCGGCGGCGACTTGAACGCAAAGTCGCCGAGCGCGCGACTCACGGCGATCTGGCCGTTGACGCGGCGGTTCGCGACGAAGCCGCGGGCGGCGACGACGCGCGCGACCTCGTCGGGCCGGTCCGCGCGGCAGTCCGTCGTCAGGTTGCAGTAGCCGTCGCGCGTCGCGAGCACGCACCGGCAGTCGCCGAGCGACGCGACGTAGAGCCGGTCCGTGCCGTCGAAGAGGCACGCGAGCACGGTCGACCCCGAGGCGTCGCGCTCCCGGTCCGCGCGCTTGCGCAGCTCCGCGTCCGCGTCGAGGAACGCGTCCCACAACGCGTCGCGCCACGACCGCGCCGGGTCCTTGAGATTCCAGAGCACGCGCTCCGGCAGCAGCTCGCTCGCCCACTCGGCGCAGCGCTTGCCGCCGTGGCCGTCGAAGACGATGAGCAGGGCCGCGTTCGCCGTGTCGCGCTCCGGCACGCGGATCCGCGTCCGCACGTGCGCGACGTCCTCCATCGCCGCGCGCTTGCCCTGGTCGCAGCCGTGGCCCGCGACGACGTCCAGGGGCCCGGCGCTCAGGCCCGGCGCGTCGTCGCGGCCCGCCGCGGGCTCCGGGCGGCGGTCGCCCCGGAGCCGCCGCGCGTCGCGCGGCGGCGGCGGCCCCCGGCAGCCGAGCCGCGGGTCGCCGCGGTGGAAGAGGCGCCGGAGCGCGTAGAAGACGACGGCGCTCGAGTAGGACCGGCTCCAGCCGCTCCGCGCGTCGAGGAGCGGCAGCCGCACGCTGCCCATGGGGTCGACGACCTGGCTCCGCTGCACGCGCGGCGGCAGGTGGTCGAGCGGCGCGTTGCAGTGGCACCGCGGGGGCTGCCCCGGGAAGCCCGCCACGTCCAAATGCACGTCGAAGGTCACGGGGGCTTCCAGGTCCAGGTCCGGCGCGGGCTTGATCTCGAGCACGAACTGGCAGCAGGGCTCGACGTCGAGGCCCACGCCGCCGAGCTGGGCCGGGATCATCCGCAGCTGCTTGAACTCGAAGGCGAGGCGGCCCTCGTCGAGGGCGCCCGCCGGCCGCATGGCGCACGCGTCGATGTCGCGGCGCGGGAGGCTGGGCTGCCCCGAGACTTTCTCACGGGAGCGGCTGGACGGCCATCGAGCAGCCCGCGTGCCCGTTGATCAGACGCCAACGTGTGATGCACCGTTATGAGGTTGCACTTTGTTAGCGGTTCACGGCGCCGGCGATGACCGTGCGCGCCTGGCCCGCGAGCTTGACGCGGTCGCCGGCGACGACGCATCTGACGACGCCGCCGCGGGGCGACGCCTGGTAGCCGACGACGGCGCCGTCGCCGTCTCGGAAGTGGGGCGCGAGCGCGCAGTGCGCGGAGCCCGTGACGGGGTCCTCGTCGATGCCGATGGCCGGGCCGAAGAAGCGGCTCGAGAAGTCGGCCTCTGTTCCGCCGCGCGCGTCCCCCGCGCAGCAGAGCACGACGCCGCGGACGTCCTCGATTCGCGCGAGCCTCGCGCCGTCCGGCGCCGCGTTTCTGAAGTCGTCGAGGCTCACGACGACGAGCAGGTCCCGCGACAGCGGCGACTTGTGGAGCGACGCGATCGCGGGCACGCCGAGCGCGGCCTGTAGCCGCGAAACGAGGTCCGCGTCGCGCGGTACGTCCGCCGGCGCGTCCTTGGGGAAGTCGAGCTCGATGTAGCCGCCGTCGAGTTTCCGCGCGTTGAGCACGCCGGACCGCGAGTCGAAGGCGACCTCGTCCAAAGCCGCGTCGTCCTCGAAGAGCGCGTGCGCCGCGGCGAGCGTGCCGTGGCCGCAGAGGTCGACCTCGGCGCCGGACGGCGTGAACCAGCGCAGGCCGTAGCGTCTCCGGGCCCTGCGCTGGAGGAAGGCCGTCTCCGACAGGTTGAACTCCGCCGCGACCTTGGCCATCCACGCGCCGTCGCCGTGGCGGAAGACGACGGCCGCGGGGTTGCCCGAGAAGTCCTCCGTCGCGAAGGAATCGCAGACCTTGCAGGCGACGGTCGTGGCGTCGCGCGTGCACTCGAACCAGGGGTCCTTGCCGTGGACGATGGCGCTCAACCCGTCGACGGCGAAGCCCGCGCGCGCGTAGAGTCCCAGGAGCGGCGCCTTCGCGATGAGCTTCACGGACGCGACGCCGTCGCCGGCGACGGCTTCGGCGTACTGCCTGAGGCCCTCGAGCGCGACGCCGCGCCGCCGGAACGCCGGCGCCGTCACGACGCTGTGGATCGCGAGCACGGGGCCCGCCGCCGCGTGCGTCGCCATCGACGCCTCCGTGAACGCCTCGCACCGCGTGCCGCAGATGAAGCCCGCGAGCTCGCCGCCGACCATGCACTTGCGGAAGTAGGCGCCGGCCTCGCGCTGGCGCAGCACGAACGACTCCAGCGACGCCGCCTCGTCCGCCGGGTAGCTCGCGGCCTCGAGCGAGTGGAGGTGGGCGACCTCCGACGCGCCCACGGGGACCAGCTCCACGTCCACCGGCGTGGACTTGAGGCGCTTGGTCGTCGCGGACATGGTGCGCGGCTGCTGGAGAGCGCTCGTGAACGTGAATAGCAGGCTCAGCAGCGCGCGCATGCGGCTGACGACGAGGCTGGACGGCGAGGAGAGCTGCCACAAAAGCAAGGCGATGGCTCTCCGCTGAGCCAGAGGCCGCGCGAGCGCTTTCCACGAGCGCTTTCCACGCTTTCGCACCGGCTGCGCGCGATGGCGGCGAAGGAGCTCGACGCGACGTGGCTCGGCCTGCTGGGCCTGCGGGGCGACGGGCGCAAGGTGAGCGAGCACCGGCGCCTCGGCGTCGCCTGCGGCGTCGCGCGGAGCCGGTACGTCGACGGGTCCTGCGAGCTGACCATGGGCCTGACGCGCGTCGTCGCGCACGTCGCCGGGCCGCGCGAGGCGCCGCGGCGGTCCGACGAGGTGCACGACCGCGGCACGCTCGAGGTGACCGCGGCCGTCGCGCCGTTCGCGGCCGTCGGCGAGCGGAGCGGCGGCTCCCGCGACCGCGCGTCGCGCGAGCTCGCCGCGCACGTCGCCCGGGCCCTCGCGGGCGCCGTCGTCCTCGAGCGCTACCCGCGGTCGCGCGTCGACGTCCACGTCCACGTGCTCTGCGACGACGGCGGCGCGGCGTCGTGCGCCGTCAACGCCGCGAGCCTGGCCCTCGTCGACGCGGGCGTCTTCCTCCGCGACGTCGCCGCGGGCGCGACGGTCGCCGTGCACCAGAAGCGGCTCGTCTGGGACCCGACGCGCGACGAGCAGCGGGGCGCGTCGTCGCTCGACGTCGCCGTGCTGCCCCAGTTCGGCACGGTCCTCTCGGCGCACCTCGACGGCGAGGCGCTGCCCCAGGGCGAGCTCGGCGCGCTCACGGACGCCGCCGTCGCCGCCGCCTGCGAGATCGGCGACGCGCTCGCCGCGGAGGTCAAGGCGACCGTCGCGCACGCCGTCGACGTGGTAGCAGCGTCGGCGGCCGCCGCGCGGCGGGACAGCGCGTAAGGGGGAGCTATGTTACGCCGCCGACGGCGCGGCGGGGGGGCGCGCGCTCACCTGTAGTGGTGCTCCGCGGCGAGGTTCTTCGCGATGGCGAACTCCCACTTGTCGCCGTTGTTGAGGAGCTTCTCCTTGTCGTAGATGAGCTCCTCGTGGGTCTCGGCCGTGAACTCGTAGTTGGGGCCCTCGACGATGGCGTCGACGGGGCAGGCCTCCTGGCAGTAGCCGCAGTAGATGCACTTCGTCATGTCGATGTCGTAGCGCGTCGTCTTCCGCGACCCGTCCGCGCGCGCCTCGGCCTCGATGGTGATGGCCTGGGCCGGGCACACGGCCTCGCAGAGCTTGCAGGCGATGCACCGCTCCTCGCCCGACGGGTACCGCCGGAGCGCGTGCTCGCCGCGGAACCGCGGGCTCAGCGGGCCCTTCTCGAAGGGGTAGTTGATCGTCACCTTCGGCTTCGAGACGACCTCGCCCGTGATCGCGATGCCGCGCCAGATGTCCGTGAGGAAGAGCACCTGGGGGGGGTGCGGGGTGACGCGCGGCCGACGTTTCGGTTTCGGGCGCGCGGGAGCGGGCGGCCGGCGCGCGCGCGGC
>NW_008705562.1:1064535-1088450 GCF_000186865.1 Aureococcus anophagefferens
GCCGGGCGCCGCACCCCGGCCATGCGGTCCCCGATCTCCTTCCACGACGTCGCCACGCCGCCGTACTCCGTTTCCGTGCTATCGTTCTTCTCCGGGACCTGGGAGAATGCCCGGGGCGCCGCCCACCGGTTCGCGCCCACCGCGGGCCGCGCGCACGCGGCGCGGGCGCTCAGCGCTGATCTGCGGAGGAGGAGCATGTCCAAGCGATGGCCTGGAAATCGACCACCAGCGTTTTGGCAACTTTGCGCCACCGGACGTGAACGCGCGGCGCCTCGAACACCCTCTCGACGCGTCGCATGGGCCCCCTAGGCTCCCCCTCTCTTCAGACCCCGAAACAAACAAAAACAAAATTACCCGTCGGCGCAGTAGCCGTCGTCGTCGTCGTCCTCCTCCTCCTCCTCCTCGACGGCCTCCTTCGGGTCCGGGACGGCCGCCGCGTCGCCGCCCGGGCCGTCCGCGTCGGCGACGGCGCCCTCGTACGCGCGGCCGAACTCGTTGGCCCGCGTCTTGTCGACGCGGTACGTGTACCACTGGTAGAGGAAGATGAGGAACACGACGTCGTCGCGGAGCGTCATGAGCCGGTGCTTCAGCGGCATGTCGACGACGAACGCGAACGCGTCGTCGATGAACGTGTTGAAGATCTTGTACGCGAAGGACTTGACGGGCAGGTGCGCGACGGACTGGAGCTTGTAGTTGATGTAGAGCTGGGGCGTCATCATGACGAACCCGAAGTAGTACACCAGGTCCGCGAGCGACGACACGGCCCACGAGTAGTACGCCTTGTGCTTGTCGTGGACGAGCGAGTACCACGCGACGCCGAAGAGGAGCGGGTAGGTCGCGAGGTAGAGGTGGCGCGACGCCTCGGCGTCGTACTTGGCCGTGGCCTTGGCCTTGGGCTGCTTCAGCGGCGCGGTCACGAACGCCGGGTAGACCAGCAGTCCCGACCGCCGGAGCACGAGCGTCGGCTTCAGCACGCGCTGGATCTTGAAGAAGTCGCCGACCAGGGTCATGAAGAGGCCCAGGAGCACGATCTTCCCCGCCTCCGCGTCCTGGAGGTACAGGTACAGGATGAGGTCGCGCGCGAGGGCCCAGAGCAGCGTCGACGCCGACACGCCGTGGAACGTCTCCCGTCCCACGTAGAAGCCGACGTCCTCGGAGAACGCGCAGTAGTCCAGGCCCACGTGCAACACGGCGATGGCCTGGGACACGAAGTACCGGAAGACGCGCGCGTCGGAGATCTGGTACCGCAGGTCGTCGACGTCGAGCTCCGGGAGCACCGTCTTCGCCATGCCCAAGAGCTGCGCCGCGACCGTCGCCCGCAGGCCGAAATGCAGGGGCCCGTGCGTCGCCACCGCGAAGCGCATGGTCGGGTCCGGGTGGCTCACGTTGCGGGACATGGGCCGCGCGTGCTTCTCGAGCACGAGCGTCTCGTCGAGGAACGCGGCGGGCATGTACGCGAGCGACCCCCGCCGCTCGCGGACGTCGAAGGCCACGCCCAGGTTCGGCAGGCCCTCGCGCGCGACCCGGCTCGGCAGGGCGCCGTCGCCGCCGACGTCCAGGAGCCGCAGCACGGGGGCGAAGGTCGTGAACTTCCAGTGCGGCCGGATCTGGTCCGCGTCCTCGTCCTCCTCGCGCTCGCCCTCCAGCAAGCTCCGCGGCCGGTCCCGCCGGCTCGCGACCTTGGCCGGCCGCGTGAGCTCGACGGAGCCGACGCAGTAGGCCGACGCCGCCAGCGTCGTGTCGTTTCTCGGCTCCCACGTCGCGTTACGCCGCGGCGGCGCGACGAAGACGTGCGCGTGGAGCACAGCGCCGCCGCGCGTCCGCACGGCGGCGGGCACGGGCACGGCGAAGGACGCGTCCAAAGTTGTAACGTTCCGCGCCGCGTAGACCGGCGCTTTCCCCCGCGACTCCTTGGGGTCGCCGGACATGGACGCGAAGACGAAGACGTCGACGGCGCCCGCGGCCCAGGGCCGCGCGCAGCGGCCCGCGGCGCGCTCGGCGTCGCCGCAGCTCGGCACGTGGCCGATGGTCCGCACGACGTGGCAGCAGAGCATCGCGTAGAAGATCAGGAACTTGACGAAGCCGCTCGCCATCTTGTCCGTGAAGGTGATCGTCGACCGCGCGAAGGCCGTCATCTGGTCGTCGACGGTGTCGAGCAGCGCGATCTCGTTGGACGTCGTCGTCGTGAGCGCGCTGGACGGCATTGCGTCGTCGTGCGGCGGCCAAGGCGCGGCGGCGTCGCCGCTGCTGGGCTCGCTGGGCTCGTCCATCATTGCCAAAGAGCTTTGCGAGTCGCTATGGGGGGTCTTGCTCCGGCGACGGCGTCCGATGGCCGACGCGTCGGACGCCCGAACGTGCGGTTTTTGGCTAGCGGCCAGGGACGCCCGGTGGCTATACGTGACAAAAACAAGCGCTCGGATTGGGACGAATGGCTAGCCGTTTCGCTGGCTTGAGTACCAAACACGTACGCGCGGGCCGGGAGCGGAGACCTCTGAGCCCAAGCTTCCGACGCACGGCAGCCCGCTCTGGTGGTCGGAGTGGCCTTCCATGACCCCTAGGCGTAAGCCTGACCGTCGGTGCCCCCATCGGAGGTGGTTCTGGCGTCGACCAAATTCCACCGCGCGGGCCTCGTCTCCGCGGGGCTGCCGCGGCGTACACGTAGTGCCGGTGGATTCGGTCGCGCCAGAGGCAGCTCCCGTGCTCCGTGGCGCGGAAGAACTCGATTCGGGGCGTCTTGCCAGGTACCTTCGGCACGTAGCCGATGGCGGCCATGAGCTTGTCGAACTCGGGGCCCATGAGGGCCCTCTCGTGCTTGTGGTAATTTTCTTCGGCGAGCCACTCGGCCTTGGCGATGGCGTGAGAGAAAGGGACTCCGGCTCGATCCGTCGGGAGAGAGATCCATCGCCCGAGCCTGAGGAGGGCCCGCCGGCGAGGTATCCGCTGGGCACCCGTGGGCGCCCGCCCCTAATGCGAGCGGGCTCAGTGCCTAAGCAGAAGGGCGAGAAGTACTACACCGTCCTCAAGGCCAAGGGGGAAGACCAGGAGGCCCGCGACATTCTTCTCATCGTCCTGGCCAAGCACGACGAAGTCCGCCGGCCCTACGGACAGGGCTTCAAGAAGTTCGCGGCGTCCGAGTTCAGCCGGTCGCACGGGCCAATTCGTCTTCAAGGGCGACAAGCTCCTCGCGGACGCGACGACGCGCGCGTGCGCCGCCGCGGAGTTTGGGGGGGGGGGCGACGCCGCAGGAGTCCAGGGCGGCCCTCGGTAACTTGCCATCAAGTTGATGCTCGTCTTCGGCGAGCGGAAGCTTATGGAGGCCTAACCAGCGCAGCAAAGGAGGCCTTCTAACCAGCGCAGCTAAAACAACCATGGACGCCTCTCGCCGCTCCCAGCTCGTCGCCATGGAGGAGGAGCAGAAGCACGACGACGCGCAGCCCGCGCCGCCGCCGCCGCCGCAGCCCAGCGCGCCGACCCTCGCGTCGTGCCTCGCGCTGCTCGCGGGCGCCAGCGACGAGCACAAGGTCGCGGGCCTGCTGCTCCTGGCGCGCCAGGACGGCGCGGCGCTCGCGAGCGTCGCGGCGGACGTGTCCGCGAAGCTCGCGGGCTTCCTCGCGCGGCTCCTGCGCACCGGCGGCGACGGCGACGCGTTGACGGCCGCGCAGCGCGCGGGCCTCCACGTGACCGCGAAGCTCGCGTCCAGCGCCGACGGCGCGCGGGCCGCGCTCCGCGCCGACGTGCTGCCCGCGGTGGGCGAGCTCGCGGGCCGGGCCGCGGACGCGGCGACGGTCGCGGAGCGCGGCGACGGCGGCGGCGGCGACGGCGGCGACGGCGAGGCGGACGGCGGCGACGCGGACGGCGCGGACGGCGCGAGCGCCGCGACGGACGGCGCGGACGGCGCCGCGGCGGTCGGCTGCCTGGCGGCGCTCGTCGCCGGCGACCCGGAGGCCCTCGCGGCGTCGGGCGTCCACGGGTCGTCCGTCGTCGCGCTCGCGGCGGCGAGCGACGACGGCGGCTGGGCGGACGTCGCGGCGCTGCTGCGCGTCGCCGCGGCGGGCGGCCTCCTGGGCACGCCCGAGCTCGCGCGCGTCGCGGCGCTCGCCGAGGCCGTGCGCGGCGACGCGCGGTTCTGGGCCCGCGAGGCGCGCCTCATCGAGGCGGCGGCGCTCGGCGCGAGCACGCTCGCGGGCCCCGCGCGGCCGGCCGCGCTGAGCTCCGAGAGCGCGGCGGCGCTCGGCGCCGCGCGGGCGGCGGTCTGCGCGGCGCTGCCGCGCCTGCTCCTTCGGGGCGGCGCGGCGGAGGCGGACCGGGACGCGGCGCTCGGCGCGGCCGCCGTCGCCGCGGCGGGCTTCGGCGACGACTGGCTCGCGGAGAAGGAGGGCGCCGTGCTCCGCCTCGTCGCGCGGTCCGCGGCCGCGGAGGCGCGGCTCGCGCTCGACGAGGCCGTCGCGCTCTTCGAGGCCGACGCGGCCTGGGCCTCCGGGCGCCTCGAGCGCGCGGCGAACGTCGCGCCGCTGTGCCTGGGCCTCCTCGAGCGCCTCGCGCGGACGCTCGTCGGCGAGCGCGGCGGCGACTCGGGCAGCGACGACGACAGCGACGGCGGCGGCGGCGACCTCGCGGCGCGCTGCGCGCCGGACGCGCTCCTCGACGTGCGGGCCGCGCTCTACGACGCCGCCGACGCGGCGCTGGGCTTCGCCGTCGAGGCGCGGCTCCTCCGCGACGCGCTCGCGTCGGGCGTGCGGCCCCGCGACGCCAAGGGCGACGCGGCGCTCGCCTTCGCGCTCGGCCTCTGCCGCGCGGCCTTCTCCTTCCTGGGCCTCCTCGCGGCGGAGGACGAGGACGGCGGCGGCGCGGGCGACGACCTCTCGCTCCGCGCGCGGCTCGACGACCTCCGGCCCTTCGTCGCCGACCTCATCGCCCTCGACCGCGCGCCGCCCCTCGCGCCGGCCGCGGCCGCGCCCGCGGCGGCGCCCGCGGGCGACTCCGACGACGGCCCCGACTCCGACGACGACGACATGGACTTTGGCACCTAAGTCGCTTCGACCGCGAGCTTGCCTTTCGACGCCGGGTGGAGCAACGTTGGTGCAAGTTGAACCTCAACTTCGCTCGTTGATTGATCGTATGTGCTGGTTGCTACTTCCGTCGCCGTCGCTGCGCGAGCATAAGTAGCTCGCACGCCCGCGTCAAACTTCTAGCCGCAGCGCGCGTCGGAGCTCTCGGAGATCCAGTTGCAAGAATTTCTTGGGCTTGCCGTTGGCGTCCCAGCTCTCGCCGTCGCAGCGATGAACGCCTATGCGACGCTGAAGCAGTTCGGCCTGCCGGCCGTCGCCGGGTCGCTGGCCGTCTGCGTGAGCCACCCGCTCGAGCTGACGAAGGTGCGGCTCCAGCTCGACAACGAGCTCCAGGCGCGCGGCTCCGCGGGCCGCTACGGCGGCTGGCTCGACTGCGTGCGCGAGTCCTGGCGGGCCGGCGGCGTCGGCAACCTGTGGTCCGGCCTGCGCTTCGGCGTCGCGCGCGAGTTCGCCTTCAACTGCGCGCGCATCGGCTCCTTCGAGCCCGCGCTCGCGGTCGTCGGGCACCCGATGGCCGCGGGCTTTCTCTGCGGGTCGCTCGGCGGCTGCGTGGCGAACCCCGTCGAGGTGCTCAAGGTGCGCTTCCAGGCCCTCGGCGGCGCGACGGGCCACCAGCACGCCGCGTTCTCGAACGCGGGCTTCTGGGCGTCGCTCCGGCGCCTCGTCGCCGACGAGGGCTGGCGCGCGTGCGCCAAGGGCCTCGGCGTGTCGACGCTCCGCGGCGCGCTCGGCCCGGGCACGCAGCTGCCGGCCTACTACGAGCTGAAGCGGCGCTGCGCCGCCGCGGGCCTCGACGCGGACTCGCCGGCCGTCCACGGGTGTTGCTCCGCGGCGTCCGCGGGCGTGTCCATCGCGTTCTGCAACCCGGCGGACGTCGTCCGCACGCGCGTCTACAACGGGCCCGCGGGCAACGCGCGCTACGCCGACGCCGTCGACGCCTTCCGCAAGATCCTCGCCGCGGAGGGGCCGACGGCGTTCTACAAGGGCGCGGGCTCCCACTTCCTCCGCCTCGGGCCCCACATGGTCCTCGTCTTCGTCATCTTGGAGCAGCTCCGCCTCGTAGCGCCCTAAGGGCTGTTTTTCTTCGATGCGAACGGGGACGTTAGGAGCTCAGCTGCCCCGGCGCTTCTTCTTCCGCGGGGGCCCGCGGTGCCGCGCCGCGCGGTCGAGGTCCTTCGCGGCCTTGCGCCGCCGCGAGTTCGGGTCGGCCTTGGGCGCGTGGGAGCCGCCGGGCTGGTAGGCCTTTTTGTCCGAGGAGAGCTCGTGGAGGGGCTCGCCGTTGGCGATGGCGCGCGATATGGCCGCGGCGAGGACGCGGTCGGGCTTGGCGACGAGCGCGGTGACGACGCCCTTGGAGCCCGCGCGCGCGGTGCGGCCCGCGCGGTGGATGTAGTCGACGGAGTTGCGCGGGAAGTCGAACATGACGACGCGGGGCACGTCGGGCACGTCGAGGCCCCGCGCGGCCAGGTCCGTGCAGACGAGCGTCGCCGCGCCGCCGGCGGCCGCCGCGGCGCGAAAGTCCGCGAGCGACGCCTCCCGCTCCAGCGAGTTCATCTCGCCGTGGTAGCAGAAGAGGTCGCCGTCGCCGCCGCGCTCGCGCAGGCCGTGCTCGACGGCGCGGCAGGCGCCCACGGTGTTGCAGAAGACGAGCGCCGCGCCCTTGCCGCCCTGTAAAGAAGTCGAAAGGGCCGCGAGCTTGTCCTTGCCGACGACGTCGACGGTGTCCAACCGCGCCGTCGCGATGGCGCGGTGGAGCTGGGACGACTCGACGAACCCGAGCTCCGGGAGGAAGGCCCAGTTCTCCGCGCGCGCGCCCCTGGGGCCGAGCGCCTTGTTGACGGCTTTCGTCATCGTCGCCGTCGTCGCGACGAGCTGCGCGGGCTTGGCGTCGCCGCCCTCGGCCTTGGCGCGGCTCTTGGCGATGCGCTTCGTCGCCTTGAGGATCTTCTCGAGGTCCGCGCCGAAGCCCTGGCTCAGCATCGTGTCGACCTCGTCGACGACGACGGTCGACACGCGCGACACGTGGACGTCGCCGAGCTCCCAGAGCTTCACGAAGCGGCCCGGCGTCGCAACCAGAATATCGTAGGGGGCGCTGCCGAGCTTCGCGCGCTGCTTGCCGACGCCGTCGCTGCCGCCGAAGCAGCCCCGGCACGACGCCTTGCAGACGTGCGCGACGGATTTCGCGACCTGGAGCACCTGCGCCGCGAGCTCGCGCGTGGGCACGAGCACGACGGCCCGCGGCCGCCGCGGCTGGCGCAGGTCGCCGAGGCCGTCGCCGGCGCTCAGGGCCGCGAACTCCTCGGCCTTGAGCCGGCTCAGGACCGGCAGCAGGTACGCGAGCGTCTTCCCGCTCCCCGTCTCGGCCGCGAACATGACGTCCTCGCGCCCGAGCACGCGCGGGATCGCGAGCTTCTGGATCTCCGACGGCGCCGTGAGCTCCAGCGTCTCCACGGCGTCGACGAGGCCCTCGTAGAGCCCGAGGGCGCCCCAGCCCTCGCGCTGGATCTCCGACGCCGCCAGCGACCGCAGGGGCGCCGCGGGCCGCGTCGACGCCTTGAGCGACGACGCGAGGCCACCGCGGAGGCCCGGGACGGACCGCAGCGCGCGGACGCACGCGAGCATGGCGAGGAAGAGCCGCATCAACAGCGCGCAGGCGATGAGCTCTCTTCGGCAAGCTTCCGCAACTACTAGTAGAATTCGTCGGCACTGCATGTTTCCCTTCAACCCGTCGGCCGCGGCTAAAATGGCTGCCCATCCGGGGCACGCCGCTCCTTTGTCCGAGATGGGTACCAACCCTGGGCATGCCACCCGAACGATCGACCCCAAGGAGGCCCTGCTCGCGGCGCTCCAGCCCTTCATCGAGTCCGTCGGCGAGGCCCTCGTCGGCGAGACCGTCGAGCGCCTGCTGCGCCAGACCTGCGCGCTGTCGCTGCAGCTCGCGGCGCGCGAGCAGCTGCGCGCGGAGCAGACGCACCTGCTGCCGCGGATCCTGGACGAGCTGGTCGCCGAGGAGGTGCGGGCCATGGCGCCGGCGATCGCGCGCGAGTTCGTCCGCGAGGAGACGGCGCGCTACATGTTCGAGCGGCGCGTCGAGACGGTCTACGGCGGCGCGTACCTCGAGGTCGCGCCGGACCTGATCGCGGGCGCGGCGGCCGCGGCGCTGGCCGAGGCGCGCGAGGCCGCGCTCCTCGGCGCCGTGGTCGAGGCCGCGGTCGCCGCGGAGTGCCGCGCGGCGGCCGCGGCGGAGCTCGCGGCCGCGGCGGCCGCCGCGCGCGAGGCCGAGGCGGCGGCGGCCGCGCGCGCGGTCCGCGACGCCGCCGAGGCGCGGGCCCTCGCCGGCGCCTGCCTGCGCCACCTCGCGGGCCTCCTCGGGAGCGGGTCGACGTCGCTTTTGGCGCACCGCGCGGCGACGCTCCGGGCGACGAAGATCGCCGTCGCGCGGCTCGACGGCGCGCTGCGGGCCGCGGCGGGGCCCCGGGACCGCCTCGCGGCCGAGCCGGGCCTCGCCGACGCCTTCCGCGCGTCCTGCGCGGACGCGGGCGCGGACCTCCTCTCCGCGGACCTCCTCGCGGCCATCGCGGCCGCGGAGGCGGCGGCCCAGCGGCGCGAGGACGCGGCCTACGGCCGGCCGCCGCCGCCGCCGCCGCCGCTGCGGTCCCCCGGCGCGTCGTCGCGCCTCGCGTCGACGGGCTCGCCGGCCGGCCGCGCGCGGAAGCGGCCGGCGGCCGCGCGGCCGCCGGCCGCGGGCCCGCCCCGCCCCGCCCGCGGGAGCCCCGGCTAGGTTACGCGGCCATGGGGCCCTTGAGCGCCGAGTAGGTCGGCATGGTCGGGCACGGCTCGTCGACGGTGAGCGCCTTGAGCCGCTTCACCTTCTCGACCTTGGCCTGCGTCGAGATGCTCGTGTCCTTGAGCGCCTCCTTCATGAAGGCGCTCGCGTACCTGCGGCGCCGCGTCCGGGGAGCGCCGCGACGGCGGGAAAGACGCGGCGACCGCGCTGGGCCTCGTAGTCGGGCTTCGGCGCCGCGCCGTGCTGCTTCATGTAGGCCTGGGCGTCTGCGCGGGCGGCCGCGTCGCTCTCTTTGGCGAATCACGGGGGCGCGGGGGACGCGCAGGTGTCGACGGTCTCGCCGCTCGTCTCGCGCTCCACGGCGGACATCTCGGCCCGCTGGAACGACGACATCGGTCTTTCTGGGTGGTCCACCTCGAAGAGAGAGACGTAGAGGGGCTGCTCCTCAAACGTTGATGCTGCATGTTGCAGCTCTCCGATGGTGATGATCGCCTCAAAAGCGGCCGTGCAGGGCCCGCCGCTCGCGCCTAATTAAGGCCTTGCTACCGCGCTCGCGCCGACGACCGCATCCGCGCCGACGATGTCGGACTTCCTGAGCGGCTGGAACACGGAGAGCGGCCTCGACCTCGACAACATCTGCTTCGGCTCGCGGAAGCGTAAGACGCAGCAGCAGTTCGTCGCCGAGCCGGCGCGGGGCAGCAAGTCGCCGCGCAAGGCGCCGGCGAAGAAGGCGCCGCGGAAGGCGCCGGCCAAGGGCGGCGGGCGGCCCGCGAAGGCCCCCGCGCCGAAGAGGAACGCCAAGGCGCCGTCGCCCGCGATCCGCCCGGCGGTCGCGCCGCCGCCGCCGCCGCCGCCGCCGCCGCCCGCGGTCGAGCGGCCCTGCGGCTGCTCGCACTGCGAGCTCTTCCGCGCGCGCGACGCGGCGGCCGCCGCGGCCCGGCGCGCGGCGCAGCCGCCGAAGGCGGCGGCGCCCAAGGCGCCGCGGACGATGACGGAGGCCATCTTCGGCGAGTCGGACAGCGAGTCGGACTCGGACTCGGACGGCGAGCGCGAGCCGTCGGCGCGGTGCCGGCCCTGGCCGCCGAAGTCGCCGGCCGCCGCCGCGCCGGTCGCGGCCGCGCCGGCGCGCCGGCGCCTCGCCGCCGCGCCGAAGAAGGCGACGCGGGCGGCCGCCGGCTCCGCGGAGGCGCTCGCGCGGGCGTCCGCGAGCCGCGGCCGCGCATACCGGAGCGAGCGGCGGTCCATGGCGCGGCTCGGGGGCCTCGGCGGCTCGGAGCACGAGCCGTTCGGAGGCGGCGTCTACGCGGAGACGCGGCGGCTCCGGCTGCGGTTCGCGCGGTCGAAGATCCACGCGTGGGGCGTCTTCGCGGACGAGCCCGTCGCCGCGGGCACCTTCGTCCTCGAGTACCGCGGCGAGGAGGTCGGCGCCGCCGTCGCGGAGGCGCGCGCGGCGCGCTACGAGGCCGAGGGCCGCATCGACTACCTCTTCCGCGTCGACGACGAGACGACGCGTCGGGTCGCTCGCGCGCTTCGTGAACCACTCCTGCGCGCCCAACTGCGTCACGCAGATCGTCGTCCACGCGAAGCGGAAGAAGATCGCCCTCTACGCGAAGCGCGACATCCTCCCCGGCGAGGAGCTCTGCTACGACTACAAGTTCGAGCTCGAGGACGACAAGATCCCCTGCCACTGCGGCGCGCCGACCTGCCGCGGGAGCCTGAACTGACGCGGCGGCGGGAGGCGAATCGGGGTTCCTGCGGCAATATTAGGCCTACAGGCCGTGTGTGCTCTTGGGCATGCGGCTCCTCCGACGCTAAATCACCAATAATAATAATAATAATAATACTAATCGGCGACCCGTTTGAGGTACACGCTGAACTCGATTGAAGCTGTGCCTGTAACAGAGCGTCGAGAGGCACGATGACATCAGGTTTTGCGCACGTGTGGATGGCCTGGCTCTGCGTCGGCGGTGCCTTGCAGATCCCGTCGCGCCACACGAGCCATCGCGCCCTCTACGCGGCGTCCGTGGCCGTGCCGGCGCCGCGGGCGCCGGCCGGCGGCGGCGCCGCCGTGCGGGGCGACGGCAGCGTCGTCGTCGGCGGCGCGACGGTGCTCGAGCCGGGCGCGCGGCGCCTGCGGCGCGCCGTGGCCCTCGGCGACGCCGAGGTCGGGCGCGAGGCCGAGGCGGGCGGCGGCGTCTTCCTGAGCTTCGGCCTCCGGCGGCCGCGCGCGCGCGTCGACGTCGATTTGGGCTACCTGCCCCAAGGCCGGCTCCTGAGCGTCGCGCGGAACAAGCGCTGGTGGATGGCGCCGGCCTTCGGGGACGTGCCCCTGGAGACGCAGCTCGTCGTCGTCGAGGGCGCGGACGCGGACGCGGCGGGCCGGCGGACGTACGCCGCGTTCCTCCCGCTCCTCACGGGCGGCGGCCGGCTCCGGGGCACGCTCCGCGGCGCCGTCGAGGCGCGCGGCGGCGAAAAGCGCACGCGCCTCATCCTGCGCTGCGAGAGCGGCGACGGCGCCGTCGCCGCGGCGGACCTCGACGGCGCCGTCCACGTGTCGGCGACGCGGTCCGGTGACGCGGGCTGCGTCCGCGGCTGAGCAGGAAACAAAACTATGCAACGCGACTTCAAAATGCATGTATTCGAACGGTTCCGACGTATTTCTTCACCGTCTCAAGGGAACTCGCCGAGAGAAAACGATCCGTCCAAAAATCGGCCGAAACGACTTCGACGCGACCGAGCGAGAGAGCTGTGAAGTTTTCGCCGGACAGGGCGTTCCACTGGTTGTTTCCGGCACAGGTCCACGGCCTCGTGGAGCGCGCCGTCGAGGCCGCGGCGGCGCGGACGGGGACCTTCGCGCCGCGGCGCGCCAAGGCCGTGCCGCGGCGCATGGTCGACGGTTTAGGCTGGTGCACCTGGGACGCGTTCTACAGCTCCGTTTCCGCAAAAAAGGTCGAGGCGGGCCTCGAGGCGCTCGGCGCCGCGGGCGTCAAGTGCCGGCGCCTCATCATCGACGACGGCTGGATGGCCCTGGACCGCGACACGGACGACGCCCTCAACCTCAGCGGCGAGATCCTCACGGCCGCGAACTCCGCGGGGAACGCCGCGGAGAAGATGTACGACGGCCCCGCGGCGCGCGCGCAGCGCAAGTTCGCGGAGCTCGTCGGCGCGGCCTACGCGCGCTACGTCGAGCGCGCGCCGCCGAACTCCGCGGGCGTGCTCTTATGGCGCCTCGCGGCGACGACGGTGCTCCGCGCGCCCCTCTGCCACTTCTTCGACGAGTCGACGGACTTCACGAAGGCGCTCGCGTGGCCGCCGCGGCCCCACGCGGCCAAGTTCGGCGGCGAGGCGGGCCTCGCGGCCTTCGTGCGCGACGTCGCCAAGGGGACCCACGGCGTGGACCACGTCGCCTGCTGGCACGCGTCCGCGGGCTACTGGGGCGGCGCGGCGACGCCGGCCGCGAGCCGCGTCCGCGCGCGCGCGACGCCGCACCTCGCGGCCGTCGAGCCGGCCATCGGCTGGGACCCGGCGACGCTCAAGGGGGCGCTGACGCCGACGACGCCGAAAGCCATCGCCGAGCTCTACGGCGGGCTCTACGGCGCCCTCGCGCGCTGCGGCGTCGACGGCGTCAAGGCGGACGCCAGGGCAGCAAAAGAAAGCGAAATTCCCAACTTCAAAGGCTCATATCTCGGCCGTTTTCCACTCGTTTCGGCTGATTTTTGGACGAGCGATCATCTCTCGGAACGGTCTCGAAGCGTGGATGCTTCTTCCGGAACGCGCGCGCGCGGAACACTCACGTTGAAGCGACGTTGAATCACCCTTGTGCTGCCCAGGCGGACGCGCAGTCCGGCGTCGGCGCCTTAGGCGGCGGCCGCGGCGGCGGCCCCGAGGCCGCGCGGCTCTTCGTCGAGGCCATGGAGGGCGCCGGGGCGGCGCACTTCGGCGACGGCGGCGCCGTGGCCGTGTCGAACTGCATGTGCCACTGCACGGAGCAGCTCTACCGCTACGCGTCGACGGCGCTCGCGCGCGCGTCCGACGACTTCTACCCGCGCGAGGCGCCGTCCTGGCGCTGGCACCTCACGGCCTGCGCCTACAACTCGCTCCTGTTGTCGCCCATCGTGCTGCCGGACTGGGACATGTTCCAGAGCGACCACCCCGCCGCGTGGCTCCACGCGGCCGCGCGCGCCAACTCCGGCGGGCCCGTGACCGTGTCCGACAAGCCCGGCGCCCACGACGACGCCGTGCTCCGGGCGTTGGCCCTGCCCGACGGCGCGACGCTCGTCGCGACGGCGCCCGCGCGCGTCGGCGCGTCGGCGCTCTTCGCGGACGTCGCGCGCGACGGCGCGAGCCACCTCGCGCTCGCGGCGCCCAACGGCGACGACGGCGCCGTCGTCGGCCTCTACAACGTCCAGGGCTCGGCCTGGTCCTGGGACGAGCGCCGCTTCGTCGCCGGCGACGCGGCGCCCGTCGACGCGGCGCTCGCGCGCGCCGACGCGGCGCTCGCGTGGCGCGAGCGCGACGACGGCGCGCCCCTCGCGGCCTACGCCTTCCGCGCGAAGACCCTCGAGATCCTCCGCGGGCCCGGCGCCGCGGCGACGCCCCGGGCCCTCGACCCGGGCGCCTTCGAGCTCTACGCCGTCCGCCGGGTCCTCGCGACGCCGGCCGGCGTCGAGTTCGCGCCGCTCGGCCTCTCCGCCATGCTCAACGGCGGCGGCGCCGTGAGGGCCGCCGCCGTCGACGGCGAGGCCGCGGACGTCGCGGCCCTCGGCCCGGGCGCCTTCGCGGCCTACGCGTCCGCGGAGCCGCGGTCCCTCGCCGTCGACGGCGCGGCCGCGGCCTTCGCCTACGACGCCGCGGCGCGCCTCCTCACCGTCGACCTCGCCCCGGGGGACCACGCGCTCCGCGTCGTCTGGGACTAGTCGGGGTCTCGCGGGGGGGTGGGGCGGAGCGCCGCGTCGCGCGTCGAGACGGCCGGGTCGCGGGGGTTCGCGCGCGGTCCGCACTGAAGCTCCGCTCCTCCACACCAAAATCGGGGAGAGAGAGATCAGCAGAATCAAGCTTACGCGCTCACCCACACGCTCACAGACCTCGCCCTTCGGCCCCAAAACTCTCTCGTGGCCGCCCGGCGTCCCAATCGTGCCCCCAAAAAAAACTCCCCGACTTTACGACTCGTTTTCGCGACGCCCGAGTCAAAACCGTTCCCCACTCGTCGCGTCGGTGATGCGGGATGGTACGAAGACGAGGGGAAGTTAGCGCGCGCGCCCGGTGGATCTGGCGGGCGCGGCGGGGCGTCTGTTCGCGGATGGTTTCTTTTTTTTTGGCGTCGTCTCCGTCGGGCTCGTGCGAAGTGGGGAGTTGGGGGGGGCGCCGACGGGCGTGGGGTGGTGGCGGCGCCCGCGCGGCGGCCGGCGCCGGGCCCGCGGGCCGCCGGCGCGCCGGGCTCCGCGCGCGCGCGCGGCGCGATCATGCCGAGGGGGCGGGCTCGGCGTGGTCGTCGTCGTGGTCCTCGCCGATGGGTTCGATGCGGGTGCGGTGGGCGAACATGGACGCGCGCGGCGGCGGGTGGCTGTCGGCGGCGTGCTTGACGCCGATGACGGACGGCGGGCGCTGGATGGTCTGGCCGATGCCGTGGCGCATGGACGTGCGGGGCGCGACGCGCCCGACGTTGGACGCGCGGCGCGGGCTCGCCGCGGCGCCGCCGGAGGCCGCGGCCGCGGCCGCGGCCGCGCCGGCCTGCGACGCGCGGCCGGCCTGCGACGCGCGGCCGCCGGCCATCGACGCGCGGCCCGTGATGGTCCGGCGCATGGTCGCCCGCAGGGCGCCCTGGGTGATCTTGATGGTCTCGGAGTCGGCGCCCGCGCCCAGGCCCGTGATGGAGCTCTGCTCGGCGGTCTCGACGTTGGTCTTGAACATCGAGTTCGCGAGCGCGTTGATCTCGTCCGCCTCCTGGTCCGGCGCCTCGAGGATGGGCTCGTCGTCGTCGAGCTCCTCGTCGTCGCCGGGCGGCGCGTCGCCGGGCGCCGCGGCGCCGCCGGGCGCGGCCGCGCCGTCGCCGGCCTTGTCCTTGATGACCTCGACCGCGCTCGACGTCGCCGGCGCCTTGTCCTTGAGCACCTCGACGACGACGTTCTCGTCCTCCTTCTGCTCGGGCTTGGACGACGGCGGCGGCGCCGCCGCGGCCTTGGGCGGCGGCGACGCCGCGGCCTCGGGCGCGGGCTCCTGCGCGGGCTTGGGCATGATGCCCATCTTGATCGCGCGGCCGAGGTTCCGCGCCTTGGCGAGCGCGCGCTCGCGCTTCTTCGCGACGGACACGCGGAGCTCCTCGGGGAGGCGCTTGATCAGGGGCAGGCGCATGGCCTTCATGTAGCGCTTGAGGTCGTCCTGGGACTTGGAGTCGAGGCTGTAGAAGTGGCAGAACGTGTCCGCGACGATGGACACCTCCGCGTTCTTCGCGATGGACTCGGGCGGCAGGTCCTCGGGCGTCGCGCGTATCCTGATCTCGCCGACGAGCTGCTCCTTCTCGTTCTTGAGCTTGTGCCACTGGCGCTTGCAGGAGCCGTCGTCCATGAGGTCGATCGTGACCTTGCCCATGAACTGGCCGTTGAGGCCCCGGCGGTAGTGCATGAGGTTGATCTCGGCCTCCTCCGTGTTCTTGTAGATCTTCACGGAGAAGGACTCGTTGAACTCGGGCGTCCGCGTGAACTTGCGCACGGACGTCGACGCCTGCTTGTAGCTCACGCCGAAGGACGTCTGGGTCTTGACGACGGCCATCACGTAGGGGTGCGTCGCGCCCATCATGCCCATGGACGTGAGGTTCCTGCCCCGGAAGACGTCGATGGTCAGCTTGCGCTTGGGCACGCCGACGCGCTTCGCGGCCTGGAGGTACTCGACGTTGCTCAGGATCGCGCCGCTCGGCACGGCCTCCGCGTCGCCGCACGCGTCGACGGCGGACGCGCGGCCGACCTGGAGGATGAAGTAGGTCTCGTCGTTCGTGCCCGCCTCGAGCACGCGCTCGCCGGGCACGGCCGTGTAGGGGATCATGAGGTTCACGAGCGACGCGACGATGCCCTCCTGGAACGCGCCGAACTTGATCGAGTCGCAGAGCTTCTTGTGCGCGAAGTGGAAGAGGATGGCGCTGTTGAGCGACCGGTTGATCTCGTTGAGGAACTGGGCCTCGTCCAAATTCTGGAGCTCGTTGTCCGCGTACTCGAAGAAGTCGAGCACGCGGCGCCGGAGCTCCGGGTCCAGGTCGAGGCGGCCCATGAAGTTCCGCGCGCAGATCGTCCGCCGGTGGTTCTTGTGCTGCTGGAGCGCCGCGAGCTCGACGATGGACGCGAGCATGGCGAGGAGGTTCACGTCGCTCAGGAGCACGCCGAAGATCATGATCGCGATCTGGTAGAGCCGCTCGACGCGCGTCACGGGGTCCACCCCCAGGTCCCCAAAGGACGTGAACGTCGCGAAGGCCCAGGTGAAGGACGCGCGGTACCAGAACTTCCAACTCCCGTTGTACTGGATGTCCTGGTAGCGCATCTCGTAGGAGTCGACGCCGAACTTCCAGTACGTGTCGATCCAGTTCGTCTTGCCGTTCGACCGCTCGAGCCGCGCGAGCGCGAACCAGCAGCACGAGCACCAGTGGATCGTCAGGCAGAAGAGCATGAACATCTGGAGCGCCTTGCCCACGCCCGCCATGCCCAGGAACTTGATCTTGAGCTCCTCGACGAGCAGCCGGATGATGTCGTCGACGTAGCGCGTACTGTGGCGGAGCCGCGACAGCTGGACGACGCGGAGGCAGACGCAGGTCGACCGCTCGGCGCCGCTCAGGTGGCCGATGATGGCCAACGGAATCAACGACACCGTGTCGTAGGGCAGGTGGTGCTTCATGTAGATCATGCGGAACTCCTCGACCTTGACGACCATCTGGCCCTCGAAGCGCGTCACGAACATCTGGAGGTGCAGCGGGATGTCGGCGATGTAGAAGAGCGTGAGCAGCGCGTCGATGATGAGCACCGTCGACGGCAGGCCCTTGCTGCCGTCCATGTTGTTCTTCGTGCCGAACGCGACGAGGAACGGGATCGTCGTGCTGTACCACATGAGTCCCAACATGGAGACGACGAGCCAGACGACGCGGAAGGGGTCGTTGGGCATGATGACCTTCTGCTTCTTCTTGCCGCGCTTCGACTTCTTGCCCGCGCCGTCGCCCAACCCCTGGATGTAGCGGTCGCCCGTCCGGAGCTCCGCGAGCTTCTGGCCCTCCTTGGCCATGTACGCGCGGTACTCGCCGATGAGCATCGTGAGCTCCAGGGACGACTCGAAGGCCTCGTAGGTGAGCTGGATCGTGTGCGTCGTGTGCGCGGCCTGCACGGAGATGGAGTAGAGCATGCGCTCGAAGAACTCGCCCTCGCCCAGGATGATGGGCTCGGACTTGGTCTTCTGGCCCTTGGTCGACTTGTCGCTCTGGGTCTTGAGCCGGAGCCGCTCCTTGCCCTTGTAGTCGAGCGTCGCCTGGACGACCTGGTCGCTGCCCACGAGCTCCACGCGGCCGTCGGTGACGCAGTAGACCGTCGTCGCGCACTCGCCGTCGCGGAAGAGCATGTCGCTGGGCATGTAGAACTCGAAGCCGACGCGCTTGACGAGCTCGGCGACGAGCGTCGCCGTGTAGGGCTTGACGCCGTGGAGCGACGCGATCATGTCGCCCGCGACCTCGACGATGAAGTCCGCGCGGAGGTTCATGGGCAGCATCTCGAGCACCTCGGACCCGCCGATGCCGCGCTGCTGGACCCAGAGGCGCTCGTAGTAGGCGAGCACGGACCGCCGCAGGGCGCCGGGCAGGTGCTGCTGGTCGCAGTACTGCGTCGCCTTGTTCACCTTGCGGAGGAAGAACGACCGCGACAGGCCCGTCTGCGAGAGCGCGTCCTCGACGATGGCGACGATGAGGGCGTAGAAGCCCGTGGCCAGCAGGAGGGCGAAGATGGAGAAGCGGAACTCGCGGTCGCCCGTCGCGCCGAAGTTCTGGTCGCGCGCCGTGAGCGTGCCGAACGCCCAGAGGAGCGCGGCCGTGTACGCGTCCGTGATGCCGTCGCCGGAGAACTTCTTCGTCGTGCCGAGCTGGGGCTGCTTCAGGGGCTTGCCCGCCCAGAGGCCGTCGTCGGGCACGCGCGCGTAGGGGTCGATGTTGTCGCAGCCGTCGAGGCCGCCGAGCGAGCAGTGGCGGAGGAGGCCGCTGTCGTAGGCCCACGTGTTCTCGTTGCCGTTGAGGTGGACGCTGTTGGCGCACCAGAAGAAGCCCGTCGCCGTGAGGTGGGCCGTGAAGAGGAAGCCCGTGATGAGCACCGCGACGTTCCGCGCGTCCTCGCTCACCTTGACGCCCGCGTGCTCGATGGCCGCCTCGAGCGCGAAGACGAGGGAGCCCACGTCCATGACCCGGAGCATCTTGTTGAGGCGGCAGGACGCGAGGCGCTGGGCCGAGCCCATGTTCTTGCCGGGGATCGCGAAGTAGAGCACGTCGAGCGGGAGCGCGGCGAGGATCGCGAGCGGCGCGGCGAGGCCGCTGCGGTAGCGCTTCGAGTTGGACCAAAAGTAGGTGACGCAGTGCGAGTGCCAGACGAGGGCGTCGATGACGAGGACGATGTCGCCGACGTAGTAGGGCAGCACGTCGACGGGCGAGATGTCGTGGCCCTCGCGGAAGACCGCGTTGAAGGGCACGATGGCGATGTTCCAGAGCACGAAGAACAGCACGACGCAGTTCCAGGCGTGGCCCAGGGACCCCGCGTTCTTGTAGCGCGACGACGCCAGCTTGAGCGTGTCCGCGCCCTTCTTGAGCGCCGTCGACTCGTCGGCCGTGAGGAGCGCGTTGCGCTGCGTCGTGCGCTGGATGAGCTGCGACATCTTCGTCTTGGACTTCTTGCCCGCGTCGCCCGCGAGCTGGAAGTTGCCGTTGTTGTCGATGATCTTGACGCAGCCCTGCTCGCGGTCGATCTCGTAGCGCACGGGCCGCTTCTCGAGCTCGCGCTGGTTGTAGCGCACCGCGGGGAAGTGGAAGAGGAGCTCCGTGAAGCGGTGGTGCTGGAGGTGCCAGGTCTCCGTGACCTCCTTCGTCGTCGCGGAGTAGCGACTGTAGGTGACGTGCTTGAGCAGCGCCTCCTCGCAGAACGTGTCGTTCGTCCGCAGGTTCCGCGCGTGGTACGCGCCCACGGTGATCTCGACGACGCCCGTCTGGATGATGTAGAGGCCCGGCGCCGGCAGCGTGTACTCGACGATCTCCTCGTCCACCCCGAAGAAGTGGAGCTCCATGCGCACGATGAGCTCGTAGAGGAAGAGGTGGTCCTGGTCGTGGAGCGTCGGCGACTTGCGGAACGCGGGCTCCAGCATGGACGCGATGAGGTCCTGGCGCAAATTGAGCGGTAAACGCTTGTTGAGCATGGCCATCTCGTCGGTGCCGTCGCGCTCCTCGGCTAAAAAGTCGATGTAGAAGTTGATCTTCTCCTTGAGCGCGGGCGACACGTAGTTCGTGCGCATGAACGCGTTGAGCACGTTCGACTTGTGCGTCGTGTTCGCCTCCGTGAGGTCGACGAAGCGGATCATCATGGAGAAGTTGGAGACGACGGTCGTGAAGTAGGCCACCAAGATGATGTTGAGCCCGAGCGTCTGGAAGTCGGAGCCGACGGCCGTGTCGACGACGGCCGCGTAGTCGACGGTCATCAAGGCCGCGAGCGAGTCGTGGATGAGGTAGAGCATGTTGCCCGTGTAGTTGTCGCCGGCGATGGCCGTGTCCGTCATGCCGCAGACGCTGGACACCGTGAGCACGATGAAGATGAGCTGGCACGTCATGATCCACGCGCGGATCGTGTTCGGCGACACGACGTAGTACTCCTCGATGAAGTCCGTGATGTTCGTGATGTAGAACTTGATGTTCCAGAAGCGGAGCACGTGGGGCACGCGGAGGTAGGACCAGTGGCCCACGAAGAGGCCCACGAGGTCGATGGGCACGCAGCTCAGGAAGTCGACGCGGAACCGCTTGCTCTCCATGTGGTGCGCGGTGATCGCGGACCGCTCCACCAACAGCAGGTCGCGGCCGTCGACGACCGTGTTGATGCCGAAGAAGAAGAGGCGGAAGATCATGTCCACGTCGAAGCAGATGTCGAAGAAGTAGTCGAGCACGAGCGTCGCCTCCATGCCGGACTGCCAGCCGCGGTTGCGCATGTAGCGCGCCGTGAGCTTGCCCTCGCGGTACTGGCGGAAGAGGCGGAGCTGGGGCGTCACGCAGGTGAACATGAGCGCGAAGAAGAGGAAGATGTCCCAGCCGAAGCGCGCGAACGAGCCGGGCAGGATCACGAGGCCCGACGCGGCCGCGCGGTCCATGAGCATCGCGTTGTCCTCGCCGGCGCCCATGTCCATGTTCGGCAGGGGCACGACGGCGCCGACGGCGGCGCTGTCGGCGGCGGAGATGCCCGCGCCCGCCGTCGACACGATCGTCGCGCGCGACCGCCGCGCGGCGACCTGGTCGTTGAGGCTCGCGGACTTGGGCGCCGCGGGCGCCGCGCCGCCGTTGCCCGCGCCCCAGGCCGCCGCGGGCTTCGAGGGCACCTTGTCCTCGCCCTGCATGGCGCCGAGCGTCGCCGCGGAGGACCGCGGCGGCGGCATCGCGCCCGACGCGGACCCCCACGCCGCGATGGTCTCGCGGTAGAGCCGCTTCGTCTCGACGATGCCCGCGTCCGTGTCGAGCATGGACACGGTGGGCACCTTGGCCTTCTCCGCGTCCTTCTTGCTCTTCTTCTTGTTGGGCGTGTCGCTGATGTCGTCCTCCTTGGGCGCGAAGCGCCGCACCGTCGACTTGAGCGACTCGTACGTGAGCACGAGCGTCTCGACGAAGCCCGCGCCCGCGCGGAGGCCCACGGGGTACTTGCCGCCGAGCACGCACTGGTAGTCCCCAAAGTAGTCGCCCACCGTCACCGCCGCGAGCTGGACGCCGTTGTGCATGATGTAGGCCTCGCCCTCGCGGAGAATCAGCATCTCCCGCTTCGCCTCCTGCGCCTTGATGAGCCACTGGTCCGGCAGGTAGACGCGGCCGTACAAGGTGTCGACGACGGAGTTGAGGAACTCCGGCGGCCGCATGTCGGGCTTGAAGAAGGGCACGCCGCTCAGCAGGCCCAAAGACCGGTTCGCGATGCCGCGCCGGAGCGCCTTCGGCAGCTCACTCAGGATCTGGTCGTCCGTCATGCCGCTCTGGCGGATGTAGAGGTAGTCGAAGAAGATGGTGATGCGGCTCTTGAGGATGGGCTCGATGCGGTTCACCTTCATGAACTGCTTCACGGGGTCGATGTCGGCCTTGAAGCCGTTGAGCACGACGTTGTTCGTCTCGACCGTACTCGCCAAATTCGCAAAGACGATGGCGTAGAACATGAGGGACACGGTCATGATGATGGCGTTGGACGCCAGCTCGTGGGCGTTCATGGGCAGCGACGGCCCCCACTGGATGGAGCACAGGATCAGCGTCATGATGATGAGGTAGTTGAGGCTGTCGACCATCTGGATCATCGCGACGGCGACCTCGATGTCGTACTTGTGGACGAGGACCGTGCGCAGCACCATCATCGTCGACTTGAAGTGGGACACGCGCGTGATGCGCAGCACGTCCGTCGCGATCTTCACGTAGGGCACGCTGTACGCGAAGGACGTCACGAGCGGCACGGCCGCTAAAATGTTCGTGCAGAAGAGCAGGCTGTGCGTGTAGCGATCCTTGATCGCCTTGTGGTCGTCGACGATCTCGCGCGCGTCCTGCGGGCGGCGGGGGCGTCGCGCGGGCGGGGGGGGGGCGCGGGGGGGGGGAGTATCCGGCCGTCTCCCGGGCGCGGCGCCGCGCGGTGTCGTAGATGGGGAAGACGAAGCGCATGAAGAGCTCGATGAGGAAGATGAGGTCCACGAGGTGGTTGACGAAGTTGAGGAGCTCCGTGCAGGACTCCCCGCAGCGGAACGAGACCCCGTGCCCCGACTTGTCCCAGTTCGTCGACCGTCCCACGGAGAGCGGAGCGTTGACGCAGCTCCAGATCACCGCGGCCATGAGGATGATGTTCCAGATGATGTAGACCGCGCTGTCCTCATCGAAGATGGGCAGCTTGATCTTGCACGGGCACTTGATCACGAGCTTCAGCTTCTTCTTCGCCATGGCGCCTGCCCGGGCCCGCCCCGACCGGGGAGGAGCGCGTCGACCACCGCCGCCCCCGGCCGCGCCCGCCTCACCGTCCCGCGACCGGGGAGCTGATGCCTATCGACGGCGGAGCGACGTCCGCGCCCCCGGCGGCCAAGCACCCAGACCAACCCTGCCAACCACCGGAGATGGTCTCCAGCGCCTGTGGCTGGGAGAAACGAGCGCGGGTGGTTGGCAGATATATACGGATACGCACTGCCGCGGATCGGTTGAGGTCACGACTCGGAGGAGGTGGAAGTGCCGGCCAATGGCGGGGGCGCGCCGCACGTAAACCTCGCGCCTCATCGCGCGCGAGGCCTCGGACGCCGCGCCGCGAGCCGCCGCGAGCCCGGCCGCCGCGCGCGGCGACGCCGCGGAGCGACGGCGGGGGTACTGCCGCGCGCCGTTGCGCCTCGACCCAGGCCAGCGGCGAGGCGGCTCTCTCTCGTGCGGACGTGACGGAGACGGCGCCCCGGGCCCACGGCGTCCGTCGCGGGCGGTAGGCGCACGGCCGCGCGAGGCCCGACGCGTCGCCGCAACGACGCGACGATGGTTACTAGGAACGGCGCGCGGCGCGATCCCGACGTTGGCCGCGCGGCGCCGAGACGGTGCGCGAGGCGCCGCGCGCGCGTCGCGTCGAGTGGCGGTCGGCGACCATCGCACATCGATTCGAGCCGCGCGCGGCCGCGGCGAGCCCCCGCGCGGGCTGCTCGCTCTCGACGGCGGTCCGTCCGCGGCCTCTGCCAAGTCGACGCACTCGCCGGACCGTGGCGGCGTCGCCCCTGGTGGCCGCGACGGCGCGAGGCCGCCGGCTGCGCAGGGGCCTGCGTGCTCGTTCCGGGCGTGCGCTCGCGCGATCCCACGCGTCGCAGGACGATCTCTTAGCTGGGCTGCCTTGTGCCAGCTCGAGCAGGCGCTCGCAGCCGTCCGCTGCCCCAACCGCTCGGGCAGCCGATCCTGTCTTGGCAGCCCTGTCTTGGCAGCCCTGCGACGCCCGACCTGTCGCCTCGCACCCGCGCGCCGCCACTGGCGCCGGCAACAACTTCGGTCTCCGAAACAACCAGCCTCCAATTGATACATTTCCCTATTCACAATTGAGGCACTGGCAACCTGAGAACGCGCGAGCCAAAAAAAACGCAAAAAGAATTTGGCAGCCCGCTTCTGAGCATGGAGAGGCATCAAAAAGCCCAACCACACCGGTTGCACCGCTCTCACTTTCCGCCACCCGAGCCACCCGACCACCTACCACCATGTCTTCCACGACCATCCTCGCGCTCCTCGCCCTCGCGCGCACGATCAGCGCCGACGACGGCACGATCTCCTCCGCCTCGAGCGTCTCCACGGACGTGACGGCGGTCCCGACGGCCCAGTGCGCCTCGACGCTCTCGACCTGCGACGAGTTCGTCGAGATCGACGCGCTGCCCTACCTGAACTCCGACGAGCAGCTGACGGTCCAGACGCACTACGACGACACGTACGGCTGCGAGATGGACGTCGTGTCGACGCTGCGCAACTGCTGGATCTGCGAGGACATCCCGACGAGCCTGCCCGTGCCCGCGCCCACCGCCATCCCGACGTCCCTGCCGACGCCCGTGCCGACGCCGAAGCCGACGCGCGCGCCGACGACGGCGACGCCGTCCGCCGCGCCGACGACGGCCCCGACGACGACGACCTGGACGCCGACGACGACGCCGACGACGGCCGCCCCGACGACCTGCACGGAGACCGTCGTCTCGACGAAGACGCTCGAGTGCGACGTCGAGGACTGCCCCCAGAGCTTCACGTTTTCCACGTACGCGCCCGACGCGGCGTTCCCGTTCCGCGCGGAGGCGCGCGCGGGCTGCTCCATCCTCGCGGCGACGCTGACCATGTCGACGCG
>NW_008705562.1:1091331-1093689 GCF_000186865.1 Aureococcus anophagefferens
GCGCCGTCGTCCGCGCCGACGGCCTGGGACTGCTGCACGCACACCAAGTTCTCGAGCCACCTCGACGAGGGCGGCATGCCCTGGGACACGATCTCCGAGTACGACAAGGTGGTCTGCGACGACGTCGCGGCCAAGTACCCCCTCGGCGCGACGTGCCAGCTCATGTCGTCCAAGCTCTCGCTCTCGCTCTCGTCGCCGGGCCGCACGCGCGTGACCCTCGACGACGCCGTCACGCACCAGTGCGGCGTCGACCCCTTGTTCCCGACGGCGACGCCGACGGCGCTCCCCGCGCCGGAGCCGACGGCGCTCCCGGCGCCGCGGCCGACGGCCGTGCCCGCGCCCGCGCCGACGGCCGCGCCGACGCCGAGCCCGACGCCCCGCCCGACGCCGACGCCCACGACGAGCCCGACGCCGTCGCCGTCGCCCAAGCCCACGAGCTCCCCGACGCCCTCGCCGTCGCCCAAGCCCACGAGCGCGCCGACGCCGTCGCCGTCGCCCAAGCCGACGCCGACGCCCACGGCGGCGCCGACGCCCCGGCCCACGACGTCGCCCGTGCCCGCGCCGACGCCCCGGCCGACGCCGGCCTCGGACTCGACGGCGGCGACCACCGACGACTCCTCCGATTCCAGCACCGACTCCACCAGCGACTCCACCAGTGATTCCACCGGCGACTCCTCTGGCGACTCCTCCGACACCGACTCTGGCGATTCCAGCGATTCCACCAGCGATTCCACCAGCGATTCCACCAGCGATTCCACGAGCGATTCCACCGATTCCACGAGCGACTCCACCAGCGACGCCACCGCCGACGCCGCCTCGTCGACGGACGAGGCCGCGGCGACGTCGTCCAAGTCCGACGACGACGACGACGACGAGGCGGACGCGGCGGCGATCTCGTCCTACGCGGCCGCGGGCCTCGGCGGCCTCCTCATCCTCATCGCCATCGCCGCGACGATCTACATGGCGACGCGCAAGCAGCGCAAGACGAGCGGCCGCTGGGCCGACGTGTCGTCGCTTCTCGAGACCGGCGACGCGGCGCCGCCGGCGCCGATCGTCGTCGTCGATTCGCAGTCGCCGCTGTCGAGCCTCTGCGCAGCTGCTGAGAAGAAGGCCCTCGCCGACGCACCGCTGCCCGCGCCGGGCATCACCTCGCCCATGCAGGAGTCCGCGCTGGCCAAAAACTCCCCCCGCGAGGCCGACCTCTAGGCCGGCCACCCGCTTTTTGTTCCCCTCCCCGAGTAAAAAATGTTGTTTCTACTTTACCTCGCACGTCTATCCTCGGGCGAGAGTCCTCGGAGCGGACCGAGTTAAAAATGAAAAGAAAGGGCGGCGGCAGGCCAAGACAGCAGCCAGCGCCGGGGGTCAGCCAGCCAAGCCGCCAGGGTTCCTGGGGATGCATGCCCGGCCCACGAAAGAACACGTCTATAGAACCTCTAGAATGTGCGCCTATGGCGCGCTGTGCCGCCCTGAGGCGGCTGCGGCGACCGGCGGTCGGCGACCGCGCGTCGACCGCAGGCCTAATCCAGGGTGAACATCGCGACACCAGCGCTTGCCGTCACCCCCGACCCCCGGCGGGCAGCCCTTCTCACCCAAGACCAAAAAACAGCAAAATAAATTTTGGGCAGCCCAGCTCTGAGCATGGAGAGGCATCAAAAAGCCCAACCACACCAGTTGCACCGCTCTCACTTTCCGCCACCCGAGCCACCCGACCACCTACCACCATGTCTTCCACGACCATCCTCGCGCTCCTCGCCCTCGCGCGCACGATCAGCGCCGACGACGGCACGATCTCCTCCGCCTCGAGCGTCTCCACGGACGTGACGGCGGTCCCGACGGCCCAGTGCGCCTCGACGCTCTCGACCTGCGACGAGTTCGTCGAGATCGACGCGCTGCCCTACCTGAACTCCGACGAGCAGCTGACGGTCCAGACGCACTACGACGACACGTACGGCTGCGAGATGGACGTCGTGTCGACGCTGCGCAACTGCTGGATCTGCGAGGACATCCCGACGAGCCTGCCCGTGCCCGCGCCCACCGCCATCCCGACGTCCCTGCCGACGCCCGTGCCGACGCCGAAGCCGACGCGCGCGCCGACGACGGCGACGCCGTCGGCCGCGCCGACGACGGCCCCGACGACGACGACCTGGACGCCGACGACGACGCCGACGACGGCCGCCCCGACGACCTGCACGGAGACCGTCGTCTCGACGAAGACGCTCGAGTGCGACGTCGAGGACTGCCCCCAGAGCTTCACGTTTTCCACCTACGCTCCCGACGCGGCGTTCCCGTTCCGCGCGGAGGCGCGCGCGGGCTGCTCCATCCTCGCGGCGACGCTGACCATGTCGACGCGCGGCGACT
>NW_008705562.1:1095191-1162765 GCF_000186865.1 Aureococcus anophagefferens
CCGACGACGCGACGGCCGCGGGCGAGACCTGCGAGGACACCTGCGACTCGCTCGGGTCCGCCGACGACGACGGCTTTCGCACCTGCCCGGCGCTGGACGACACGGACATCTCGGGCTACTACAAGATCGACGGCGAGACGATGTCGCTCGACGGCTGCGCCGAGTCCACCGACTCCGCGAGCTGCCCGAAAGTGTCGATCTTGGCCGACTCGGAGAACTACCTCGCTTCTTCGGGCGACGCGTTCAAGGTCCGCGGCACGGTGAACTTCGTGGTCCGCTGCGACTGCGTCGCGCCGACCGCGACGCCCTCCGCGCTGCCGACGGTGACGCCGACGCCCGCGCCGACCTTCGTGCCGACGTCGTCGCCGACGCCCCTCCCGGGCAATCCGACGCAGCCGCCCGTGCCCGCGCCGACGTCCGTGCCGACGGCCTCGCCCTTCGCGCGGCCGACGATCGCGCCGTCGCCCGCGCCGTCGTCCGCGCCGACGGCCTGGGACTGCTGCACGCACACCAAGTTCTCGAGCCACCTCGACGAGGGCGGCATGCCCTGGGACACGATCTCCGAGTACGACAAGGTGGTCTGCGACGACGTCGCGGCCAAGTACCCCCTCGGCGCGACGTGCCAGCTCATGTCGTCCAAGCTCTCGCTCTCGCTCTCGTCGCCGGGCCGCACGCGCGTGACCCTCGACGACGCCGTCACGCACCAGTGCGGCGTCGACCCCTTGTTCCCGACGGCGACGCCGACGGCGCTCCCCGCGCCGGAGCCGACGGCGCTCCCGGCGCCGCGGCCGACGGCCGTGCCCGCGCCCGCGCCGACGGCCGCGCCGACGCCGAGCCCGACGCCCCGCCCGACGCCGACGCCCACGACGAGCCCGACGCCGTCGCCGTCGCCCAAGCCCACGAGCTCCCCGACGCCCTCGCCGTCGCCCAAGCCCACGAGCGCGCCGACGCCGTCGCCGTCGCCCAAGCCGACGCCGACGCCCACGGCGGCGCCGACGCCCCGGCCCACGACGTCGCCCGTGCCCGCGCCGACGCCCCGGCCGACGCCGGCCTCGGACTCGACGGCGGCGACCACCGACGACTCCTCCGATTCCAGCACCGACTCCACCAGCGACTCCACCAGTGATTCCACCGGCGACTCCTCCGGCGACTCCTCCGACACCGACTCTGGCGATTCCACCGATTCCAGCGATTCCACCAGCGATTCCACCAGCGACTCCACGGACGAATCCACCAGCGATTCCACGAGCGACTCCACCGATTCCACGAGCGACTCCACCAGCGACGCCACCGCCGACGCCGCCTCGTCGACGGACGAGGCCGCGGCGACGTCGTCCAAGTCCGACGACGACGACGACGACGAGGCGGACGCGGCGGCGATCTCGTCCTACGCGGCCGCGGGCCTCGGCGGCCTCCTCATCCTCATCGCCATCGCCGCGACGATCTACATGGCGACGCGCAAGCAGCGCAAGACGAGCGGCCGCTGGGCCGACGTGTCTTCGTTGGGCGCGGAGCTCGAGGCCGGCGACGCGGCGCCGCCGGCGCCCATCGTCGTCCTCGAGTCGCAGTCGCCGCTGTCGAACCTCATCGTCGCCGCGCAGAAGAAGGCCCTCGCCGACGCGCCGCTGCCCGCGCCGGGCATCACCTCGCCCATGCAGGAGTCCGCGCTGGCCAAAAACTCCCCCCGCGAGGCCGACCTCTAGGCCGGCCGCCCGCTTTTTGTTCCCGAGTAAAAAAAAACTACCACCACTACCCTCTCCATCGCGGGGCGGCATGCTAGCGTCGTCGCTTCTTACCTCGACTACCCGTCGGCGTCTCCGACGGGTCCGCGGGCGCGTCCGGCCTCCGCCGCTTCGCGCGGCAGCAGCTGCACCCGAGGGCGGCGGGGTGCTTGACGGCGGGCCCGACGATGTCCGCCGGGTTCCGCCGCCAGCGCCGCAGGCCCTCGGGGTCGCTGGGCTTGGCGACCTCGCGGAACGTGAGCGACACGCGGTCGCCGCGCGACGACGCGTCGAGGACGCCGTGCTTGAGGCCGTAGCGCGAGATGCCGGCCATGACGTAGAGGCTGCCGGCCTCGAGCTCGACCTCGACGGCGCCGTCCGTGCCCGGGAGCTTCGTGTCCGGCGTGCAGGTCCGCACGTAGGACATGTGCGCCGTCGCGCCGAGCGACACGCCGGCGACGACGGGCCCCATCTTCGTGAGCTGGTCGTGGTGGAAGCGGATGTAGCCGCCCTTGGCCTGGCGGTAGCGGTTCGCGTAGAGGAAGTCCATGTCCGCGGGCAGCGCGAGCCGCGCGAGCGCGCGCCGCAGCGCGGGGACGACGCGGTGCTGGACGAGGCCGGGGAACGGCAGGGGCTGGCACTCCGCCGGGTTGAGCTGCTCCTTGTCCAGGAGCGTCACGCCGTGGGTGCAGACCTCGCGGTTCTGTTTGTGCTTCGGGTCGTTGTCCTCCCAGACGTAGCCCTCGGGGAACACGGCGCCGGCGAGGGCGTCGTGGTCCACGGACGCGGGCAGGAAGTTCGGCTCGTAGTGGAAGCCCACGAGGCTCAGATCGCCGCCGTTCTTGCAGAAGGGCCAGACCGTGTGCTTCATGAACCGGCCGACGTCGTCGACGCCGAGCGACTCCGCGGCCTCGTTTTGCAGCGCCGCCAGTTTCGCCCGCCGCGCGTCGTTGGGGATGGTCTGGGCCGGGCAGACGCGGTGCTTGTGGACGAGGGCGTTGAAGGCGCCGATCTTGCGCTTCGTCTCCGCGTCGTCGACGTCGACGCCCGTCGGGTCCGCGTCCGTCCGGCCCTCCTCGACGGGCGGGAACGCGTGGCGCGTGTGGTACATGTCGTAGGCGCGCTTCTTCCGCGGCGGCCGGATCCAGGCGTAGGGCAGCGACAGGTCCATGCCTAAGATGCGCCGGTCCGTGCGGGGGGGGTGCGGTTTCGGGGCGGGCGCGAGGCGGGGCGACCGACGGGGAGTGGCTCAAAGTTCTATATATTCAGCGAGGCTGGATATTATCTTCATGCGAATAGTCTAGTATGAGAAGACCAAAGTTATTTTCATTGCCGGCGGGATGCGTGCGGGGGGCGCGGGCGTGCTTACCGAGGACTCCGCGGGCAGCTACCTCATCGCCCGCGGCTGCCAGTGATTTTCGGGCAAATGAGTCAACGAGGCACTTTGAAGTCAGCATGTCTTCAGCTGATCAGCTCTCCGCTCTCGACCGCTCGGCTCGAGAGGGCCGCGCCGCACGCATTGCTCCGCGCGGCGCTTCGACGCAATCGCATCGCTTCGGCGACGCAATGACGCGCGCGCGCGCATGCTCGCGCCACAGAGCGCGCGTCGCGCTCGCCTGCCTGGCGCTTCTCGCGGCGGCGGCGCACGGCGAGGACTGCTTCGACAGGAACATCGACTGCGGCGAGTGGGCCGAGGACGGCGGCTGCGACGACGCGGAGACGCGCGACTGGATGCGGACGCACTGCCCCGCGGCCTGCGGCGGATGCCCGGACGTCGTGCGCCGCGCGACGCCGCGCGCGCCGTCGCGCGCGCCGAACCGCGCGCCGAGCCGGCGCGCGGAGCTGTAGGGCCCGGCCGTTAGCTCACGCGTTCATGGACGTCGGGTCGCCGAAAATCTGGTCCCGGGGCTCGATGAGGAGCTCGTGGACGCCGACGTGGGCCGGCGCGGTGACCGCGTAGAGGACCGCGTCGGCGACGTCGCTCGGCGCGAGGCAGGCCGGCCCGACGTCGCCGCCGCCGACGACGGCCCCGACCGTGACGCCCATCTTCTCGGCGGCCTCGGCGTCGTCGTTGCGCTGGATCAGGTTCGTCGCCGTGTCGCCGGGCTGGACGTCGGTGACGCGGAGGCCCGTGCCGACGCACTCGGCGCGGAGGCCCTTGCTGAAGACGGAGACGAAGGCCTTGGCCGCGTTGTAGACCGTCAGCGCGCCGAAGAGCGTCTTCGCCGCGTCGGAGCTGATGTTCACGAAGTGGCCCGCCTTCGCCCCGAGCATGTGGGGCAGCGCCGCGCCGCAGACGTTGACCGTGCCCTTGCAGTTGACGTCGATGGTCTGCTCCCACTGGTCGTACTTGAGGTTCTTCATCAGCGTAAAGTACATGACGCCCGCGCAGTTGACGACGACGTCGACCGCGCCGTGCGCGTCGACGACGCCGTCGACCATGGCCTTGACGTCTCCGCGCTTGACGACGTCGCAGGCGACGGCGACCGTGTCGCCCTTCACCGCGCTCGCCTTCTCCTGGGTAATGCTGCGCGACACCATGACGACCTTGGCGCCTTCGCCGGCGAGCGCCGTGGCGACGGCGAGGCCGATGCCGCTCGATGCGCCCGTGACGATGCAGACCTTGCCGTCGAGTTTGCCCATGCTTGCTGCGAGAGCGTCGAGGCAACGAACTGGCAGCGGGTGCTGCGCGATCTCGAGCGCGACGTCGACACGCGATCTAGGCAACGAGCTGGCAGCGGGTGCTGCGCGATGCCGAGCGCGACGTCGTCAAACGATCTCGACGCTAGCGAGCCGCACAAGACTGGTTGCCGATGACGCCAACATGAACTTCACGCCACAGTCCACCTTCTCCCGGGTTACTTCTCGCTCGGTATTCGGCACTTGGGGTAGTGCGGGCCGCCGCAGGCGATGGCGGAGATGACGAGCGCGGCGGACGCGAGCGCGGCGGCGAAGAGCGCGTACATGCGGACCTTGCGCCAGAAGAGCGCGGAGCGGAGCTGCTTGGACGTGTTCTCGAACTTGAAGGCCTGCTGCGTGAGGCGGTCCGTCTTGTCCACGAGGAGCTCGATCTTCTCGCCGCGCTCCAGCACCTTCTCGACGTTCTCGACCATGACGTGGCGGACGTCGTCGAGCTGCGTCTTGACCTTGGCCAGCTCGTCGCTCGACGGGTCGCTGTTGTAGAAGTGCATCTGGCGCTGGAGCACGGGCCCGAAGTCCGCGTTCATCGTGAACGCCGGCGCGTCGCGCGCCGCGCGGCCGTACGCGGCGCCGAAGCGCCGCCGCGCGTCCTCGAGGAACGCGAAGGCGACGCGCCGCTTGCTGCCCTGGTCCGCCATGCAGAGGTAGGTGATCCCCTCGCAGGTCACGTAGTGGAACACGTGCTGGTCGTAGACGTAGGACATCTTCGAGTCCTTGTCCGTGATCTTCGACAGGAGCACGCGCGTCACCGACGGGAAGTTGCCCGACGTCATCGTGAACTCGGCGAGCACGGCCGTCCGCCGCGCGACGACGGCGTAGACGATCATGGCTTTGCTGCGGCGCCGCGCCGCGGCGGAGGGCGCGCGCGCCCCGCGCGCACGGCGACGGCGCGGCCGACGACGCAGCCCCCTCTCAATGATGTGTGCACCACGAGGGGCAGCGTCGACCTCGAAAGAGAGCATGGGCGGCCTCAGCCTGCGATAAGGCAGCCCTCCACCGAGCGACGATGCAATGGTGGATCTTTCTCGTCGCCGCCGTCCGCGGCGCGGCGGCGCTCTGCGCGAGCGTGAGCTTCACGGAGCACATCATCGACGACGACGCCCTCGGCGGCTACAACCTCGACGCCCTGGACCTCGACGGCGACGGCGACGTCGACGTCCTGGCCGCGTCCTACCACGACGACACGGTCGCGTGGCACGAGAACGACGGGGCCCAGTCCTTCGCCCGGCGGGTGATCACGGACGCCGCGGCGACGCCCCAGGCCCTCTGCGGCGCGGACCTCGACGGCGACGGCGACGTCGACGCGGTCGCCGGCGACATCGGCGGCAACGGCGAGCTGAACTACTACGAGAACGACGGGTCCATGTCCTTTACGGAGCACAGCATATCCGTTCCTGCTCGCGGCGCTGTCGGCCATCGTGCTCGCGTGGGTCCAGTTCGTGCTCGGCGAGGGCGGCAAGCGCCGGAGCGGCCTCGAGGGCGACTGCCTCCTGGCCTTCGCGGTCTGGAACGGCTGCTACGCGGTCCTCGCGGCCGCGTCGGCGCTCGCGCTCGCGTCAATCGAGGCGCCGGACGCCGCCCGGGCCGTCGCCCGCGTCCAGCTCGCCTACGAGGCCGTCGTCGCCGCCGCGCAGGGCGCGGCCTACGTCGGCTTCGGCCTCCGCCTGCTCGAGCGCCTCGACCGCATGACGGGCGAGGCCGACGCGCGCGTGGACCAGTTCCGCGGGCGCGTGCGCCGCCTGCTCCTCTGCGCGGGCGCGGGGAGCCTCGCCGTCGCGGCCTGCGCCGCGCTGTCGGCGATGCTCCCGCCGACGCCGCGCATGGCCTTTGGCGTCGTCGCCGTCGCCCAGCGCGCCGTCGAGGCGCTCCTCGCCGTCGCGGCGTCCGCGTTCGGCCTCCGCGCGTCCGCCGCGGGGCAGAGCTCCCTCTACTTCCCCCGCATCGCCAAGCGCGTGACGGGCTTCGTCGGGCTCCGGCGCCGGCGCCGCGAACTCAGCGGCGGCATCAGCGCCCTCGCGTCCTTTTTCCGGAAGGCGAGCTCCGCCGCGGAGCCGCGGGAGACGGCGAGCGGCCGCGTCGAGCTCGGGCACATCTACGGCGGCTCGCCGGGGGTCCGGGACGTCGTGTCGCCCATGGCGCGCGGCTCGACGGCGGGCCCCCAGGACGCCCGCGCGGACTCGGACGACATCTTCACGCCCATGGGCCGCACGGCCATCGGCAAGCGGGCGGCCTTCGCGGAGCCCGTCGCGGAGCCGACGCCGCGCCCGGAGGAGGAGGAGGAGCCCCTCCCGGAGGGGCGGGAGGCGACGACGGAGGACGAGAGCGGCGCGCGCTACTACGCGAACGCCGCGCGGAACCTCTCCCAGTGGGAGCGGCCGGCGTGCCTCGACGCGCCGACGGCGCGGTCCCAGCGGGACGTCGTTTAAATCACTCACCTGGATTTAGGGGGGCGCGCCGCGCGAGGGCCGCGGCGAGCGCGGCCCTCGCTGGCGCCACGCCGGCGGAATCAAACGAGCGCGCCGCTTCCCAGCAACTCCTCGACGCCGGCGTCGACGGCCGTCGCGTCGAGCGGCTCCACCGGAAGTCCGCGGTATACGGCCCGCAGCGACAGCTCGCGCGCGAACAAGACCATGGTGCTGCACCGATGTAGAGTCGCATTCGGCCCGCTCCCCGTCAGGAGTTGCTGGAAGTACAGGCGACGGCGTGCGACGTCCTCTATCGAATCATCGCCTGTTTTCGGCACGGCCGGCCAGGGGTCCCCGCACGTCTCGGGCCCGAGGAGCAGGTCCGCGGCCGCCATGCAGTGGAGCGCGACGAGCGGGTTGCCCGCGCCGTGGAAACTCACGTCGAAGTCGTTTTCGAGGCCGACCGTGCGGCCGTCGACGAGGGGCGACGCGCCGTCGCGCCGCGCGCCGCCGACGCGTATCCCGACGTCCAAACCCTCGAGGGTCGCGGCGACGGTCTCCGGCGGCGAGTCGCTCAGGATCAGCGCGTGGACGCGGCGCCCCGGGAGCCGCCGCGCTCGCAACTCCGCGACGACGCGGAGCGCGTTTCGCAGGTGCCCGCCCTGGCTCCTCATCGAGATCGAGGTGAGGGCCGTCGCGGAGGCGTTCACGGACAAGTCGGGGTGGATCAGGTCGCCGAGGCGCGTGTGGATGACGACGCGGAGCTCGCCGTCGGCCGCGCCGCAGTCGACCAAGGCGTCGCGGTCGACGGCCGCGTAGGCTTCGGCGGCCGCGCGGCGCTCGCCGCGCGGGAGCGCGTCGGTCGGCGGGAGCGCGTCGGTCGGCGGGAGCGCATCGAAGCCGAACCACTCGTCGAACGGCGGCGCGAGGAAGCACTCGAAGTGGTCCCGGAACAGCGCGTCGCCCGTGCGCCAGCGGCACGTTTTACACTGTGGCTTCTCCCTGCACGCGTTCTTCTTTTCGTCCCAAGAGCACGTCGTTTTTGCCGTGCAACGTTGCTGGCCGTGTATCCGTTTGCAGTTTGAAGTAACTGCACGATCCGCGCCGAGCCAATCTCGTTCGTGGCAGTAGAGCGACGGCGCGAAGCCGTCGCCGAGGCCGTCGACGTCGCGCAGGTAGACAGTGGCGTCGCTCACGTACTCCTGGAAGTGGCGCGCGCCCGGACCCGGGCTGCGGCGGTCGGCGATCATCTTGACGACGCAGTGTCCAACGTGGCCGAGGCCGTCGGGTGGTCCGCAACTCAGTCGTCGTCGGCCCGCCGGCGCACTTCGAAGACGGTCCGCGACCTCGAGGACGACGAGTTCACGCAGATCTGCCCCTTCGGCATCGTCGTCGCGGGGACGACGGCCTTCGATCATTCGCTCCTCGGGTAGGCGGCGCGCGCGGATGCGGCCGAGCCCCTTTGCCTTTGCGTTTTTGCGGTGGCCAGAAAATTCCCACGATGCCGTCATGCGTTTGCTGCAATCGCTCGGAAAGTAGCGTTTCAACTGCGGTAAGACGAAGGTCGATCCGCGCTCGCAGACGTGCTTCGACACGAGGGCAAAGTCGGGCGAGATCGCCGGCGCCGCCAGCGCGAGGCGCCACCATGACGCGTTGGTCGGCCGCGGTCGTCGACTGCGACGCGCGTCACCCACCGCGGCCGCCGTGGCGAAGGCGATCGCGCGGATGAGGTGCATGGTTGAATCTGCGGGGGAATCGACGCGATCGGGACTTTGTCTCCGGAGCGAGCGACCTCGTCGTCGAGCGGGAAGACGGGTGGTGGTCGGAACGAATCGAGCTCGGTTCGCCGATTTTAGGCGCTCGACGGGCCTCTTTTTCGACGCGTCGGCGTGACGGGTCGCGCGGGGGGTTGGCAAAGGGTCTGGGGGCGGGAGTGGCCCTTTTCGGCGCGGAGCGTCGCGTAAACGCTCGTGTGAGCGCGCCGCAAATCTCCACTACGACTGAGCACTGCATAGTCAGCGATTGGTCGGACACGGCGCTGGAGGGCCTGGCGGGTGGCGCAGGGGGTCCGTAGGGGGTACGGGCGCGCGAGTCTGTCCGTTTGGCGCGGGCATCGCGCTTCGAGCCCGCGCGGGCGCCTACTGCGCCGCGCCCGGCCGGCGCGCCGCGAAGCTCCGCGCGGCAAGGTCGACCCCAACGACGAACGCGCGCGCGCACTTTACTACGTCGGCGCGGCGTCGTTGGAGTCCCAGTCGTAGTCGAGGAAGGCGAGCTCCGGCGCGTCGAGGGCCGCGAGCGCGTCGCCGAGGGGGCTGCCCGAGACGTAGGCCGCGAGCCTCGCGACGACGCCCGCGTCGTCGTCCGCGAAGTCGGACCCGTACCAGAGGAGGAGCTTGCTCGTCGTCACCGTGGCGCCGCTGACGGACGTCTCCGACGCCACGAAGGCCCGCGCCGCGGCCGCGAGGTCGCCGTCGAGCGTCGCTTCGCGGAACAGCTTCACGGGCGGGCAGCTCCGAGCGCCGCAGTTCAGCGCGAAGTGGATCCGCGGGTCGAAGGGCCGCGCGAGCGTCGCCGCGAAGGTCGCCCGCCGCGGGTCGCCGGCGGCGAAGGCCCGCGCGTCGCCGGGCGCGCCGCCGCGCCGCAGGAGCGCGTGCTCGAGGTCGTCGAGCGAGAGCTCCGCGCCGCAGACCTCGTAGGTGGCGCCCGTCGCCCCGGAGAAGAAGGCCCCGCGCGCCGCCGGCGTGTCCTCCGGCGGCCCGAGGAGCGCCGTGCCGTGGAGCACGAGCGCGTTGTAGAGGTTCACGAGGCCCGCGTCGCCGCCGAGGTCCGACTCCGCCGCGGCCCGGAGCCGCGCGGCCGTGCCGACGAACGCGGCGAAGACGCTCGACGTGCGCAGCGCGCCGTAGTCGACGCCACCCTCCGTGACGTGGGCGTCGACGAGGGCGAGGGCCTGGCTCTGGAGCGCGGCCGCGACGTCGCGCGCGTCGCCGTCGTCGGTCCAGGCCTCGGCCGCCGCGGCCGTGAGCACGTTGAGCGGCCGCCCGGGCTCCGAGAGCGCCGCGACGTCGACGGCGTCGGCCGGCGCCGCCGGCGCCGTCGCCGGCGCCGCGGCGGCGACGTCGAGCGCGGCGAGCGTGCCGTCCGCGAGCGCGGCGACGACGTCGTCCGCGCCGCCGACGCGCAGGTCGCCGAAGTAGACCTGGGGCACGGACGTGACGCCGCTCTTCGCCTCGAGCGCCTCGCGCGCCGCGGGGTCGCCCACGTCCACGGTCTCGTAGGCGAGCAGCGCGGCGTCGAGCGCCCGCTTGGCGCGCACGCAGTGCGGACAGCCCGCCGTCGAGTAGACCGTCAGCGGCTGCGCGTGGAGGGGGCTTGTGTGCGTTCGTCGCGGCGCGCGTGCTACGAAGGCGACGACGCCGCGGGTGGCGAGGAGCGTGATCAGTCGCAGCATCGCAGAGCTGCTCGAGCCACGCGCCAGCGCCATCGGAGCTCTCAGTGAGAGTCTCACACGTTGGCGGCAAGTTTGCGGCAAGATGGCAAGTTGCCGTCGCGCGACGAACTTCGACGACGCCTCCGACGACGCACGCCCCGACGACCGCGCGGTAGATGCGTGCGAAATAAAATAAAACAAAACGCCAAAAATAAACGAGATGCGGCACCCTAGCACTTGCTGCACATGGCGAAGTAGTCCGCCGTGCGGTCGACGCCCGGCACGTCCAGGTTCGTCGGGTCCCAGGCCATCGGGTAGACGGAGTCGTTGTGGACGCGGTCGAAGCGCGCCGCGAAGACCGTCGTCGCGTTCTTGCCGCTGGGAAAGTGCGCGGCGTTGCAGAACCACTTGTCGCAGGGGTCGTCGAGCGTCTCGCCGCCGCCGGCCGGGTGCGCCTCGATGAAGGACCAGTTTCCCTCGCGGTAGATCTCGACCCAGTTGTGGTTGCCGTTCGCCGGGTCGCCGCGCCACGCCGGCGTGCCGACGAGCCGCGCGGGCACGCCCGCGGCGCGGAGAGCGGCGACGAACGTGACGCTCACGCCCGTGCAGGACGCGTAGCCGAAGGCGGCGGTGGACACGGGGTCGTAGATCAGGGGCGTCTGCGACGACTTGAAGACGACGCCCCCGAGGCGCGCCCAGACCGAGTCGGACGCGTTCGCGCCGTAGCCGTTGATCGCGGCGACGACGTCGTCGAGCGACGCGCCGGCCGGCAGCGCGTCGACGACGGGGTCCACGGCGGCGCCGACGAGCGCGCGCCAGTCCGTGCGCGGCTCGTTGACGCACGCGTAGGGCAGGCTGTAGTCGTCGAAGACGTCCCGGGGCACGGCCGCGGCCCAGGGCCGGCGCATCTTCGCCGCGAGGCTCGCGTTGACGCCGACGCTCGCGACGCCGAACTCGAGGCCGTCGACGCCGCCGGGCGCGCCGAAGAGGCTGTACTCGTTCATGAGGTCCCAGGGCGGCGCGTTGGCCCGCAGCCAGGCGAGCGCCGTCTTCTGCGCCGCCGCGAGCGGCTCGCAGGCGATGGAGCCGCCGGCCGCGGGCCAGGGCACCTCGTCCGTGCCGCACGACGCGGCGGCGACGGCGGGCGCGAGCAGGATCAGGCACGACAGGCGCGACATGCCGACCTCGACTCGGGCTTGTGGCAGTAAATATTCACGTTTACTGCAAGTTGCTGCTCGAGCAGGCTTTTAAAACAACCGGAGGGATGAAAACAACACAGGCGCCTACCTACGTCCGCGCGTCGTCGTCCGGGTTGATCGCGCCCGGACGCGGGTGATCCGGGTGGTCCACGTCGCCGATTTTGAGCGCGCCGTCGTCGCCGCGCGCCGTGCCCACGGCGACCGCGAGCCCCGCGGCGCCGCGCGCGCAGTCGGTCCCGCGGCCGCGCGCGCGCGGCGCGTCCGCGGCGAAGTAGCCGGGCGACACGGCGACGACGGTCGCGACTTCGCCGGCGTCCAGCCGCACCGCGCGGCGGCCGTCGACGCGGGACCCGCCGGCGACGTGCGCGACGCCAAAGGGCAGCGGGACGACCACGGGCCCGTCCTCGCCGACGGCGCGGACCGTCGTTTGCTCGCCGAGGACGAGCGCCGTCGACGCCGCGCGGGCGCCGAGCGCCGCGCAGCCCGCGCGGGGCCGCGCGTCGCGCGGCGCGACGACGGCGACGTCCGCGGCGCATGCCGCGACCTCGTCGCCGAGGGCCGCCGTCGCCGCGACGCGCAACGCCCCGCCGCCGTCGCGCGGCACCGCGAAGGACGCCCAGATCGACCGCCGTCGCCGCGCGCCGAGGCGGACGACGAACGCCCGCTCCTGGCGCCGCACGGCGAAGATGACGTCGTCCTCGTAGGGCGACGGCTCGAGGCCCGGCGCCTCCGCGCGGAACGTCACGGGACCGCGCAGCTCGACGACGAGGCTCTCGAAGATGGACTGGTCCGCGGCGACGGCGACGTCGACGCGCGCCGCCACGCGGTCGCCGCCGCGCACGCGTTTCGGCGCGTGCAGGCTGCAATTCACGCGCGCGCCGGCGGCGATCGGCAGCCAGCAAGAGAGCCAGCGCCATCTCATTCCAGCATCCAATTCATTCGGCCATGTAATCCCTTCACCTTCCCTGCATCGTCCTCATTGACTTTTTGCCCACGCGCTTGGCCGCCGCGAGCCTCGCAACTTGAGCCGCCGGCGCCGACGCTCCATCGCGCGCGTCGAAGCGTTCGCATGTCTCCGCTCCTAAAAACAATGCTGCGTGCTTTCGCCCTGCTCGCGCTCGCCGCATCGCTGCGGCCGACGGCGCGCGCGCCGGCGAGCGCGCCGGCCCGCGCGCATGCGAGCGCCGTCGGCCGGCGGGACCTGGTCGCCGCCGGCGTCGGCGCGCTCGCGAGCCTGACCGCGGCGCCGGCGCTCGCCGACGGCTACGGCGGCAACGCGACGGAATTCGACGCGGCCGCGTATTTCGGCATCTTCTCTTGCGAGGGCTGGGGCCAGCAGAGAATGCCGGGGAGCAACAGCTGCATGCCCAAGCCCAAGTCCTAAGTTCGCCGAGCGGTGGCGCGAGCGGTGGCGTCGCGCTTGCGCCCGCGGCGGCGTCGCGCTCGCGCCCGCGGCGGCGGCGGGCGCGGACGCTCGGGCGCGCGCGCGGCCGGGTACTAAACACGACGTCTCGATCGGAACTAGCCAATGCTCCCGCCGCCTGGACGTTTTCAGGCTTGAGGCTGCGCAGACCGGCGAGAATGGAGTGCCTCCACTTCAAACTTGCAGCGACGATGAAGTCGACGTCGTCGCTCAAGAATTCTCATTTGAGCTTTGCCAAGCCTTTGGGCTGCCCGACGATGGCGACCCAGGTCGAGCTCGCCCATGAAGACAGCGTCGCCGCGTTCTACAAAATTCAAAACTGCGACGAGAACGGCGAGTACCGCGCCAACAAGTACAACCGGACCCTCGGCACGGCCTTCCTGCCCCCGGCAGCCCACGTGCCCGCGCTCCCCGCGACGGCGCCGCTCGACGACCTCGTCGCCGCCGTCGCCGCGCACGGCGCCGTCGTCCTCAAGGGCGCGATCCCCGTCGGCGACGTCGCCGCGTTCCGCGCCGCGCACGACGCCGCGCTCGCCGAGCTGAAGCCGCTCAAGGACGAGCTCTACGCGCGGCGCGCGGCCGCGGAGCGGCGCGGCGAGGCGAGCGAGTCCTTCTACAAGGGCGAGCTCCGCGCGCCGTCGGGCCTGCGGCTGCGCACGACGGCCCGCGGCCGCTTCGACCTGAAGCACCTTGACCGCCGCGACGGGCCCGGCGGCCCGCTCGCGGCCGCGGTCGAGCCGCTCGTGCTGCCGCCCGCGTGCCGCGCGCTGCTCCAGCGCCTGATGGCGACGCCCTGGCGCGTGAAGACCGTCGGGTCCCTGCCGACGGACGCGGGCGCGTCGGGCGGCGAGTGGCACCGGGACATCGGCGAGGGCCCGTGTGGAAATCAACCACTGGTTTGGGGGGTCCCCACCAAACTTCAGAACTCTCTACCTCGATCAAATCGAAGTCGATTCGGCTGATTTTTGGACGAATCGATTGCTCTCATCGAGTTCTCGAAGCACAGCAGAAAGCCTTGCGTCGAAACGGTCGCATAAGCTCACATTGAAGTCGGGTTGAAGATTTGATTTCCACACAGGCGAGGGCCTCTGGGGCGAGGAGCTCGACCTGCGCCTGCCCGACTACTACTTCAACGCGCTCGTGCCCCTGGGCGCGGCCTCGCCCGAGGCGGGCACGGAGATCCTGCTCGGCTCCCACGCGGTCGGCCGGGACGGCGTCGCGGACCTCGCGCGGGCCGTCGCGGCCGCCGGCGCGGGCGACGTCGTCTTCTTCAACGGCAAGTGCGTCCACCGGGGCCGCCCGAACGCCGCGGAGGCGCGGCGCGACCTCGCCTACGTCGTCTACGCGGCGAAGTGGTTCGAGCAGGGCCGCGACCCGGCCGCGGAGCTCCCGGCCTACGCGTCGACCGCGCCGCCCTAGGGGGAGCAAGGCCGTCTCCCCCTAGGCGCCTTACCATCGGAGCGACGCGCAGTGGCCGGGGTCCGGCGGCGCGGGCGCCTCGACGTAGGCCGACGGGTAGCCGAAGCACCGGTAGTCCTGGCCGAGGCGCGCGAGGACGAGCCGCCGCGTCTCGTTCGAGAGGCAGCCCGCGTCCGCGCGGCCCCCTTGGACGAGGCCGGCCTTCTTCGCCACCTTGGCGCTCCGCGCGCGCTTCTGCACAAGGAGGCTGCCCAGCGCGGGCGCGTCGCGCACGTACGCCTCCGGGTCGTCGAGCGCGACGGCGAGCAGCGCGAGGAACGACGCGCGGAGCGTCTCCAGGCGGCCGACGAAGGCGACGTGGGGCCGCACGCTCACCGCGCGCGACTGCGAGTGGACGTGGTACGAAACGGCGTCGGTGAGGCGCGCCGGGTCGAAGGCGAGCGGGAGCACGTCGCGCACGAAGGCCTCGAAGCGCGCCTGGCTGCCCTCCTTCTCGAGCTTGTAGGGCTGGCGGCAGTGCCAGCCCGGCCCCGAGTCCCGCTCCCGCTCGTGGCCGCAGTGCGCGTTCTTCCGCTCGTCGATCTCGTGGTAGCCCGAGACGAGGCGCGAGAAGGGCTCCTCGACGAAGGTGAAGACGACGACGCGCCGGATGCCGCGCACGACGTCGTGCGTGTCCCGGCCGAGCTCTTTCTGGCGCGCGGCGAGCGCGGACATGAGGTCGCCGAGGAGCCGGCTCCCGGACTTGCGGATCATGAGGTAGCTCAGCAGCGTGCCGTTGACGACGACGTGGCTCAGCAGGCCCTCGCGCGCCATGGACATGGGCGCGAGGTGCGCGTTCTCCGCGGCGACGAGCGGGATCGCCGGGTCGCGGAGCTCGGCGGCCGACAGGTTCGCGCGCCAGCCCTGGGCCTCGCGGCAGCCGGGCATGCGCTCGCGGAAGTCGCAGGTGAGCCGCGGCCGCGGGTCGCGCGGGTCGTCGCCGCGCGCGTCGACGCGCGACGCCGGCGGGCAGAGCTCCGTGAGGTTGCTTATCCAGGCCGCCTCGACGCCCTCGGCGACCTCGCCCCCTTTCATGAACGTTCTCAACCGTCTTTGGTCATCGAAGGCTCCGCCGGCCGGAGGCGCGACGACGACCAGCAGGAGGAGCAGCGCGCGCATCGATTGTGTGTCATCCAGCTCGCCGGGGCAGCCTCTAATAAAAAAAGCAGTGTTCGTTCAACAAAAAGGATGAAGCTGAGTCAGACGAAAGCGAGATAGATCACAAAAATAGTATTCCCAATGTAGCCTAACTTACAATAGTAGCCTCGTGTGTCTCAGGATACTTTTTGGGGCGAGGCCGGGCCCGCATTGTGCGCAATGCAGGATGGTGTGGACGGGGCTCCGCCCGCGGTCGTGGACGACGCGAGCGATGGCGAGCCGGAGCAGACCACGCCACAGCCGCCTCCAGCGCCCCCGAATCCCAGGGCCAGGCGTTCCCTTGCGCACATGAGCGACGAAGAGCTCATGGCAGCGATCCAAGCGCAGGCCGCGCGGGCTCTTGCGCTCCACCAGCAGGCGTCGGCGATGCGACAGGAGGGACAGGACTACGCCGAGCTGATCCACGAGGAAACCGGCACCCGAGTCGTCCTGCCTCCCGCGATCGAGGACCCGATTCCGCCGCCGCCGGCGATCGCGCAGCAGTGCGTCGACGCCGCCGCCGCGGAGTTGGGCATCGGCGAGAACGACATGGACGAGCACGACGATGGTCGATGAGATCGGCGTCCTACGATCGGTGTGATACTCTCGGCGCGGCGCCCGGCTCGAAGCGCAGCTTCCCAGCGCGCGCGCGCGTCTCCCTGCTCCCCTCTGTTTGATTGTCCGAGGCGGCGCGCGAGCGCCCCCGGAAGCCGAGTGCGACACTCGGACCTCCCTGCTGTGGTGTAATACTCTCGGCGCGGCGCCCGGCTCGAAGCGCAGCTTCCCAGCGCGCGCGCGCGTCTCCCTGCTCCCCTGTGTTTGATTGACCTCCCCTGTTCGCCGGCGGGATATGTTAGTGCTCTTTTTTGATTGCTCTCCCACGGCCGTCGAACAACGATGTGCCCATAAGAAATACCACAGGAAGTCACATTATGAGCGGGGTCGAATTGGGGGGTCTTCGAATTGGGAGGGGCCGGGGCCCCGGGCGGGCGGGGCGGCGCGCGCGCGGTCGCCGCCGGGCTCGCCGATGCCGCCCGGGAGGACGGCCGTCAGACGCGCTGGACGGGGTTGCCCGCCCAGTCGCCGTCGGGCTCGGCGACGATGCCCGGGAAGACGATCGCGCGGCCGAGCGTCTTGAGGCGCGTGCCGCGCGGCAGGTGCGTGCCCGGCAGCACCTGGGCCTGCCAGGCGTCGAGGGCCTCGCAGTGCTCGCCGACGGACGTGTCGCGGAACTTGAGGTGCATGTTCGAGAAGTCGTGGCCGTAGACGTGCGCGGAGAAGAGCGCGCCGGCGCCGTAGGACACGACGTCGGCCTCCGGGAGGGCCTGGACGACCTCGGGCTCGGGGAAGATGCGCACGTTGTCGCCGACCGTCGCCCCGAGGGCCCGGAGGTAGGCCCGCTGGGCCTCGAACAGGAACCGCGCGGGCTTCGGGAAGCCGGGCAGGCGGCCGACGACGAGCGTCGCGGCCCAGGCCACGTGGCGCGGCCCCCGGAGCGCGTGGGCGACGCCGTCGTCGCGCGCCTCGCCCAGGAGCACCTGCTTCGCGCCGACGTGGACGAGGCCGAAGAGAAACGCGCGGCCGACAGCGACGGCGGCGAACAAAACGACCAACACGCCGTCCGCCGCGAGCGCCGCGCCCGCGCCGAGCCAACCATTGAGGAGGCGCCCCGCGGCGACGCCCGGCGGCGCGAGCCCCGCCGCCGCCGCCGCGACGGCCGGCGGGCCCCAGGGGGCCCGCGCGACCGCGCGGAGGAGGACGTCGAGCGCCCACCACGACGGGACGACGTCCGCCGCGAGCAGGGTCACGTTGAGCAGCGCGAAGAGGGCGCCGCTGTAGCAATCCCACAAACGCTCGCGGCCGGCGAAGGCGAAGACCGGCCGCGGCTTCCACGCGAGGGACGCCGCGCCGTCGCCGTCGCCGAGCGCGACGCGGCCGTGCGGCACGCGGCGCCCGGGGCCGACGACGGCGCAGGAGCCCGTCGCCGCGCCGTCCTCGAGGGCCGCCCCGGGCATGAGCACGCTCAGCGGGCCGACGAAGCAGCCCTCGCCGACGGCGACGCCGTCGAGGTGCGCGACGCCGCGCCGCGCGTCGACGCGCGCGGCGAAGACCGCGACGCGCGCGGCCAGGTAGGAGAAGTCGCCGACGTCGACGAGCTCCAGGAGCGCGTGGTTGCCTAAAAGCTCGCTGAGGATGGCCCCGCGGGCGCCGACGCGCAGCCCCAGCGCGCGCCAGACCGCGTTCATCGCGCCGCTGTACTTGACGAGCCGCGACGCGGCCGCGTCCGCGGCGCGGCCCCAGGCGTCGACGACGGCGTGGCGCGCGACGAAGGACGGCGTCAGCGGGACCGTGCGCCGCAGCTGGGACCGGACGTCGCCGAGGAGCAGGCACCGCATAACCCGCGCGACCGCGACGGCGCCGACCGCGGGGCCCGACACCGCCCACGCGGCCGCGAGCGCCGCGAAGGAGACGAGCCCGTAGGTCAGCGGCGGCTTCGCCGCCAGGAGGAACACGGCGTGGACCAGCGGCGATATTGCGGCCGCGACGACGCACGGCCCGAGCAGCGCGAAGGACGCGAGCGGCGCGAGGTCGAGCAACAGGTCGCCCCGGCCGCGCGCGGCTTCGCCGCCGTCGCGGCGCGGGGGCGCGGGCACGCGGATCGTCGTGTCGCAGGCGCCCGGCGGCTTCTCCTCGCCGGGCCGCGGCCGCTCGACGCCGCGCGACGTCGCGTAGGAGCCCCGCGGCAGCGGCCCGTCGAGGCCCGCGCCCGCGCAGACGACGGCGCCGTCGCCGACGTGGGCGCCGGCCTTGGCGTCGGCGCAGCAGCCGAGCCGCGCGTGGCGGCCCACGTGGACGTGGCCCAGCGCGACGCGCGTCGGCGTCCGGAAGGAGAAGGGCGCGCAGCCCGCGCCGACCTCGAAGACCGCGCCGTCGCGGATTGTTAATAAGTCGAAGCCGCCGAAGGTGCCCAGGGGCTCCGTGCCCGAAAAGGTGACGTCGCGGCCGACGTCGGCGCCCAGCGCGCGCAGGTACGCGGCGACGCAGCCGTCCGGTAAAATGGCTAGCGCCGCGCCCCAGAGGTCGGGCCGCGACGCCGCGTGCGCGTTCGCCAGGAGCGCCGCGCGGTAGCCCGCCGACGACGTCCACGTCGGGAAGACGCCGGGCCGCTGGTGCCCCACGAGGAGCCACTTGCACAGCACGGCCGCCGCGTGGCAGCCCAAAGCCCAGAGGAAGACGTAGAGGCAGCCCGCCGCGGCGGCCTCAGCGCTGAAGGCGAGCGTGCGCCCCGGGGCGACGTCGCCGCCGACCCAGGCGCGCGCCGGCGCCGCGCGCGCGGGGAGGAGCACGTCGACGGCGACGAACGCGCGGAAGCGGACGAGCCGCTCGAGGAGCCGGAGCTTCGGGCCGAGCGCGAGGCGGCCCGGCGCGTAGCGCTCGCAGGCGTAGCAGGGCAGGAAGCCCAACAGCAGGAGCTGGGCGCCGAGGGCGTAGGACAGCAGCGTGAAGAGGAGCCGCGTCGACCGGCGCGCGTCGGCCTCGGGCGTCTCCCGCTTCTCCTTCGCCGGCGGCGCGGGCGCCGCCGCCGCCGCCGGCGCCTCGTCGGCGCAGGCGCCCGCGAGGTCCGCGAGGCAGCGGCCGTCGAGGACGTCGACGACCGTGAGCTCGGCGCCGAGCGCGTCCGACGCGCGCCGCGCGAGCGCCGCCGCTTCCAGCGAGTCGAGGTCCAGCGCCGCGACGCGCGTGGCGCCGTCCACGGCGGCCCCCGGCGGCGCGTGGTGCCTGACGGCCGCGACGAGGCGCGCCAGCGGCGTCGACGCCGCGACCGCCGCTTTAGGGCACGCGTCGACGACGTCGCCGAGCGTCGGCGCGCCGAGCACGTCCGCGACGCCCAGCGCCGCGCCCGTGGCCTGGTTCACGTCGCGGACGATGGCCATGACCTCCAGCGAGTCCAGGCCCAGCGCCGGCAGGGGCGTCGCCGCCGTGATGGCCCCGTCCGCGGCGCGCGAGTGCGCGTGGAAGATCCGCAACACGGCGTCGCCGACGTTCGCCGCGCCGTCGTGGAGGCTCGCGTCGACGCCCGCCCGGCCCCTCAGGCGCGCCGCGAGGCGGTCCAGGAGCGGCGACGCGCGGCGGGCCGCCGCCAGGTGGTCCTCGGCGAACGCGACGGCGGCGACGGCGTCGGCGCCGGGCCCCGGCGCGCGGAGCGACGCGGAGCGCCGCAGCGCGTCGTCGAGGAGCGCGCAGGCGTCGCCGGATTCCAGCGGCACGAAGGGCGCGCGCGGGGTCCCGCCGCCGCCGTCCCGGGCCTTGGCCGCCATGCCGAAGCCCGCCCAGGGCCCCCACTGCACGGACACGAGCGCGGCCGCGCGCGGCCCGTGCTTTCGCCGCCGCGACGCCGCGAGGGCGTCGAGGGCCGCCGACGCGGCGCCGTAGTCGCTCTGGCCCGCGTTGCCGAGGAGCGCCGTGATCGACGACAGGTAGACCTCGAGCGCGAGCGGCGGGCAGCCCTGCGCGTCGCGCGCGGCGTCGACGGCGGTCGCGAGGCGCAGCGCCCCGCCGAGCTTGGGGTCCAGCGCGCGCCGCAGCGTGTCCCGCGTGCGCGACCGCAGCGCGCCGTCGTCGACGACGCCCGCGCCGTGGACCAGGCCCCGGAGCTCGGGGCCGAAGCGCGCGGCGAAGCGCGCCACCGCGCCGCCGTCGCAGACGTCCAGGGCGACGACGTCCACCGTCGCCCGCTTTTCCTCCGCGGCGGCGAGCAGCGCCTCGCGCAGGGGCTCGTCGGCGGACCGCACGGCGCCGCTCCGGCTCAGCAGCACGACGCGCGTCGCGCCGCGGCGCACGAAATGCGCCGCGAGCGCGAGCCCCACGGCGCCCGTGCCGCCGGAGATGGCGACGGCGCCGCCGCGCACGAGGCGCGCGCAGGCGACGGCGCTCGGCTCGTCGTGGTCGCCGTCGTCGACGCGGACGACGCGCCGCGCGAGCACCGCGCCGCCGTCGTCGACGCGGACGTCGTCGTCGCGCCGCTCCGCGAGCACCTCGGCGGCGACGCGGCTCAGGGGCGCGCCCGCCGTGGCCTCGACGGCCCGCAGCGCCGTCGGCGCCGCCGCGAGCTCGCCCTCGCGCCGCGCGGACCGCAGCAGCCCGAGGAGCGCGCCGCCCGCCGCGGACGCGGCCGCGTCGTCGCCGAGGCCCGGCGGCGCCGTCGCCACGACGAAGCGCCGCGGCGCCCGCGACCGCGGCGCCACGAGGGCGACGCGCAGCGCCGCCTGGAGCTCGCCCGCGCGCGCGGCCGCGGCCTCGTACGCGACCGCCGCGGCCTCGACCGCGGCCGCCGCGGCCGCGTCCGTCGCGCGCTCGACGTCCGCGGGCGCGACGAGCCGCGTCGCCTCGCCGGCGGCGGCGCGCGCCGACACCGTCGCGCGCGTTCGCACGGCCGGCGCCGGCGGCCGGACGCCGCACGCGAAGACGACGACGTCCCACGACTGCGCGACGGCGGCGGCCGCGGACAGGGGCAGCTCGGACACGGACCGCGCGCCCGCGTCCCGCAGGGCCGCGGCGAGGGCCCGGCCGCCGTCGTCGTCGCCGCGGAGCACGAGCACGTGCGTCGCCCGGGGGAACGCGGGGTCCGCGGGCGCCCACGCGGTCGCGTAAGACGCCGGCACCGGGCCCCGCGCGTTCTCCTCGTCGTCGTCGTCGGACGACGTCACCGCGGGCGGGGGCGGCGCCGCCGGGGCCCGCGTCGCCTCGAACCAGCAGGGCTGGCCCGCGAAGGCCGTCGGCGGGAGCCGGGGCGCCGGTCGCCGCGCGACGGCGAGATCCGCGCCGAGCGCGTAGAGGCCGCCGAGGGCTTTCAGGACGGCGCGCGGCTCGCCGCCGGCGTCCCTGGCGCCGCCGAGCGTCGCGACGGCGGAGGCGCCGAGCGCGGCGACGTGGGGCGCGAGGTGCGCCGCGGGGCCGACCTCGACGACGACGGTGTCCGCGGCGTCCGCGTCGAGGCGCCGCAGCGCCGCCGCGAAGGCGACGGGCCGCCGCGCCTGGTCGACCCAGTAGTCCGCCGTCGGCGCGTCCGCGAGCCGCGCGCCCGTGAGCGTCGAGTAGACCGCGACGGCCGCCGGCGGCGTCGCCGGCGGCGCGGCCGCGCGGACCGCGGCGAGGCAGGGCTCCACGCAGGCGCTGTGGAAGCCCGTGGCCACGCGCAGGCGCGTCGACGCGACGCCGGCGGCGTCGAGGCGCGCGACGGCGGCGTCGACGGCGGCCGCCGCGCCGCCGAGCGAGCACCCGAGCGGCGAGTTGTCGCACGCGACGGGCGCGTCGTCGCCGAGGACCTCGCGCACGCGGTCGACGCCGGCGCGCACGGCGGCCATGGCGCCGACGCCGGGCGCCAGGGCGCCCATGGCCGCGCCGCGGCCGACGACGAGCCGCGCCGCGCCGTCGACCGAGAGGACGCCCGCGACGCAAAAGGCCGCGACCTCGCCGAGCGAGTGGCCGACGACGGCGTCGGGCGCCTCGCGGCCGAGCCTCGCGAGGAGACACCGCGCGAGGGCGTACTCGAAGCAGAAGAGCGCGGGCTGCGACGTCGCCGCGGCCGCGTCGTCCGCGGCGCCGACGACGGCGCCGCGCAGCGACGCGACGTCGCCGCCGTGCCGCCCCACGGCGTCGAGCGCCGCGTCGAAGGCCGCGGCGAAGGCCGCGTCGGCGCCGTAGAGCGCGCGCCCCATGCCCGCGTAGGCCGCGCCCTGGCCCGTGAAGGCGAGCGCGAGCCGCGGCGGCGCGCTCGCCGGCCCGCGGCAGGCCGCGGCGGCGGCCGCGAGCGCTTCGTTCGCATCGTCGTCGCGCGCGTCCAGGGCCGCGGCCGCGCGGTAGGGCCGCGCCCTGAGCGGGGCCGACCGCGCGGCCGCGGCCGCGAGGCGCGTGGGCGCGACGCGGCCGAGGCGCGCGGCCGTCTTCTCGAGCGCCTCGAGGCTGTGGGCGGCGAAGGGCACGAGGACCGGGCCCTCGGCCGGCGCCTCGCGCGCCGGCACCCGGGTCCGCCCGACGGCGACGTGGCCCAGCGCGCCGCCGAAGCCGAAGGACGACACGCCGACGGTCGCCGCGGCGTCGCCGGAGAACGCGTCGGGCAGCTGGAGCACGCGGACGCGCAGCGCGTCCCAGGGCACGTGGGCGTTGGGCCGGCAGAAGTGGAGCGACCGCGGCGCGATGTTGTCGGTGGACGCGACGACGAGCGCGGCCTTGAGCAAGCCCGCGAGGCCCGACACGCCCTCGAGGTGGCCGACGTTCGTCTTCGCGGAGCCGCACCTCAGCGTCGCGTCGCCGCCGAGCTTCGCGGACCCGAGGGCGCCGAGCTCGACGGGGTCGCCGAGCCGCGTGCCCGTGCCGTGCGCCTCGATCAGCGCGACGCCCCCGCGCGCGGCCGCCCCGTCGCCGGAGAAGTCGCCGTAGCACGCGTCGAGGACGCCGGCCTGGGCCGCCGGGTTCGGCGCCGTGAGGCCGTTGGACCGGCCGTCCTGGCCGACGCCGACGCCGCGGACGACCGCCGCGACGTCGCCGGCCGCGACGGGCCGCAAAAGCACCGCGCCGACGCCCTCGCCGCGCACGTAGCCGTCGGCCGCGTCGTCGCCGAAGCGGCAGCGGAAGCTCGGGCTCAGCATGCCCGCGGCGGCAAAGGCGCCGGACCAGTGGGGCTGCAGCTGCAGGTTCGCGCCGCCGACGAGCGCGGCGCCGCACTCGCGCCGCTCCACCGAATTCCGCGCGACCGCGACGCAGGTCAGGGAGCTGCTGCAGGCGCTGTTCAGCGCCACGGACGGGCCCCGCAGATCGAAGACGTAGGACACGCGGTTCGGCGCGACGCAGCCGTGCCAGCCCGTGCCGCAGTACGCGTCCGCCTCGGCGCGGCCCTCGTCGACGGCGCGCTGGTGCAAAAAGGCGTAGTCGCTCGTCTCGATGGCCGCGAAGACGCCCACGCTCGCGTCGCGCCCGCGAACCCCGCCGGGCGCCGCCGGCGTGCAGGGGAGCCCCGCGACCTCGAGCGCCTCCGCCGCGCACTCGAGGAAGAGGCGCTGCTGCGGGTCCGTCGCGGCCGCCTCCGCCGCGGAGACGCCGAAGGCCGCGCGGTCGAAGTTCCGCAGGGTGTCGCCGGCGAGGTAGGCGCCGGGGAGGCCCGTGTGGGGCCGGTCCGCGGGCGGCTCCGCGAGGACGCAGTCCGCCTCGGCGACGAACAGCGCCCAGAGCTCCTCCGGGAGGTCCGCGCGGCCGGGGAAGCGGCAGGCGGCGCCGGCGACGACGAGGTCCGCGCGCGCCTCCGGCGCGACGGCGCGGGGCCGCGGCACGGCGGCCTCGGGCGCGCCGCCGAGCCGCGCCGCGACGCCGTTCAACGTCACGGCCTCGTAGACGAGCGTCGGCGACAGGTCCTCGCCGAGCGCCTCGCCGAGCGCCGCGACGAGCTCGACGGCCTTGATGGACGTGAGCCCGAGGCTCGCGAGGGGCGCGTCGTCGTCGTCGGGCTCCTCGCCGAGGAGCTCGCGCAAAATCGCGCGCGCGGCGTCGAGCACGTCGCCCCTCGACCGCGGCCGCGCGGCGGACGCCGCGGCGGCGAACCCGGCGCAGAGCTCGCGGGCGAGGGGCTGGGCCTCGGCCCGCGACGCGGCGTAGGCGCGCCAGTCCGCGGGGACGACCGCCGCGTGGCACTCGGTCCGCCGCCGCGAGCCCGCGAGGTCCGCGAGGACCGCGAGCCCGGCCTGTAGCGGCACGAAGCCGAAGCCCGCGCGCTCGCGCGCCGCGCGGAAGCCACCGCCGAAGCGGTGCGCCATGCCCGCGTCGGCCCAGGTGCCCCAGGACACCGCGAGCGCGGGCAGGCCCGCGCGCGCGCGCGCGGCGGCGAGGCCGTCCTGGAACGCGTTCGCGGCCGCGTAGTGGGGCAGCCGCGGCGCGCCGAGCAGGCCGTAGACGCTCGAGAAGAGGACAAAGGTCGCGACGTCGTGGGCGAGCGACGCGTCGTGCAGGCGCATGGACCCGTCGACTTTCGCGCGGAGCACGTCGTCGAAGTCGCCCCAGGCGACGTCGCCGGCCGCGGCGTCGCCGACGACGCCCGCGAGGTGCCAGACGTGCAGGGGCTCGCCGTCGGCCCGGAGGCCCGCCGCGCGGTCGAGGAGCGCGGCCGCGTCCGCTTCGAGGGACACGTCCGCGCGTTCGAAGACGACGCGCGCGCCCGTCGCCGCCGCCAGGTCGTCGAGCCGCTTCTCGAGGGCCGGCGCCGGCGGGCGTCGGCTCGCGAGGACGAGCGTCGCGGCGTCGCCGCCGGCCCGGGCGAGGAACTCGGCCCACGCGGCGCCGAGGCCGCCGGCGCCGCCGGTGACGACGTGGACGCCCCGCGCGACGTCGCGCCCCTCGGGCCGCGCGGCGCGCGCGACGAGCGCCGGCGCGAGGCGCCGCCGCCGCCGGTAGGCCGCCTCGCCCCCGCCGCCCGCCCCGAGCTCCGCGAGGACGGCCGCCGCGTCGGCGTCCGCGTCGGCCTCGCAGGGGCAGAGGTCCGCGAGGCGCGCGGGCGCCTCGAGCTCCTCGGCGGCGCTGCGCACGAGGCCCCAGACCGCGGACCCGGCCAGGGCCGGGGACGGCTTCGCCGCGGGGACGCCGTCGAGGGCCGCGTCGTCCGCGGCGCCGCGCGTCGCGACGACGAGCTCGAGGTTCCTTCCCGCGACCGCCTGGACGACCGCGAGCGTCGCGAGGAGCGCGCCCTTCGTCGCGCGGGCGACGGCGTCCGCGCCGTCGTCGACGTCCGCGGCGGCGCTCGGGCGGAGCGCGGCGAGGGACGCGACGCCGGCCCACGCCGGCCGCGCCGCGAGCGCGGCTTCGACCGCGGCGCGCGCGGCGTCGAGGGGCGCCGCGGGGAGGTCCAGCACGTCCGCGGCGGCGCCGTCCGCCTCGAGCTGCCGTCGCAACGCCGCCGCGACGCCGCGGCCGTCGTCGACGAGGAGCCAGGGGCCCGGTGTTCTCTCGTTCTTTGCGAGCGGCGCGTCCCGCCAGCGGACGTCGTAGACGTGCTCGCCCAGGGCGTCCTTCTCCTTCGCCGCCGCGGCGTCGACGCGCCGCTGCGCCGCGCGCTTCTTCAGCTCGGCCTTGGCGACCTTGCCCGAGCCCGTCATGGGCAGGTCCGCCCGGGCCATAAATTCGACGACCGCGGGCACCTTGAAGTCCGCGAGCTTGCGCGCGCAGTGGCGCCGGAGGTCCGCGGCCGCGACGGCGTCGTCGGCGCGGACGACGACGGCGAAGACGCGCTCGCCCAGGGCGCCGTCGGGGACGCCGAAGACGGACGCGAGGACGACGCCCGGGTGGTCGTGGAGCACGCGCTCGACCTCGACGCAGTAGACGTTCTCCGAGCCCACGAGGATCATGTCCTTGGCGCGGTCCGTGATCGTCAGGTAGCCGTGGGCGTCCACCGTCGCGAGGTCGCCCGTGCGGAACCGGCCGTCGAGCTTCTCCCGGCCCTCGTAGCCCGCGAAGACCGTCGGCCCTTTGATCGCGACCTCGCCGACGCCGCCCTTCTCGTCGACGAGTTCGACGTCCACGAGGGAGAAGGGCCGCCCGCTCGAGCAGACGAGGTCCAGCGTCGCCGCCGGGCCGACGCGGTCGCGCGTCGGCCCGTCGACGAGCGACGTCGAGATCTTGCCGCAGCACTCCGTCATGCCGTAGGACAGGAAGAACTCGCAGCGGAAGGTGTTGAGCGCGTCGAGGACCGTCGCCCGCGACAGGGGCGCGCCGCCGCAGGAGAGGAGCTCGAGGGACGACCAGTCCGCGGCTTTGACGGTCGCGTCGGCGAGGAGCAGCGTGACCATCGTAGAGGCGAGGTTCGACGCGGTCACTTTGCGCTCCGCGACGGCGTCCCCGACGCCGCTCCCGGAGAAGCCCGGGATGGCGACGTGCCGGCCGCCGACCCAGGTCACGGCGAAGATGGCGTAGGCGTCGACGAGGTGGAACATGGGCGCCGCGTGGAGCCAGACGTCGCCGCGCTGGAGGCGGTGCTCGACGGCGCAGCCGAGCGCGTGCAGCAGCACGTTCCGCCGGCTCAGCACGACGCCCTTGGGCCGCCCGCTCGTGCCCGACGTGTAGTACATCTCCGCGCCCGCGGCGCCGTCGTCGAGAAACGCCGCGCGCGCGGCGGCGGCGCCGGACGCCGCGGCCTCGTAGCGCTCCGAGAGCGCGAACGTCGCCGGCGCGCCGTCGGCGCCGGCCCAGAGCGCCGCGCGCACGTCGAGCGGCCGCTCGGCCCGGGCGGCGTCGACGAGGGCCTCGTGGCGGGCGTCGACGACGAGCGCCGCGCAGGCCGCGCCCGGGGCAGTACGCGAGCTCGTCGCCGGAGAGCCGCGGGTTCAGATTCAGCGCGACGAGGCCCGCCCAGCCGGCGACGGCGTAGTGGGCCTCGAGCGCGACGGCGCCGTTGGGCGCCAGGAGCCCGACGCGCGCGCCGGGTCGCAGGGACGCGGCGCGGAGGAACCAGGCGCCGACGCGCGCGGCGCGCGCCGCGGTCTCCGCGTAGGTGCGTTCCGTCTTCGCGCCGAGGTCCGCGACGGCCCAGCCGTCGGGCCGCAGCGCGAGCGCGGCTTCCAGCGGCGCCCAGAGGTCGCCGCCGGCGTCGGGTGCCGCGAGCGTCGCCGTGAGCAGCGCGGAGGCCGCGGCGGTGTCGCCTGCGCGCGGCGGCGCCAACGCGCTGGCATGGTCGTCGAGCTGCGTCGACGAGCTGGCTTGCCCACTCTGGGACCAGAGCTCCGCTTGCCGCTCCGCGCTGGAGCGGGCGGGCAGCGACAGGCTTCTGGGCGCCATCGTGGGGCAGCGTTTAGTTGAGAATTGTGTGATGTCATCATTTATTGCATGCAAGTTGGCCGCTATCAAAAAGTTTGGACGCGGGGCTGGAAAGACCCGGCCGCAGTCGGCGGCGCGTTGCCTCGGCCGCGCCAGCCATGGCCTTACTTTGTACGGCTGCTGAACGCGGAGACATCGACGCGTTGCGCGCGTTGGTGGCGCGGGGTGCCGACGTGAATTTAGCGCAGGGCGCGGCACTGAGGCGGGCCGCAATGTATAATCAGACAGCAGCCGCGCAATTTCTGCTCGATCACGGGGCCGACGTCAACGCTGCAGGAATCGGCGATCGGGACGGGATTACCGCGCTTCACTTAGCGCGTTTGGCCAGCACGAGGTCATGGCCGTTTTGCTCGCGGCCGGCGCGAACGTCCACGCGCGCTCGGACGATGGGCTCCCTTGGCATACACTCTTGACAGAAGGTCGAACATCAAGTGCTGCGCGCTTCTCCTCGCCGCCGGGGCGGACGTCGACGATTGCGGCGAGGACTACACGCCCCTCTTCTGCGCAATTGAGGAGGGGCGCCGCGACATCGTCAAGATGCTTCTCCGCGCCGGCGCAAAAGAGATCGCCGCCGCCGACCTTCCGGACCGTGATTTCGACCGTGATTCCGACCATGATTTCGACCGCCACCGCCCACGAAACGAGCACCTAGTTCCCGCTCCAGGCTTTGATGCCGCCTTCGAAACGGTGGACGCCATCCACGCCGCGGGCGGCTGGGCGGAGTATGTCAAAGCGCACCGCCGCGTGCTCTCGAGCTTTGTCTCCAAGCTCGCCTCCCCAAAGCCCCGCAAGGGGCCGCGGCCCGTGCGCCAGAGCTACTATCAAGTGCCCGCGGCGCGCCCCTCCTCCGTGGCCCGCCCCATCCCCCTCAACGCCGCGAGCCTCGTCGTCGCCTTCTGGTGTCCGCCGGGCGGTTACTAAAAAATTTAGGGTGCCGCGGGCGGGCAGCCCAGGAACGCGCCGATGCCCGCGAGGACGTCGGGCTGGTGGCGGACCTTGGCCGCGAGCTCCGGGTTGACCCGGGCGTTGGCGGCGACGTGGGCGCAGCCCGCGTCCCGGAACAACGTCCAGTCGCACTGGAGCGGGCAGTTGATGGGCTGGCCGACGAAGCCCGCGTAGCCCGTCGCCGGGAACGGCGACGGCGCCGCGTCCGCGAGGAAGGACCCGCGCTCCGCGGCCGAGTGGTGGCAGACGTTCTTCGCGTTGCACAGGGGCCGCACGACGCGCTCCAAAAAGTCCATGTCGTCGCCGTAGCCGAAGGGCCGGCCGAGGCCGTTGACGAACGCGACCATCTTCTCGTAGATCCGCGGCACCGGCGGCGCGCGGCCCGACGCGCGCGCGCCCCACATGCCGCCGAGCATGCGCGTCGCGTCGTGGGGCTTTTCGTGGAGCACGTGGAACTGGCGGCCGGAGTCGAGCCAGGCGCGGACGGCCGCGGCGTCGCGCGGGTTCAGCCGGCTGTCCGCGTCCCTAACCGCGACGGCCTCGACGCCGGCGTCGCCGCAGGGCAGGAAGCGCAGCAGCATGAGCTGCGCCTCGCGGCACTTGCTGGAGACGAGCCGGAGCTCGGCGCCCGCCGCCGTCAGCGCCGCGCAGGTCTCCTCGGGCACGTCGCCGGGGGTGCAGTAGACGACGCACTTCCAGTCCGGGAGCAACGCCTTCGCCAAATGCGCGTTCTGCACCGCGCCCGCGCAGTAGATGGGCTTGGCGCCGTAGAGGCAGAAGGATAACACTTTCCGCTTGAGCACGGTGGCCCGCGGCTTGACGACGGGCCCCAGGAGGAGCGCGAGGTTGTCGGGCCAGGCCGCGGGCGGCGGCGGCGGCTTCGGCGGCGGCGCGCCGACGACGGCCGACGCGCGCGTCGCGGCGGCCTCGGGGGGCGCGTCGGCGTAGATGCCGCCCTTGGGCGGCGCGACGAAGGGCGTGCCGTCGTCGCGCTCCTCCTGGTCGTCGGGCTCGTCGTCCGTCTCCTCCGCCGCGTCGCTCTCAGACGCGTCGCCGCCGTCGTCGATGCCCGGCACCTCGTTGACGCGCTCCTCGGCCTCGGCGAGGCGCGCGGCGACGGACGCCACGTAGGGCGCGAGCTCGGCGCGGCTCCTCGCGCAGTAGTCGCCCGCGTCGCCCGCGAGCCGCTTCCGGCTCTCCGCGAGGTCGACGACGACCTTCTTGAGTTGTCTTACCGCGCGCTCCTCGTCGTCGTCGCTGTCGCTGTCGAGCTCGCCGGCCTCCCGCGCCGCGAACTCGACCGCGGCCTGCTCCACGAGGCGCGACGCCGACGCCATGGTCTCCTCGGCCTGGATGGCCAGCTCGAGCACGTCCACCGTGGACTTGCAGCGCCGCTCCTCGCCCGCGAGCGCCTCGCCGTCGAAGACGCTGCGCTCCATCACGTCCCGGAGCTCGGAGAGGGCGCGCTCGTCCACGGTCTATGAATTACGGCGTACGACGCCCCAGTGGCGCCTCTGCCTCTCGACTTTGCCGCTCCCAAGTCCGAGAGCCGATGTTTCATGAAGGGTTCAGTCAATCGCGCCGCGTCCAGAGGGGGCAGCCGCGCGGCGTCTCGTCCGCAAGCGCCGCGCTTTCCCCCCGTCCGCCGCCGTCGCCGCGGAGCGCGCGCGCGTCGTCCGCAGGCCGCGCCGCCGGCGGCGGCCCCGCGCGGCGCGGGGGCCGCCGGAAGCCGCGGGACCGCTACCGCGCGAACGCGTTCGCGAGGGGGTCGTCGCTCTTCTTCTTCTTCTTCGCCTGGGGCTTGGGCGCGCCGGGCGCCGGGGGCCGCTTCACGGGCTTGGCCCCGGGGGGCGGCGGCATGGGCGCGCGCTTCACCGGCCGCGGCTTGTCGCTGTTCTCGGTCTCGGACCGGGGCCGCTTCTCGCCCGCGCCCGGCGACGACGGCGCCGCCGACGACGACGCGGCCGCCTCCTCCTTGGGGGACGCGGGCGCCTCCTTCGGGGGCGCGCCCTCCGCCGCTTTCTCCTCCTTGGGGGGGTTCTCCTCTTTGGGGGGCTTCTCCTCTTTGGGCGCCTCCTCGGCCTTGGGCGCCTCCTCGGCCTTGGGCGCCTCCTCGGCCTTGGGCGCCTCCTCGGCCTTGGGCGCCTCCTCGGCCTTGGGCGCCTCCTCCTTGGGCGCCTTGGGCGCCTCCTCCTTGGGCGCCTTGGGTGCCTCCTCCTTGGGCGCCTCCTCCTTGGGCGCCTTGGGCGCGTCGGCGGCCTCGGGCGCGTCGGCCTTGGCCGCGGCCTTGGCCTTGTCGCGGTCCTGCTTCTCCGCGTGGGCCGCCTTGAGCTTGGCCTTGAGGCGCTTGAGCTTGTCGACGGTCTTGGCGTCCGTGGACGGGTCGCGCGATGCCTCCTTGATGAGGCCCACGAGGTCTGCGAGGAGCGCGCCGTCGGCGACGATCGCGTCGACCTTCTCGTTGAAGATCTTCAGGAGCGCGACGGCCGCGACGCGCGGGTTCTTCTTCGCGCCGACGACGGCCGTCCGCAGGGCCGCGACGAGGCCCGCGGCGTCCTCGGGCACGTGGACGGGCACGGCCTTGGGCGGCGGCGGCCGCGGCGCGGGCGCGGGCGCGGGCTTGGACGCCGACGCGCCGACGGGCGCCGCGGACGCCTTCGCGTCGGCCATCTGCTTCCAGACGGGCACGCCCGACGCCCGCGACGCCTTGAGCCGCTCCTCGCGCTGGGCCTCGCGGGCCTCGTCCTCCTCCTTCTTCGCGCGGCGCCGCGCGGCCGCGTCCTCGAGCTTCCGCTTCCGGTCCTCCTTCGACGGCGGCGGCGCGGCGACGGACGGCCGCAGGGGGTCGGCCTTGGGCGGCGCCTTCTTCTTCGGCGGGTCGCCGTTCTTCCGCAGGCGGCCGCCGCCCGCGGCCTTCTTCTTCGCGGCCTGCTTCCGGAGCGCGACCACGTCGTCGTCGCCGTCGCTGCCCGCGCCCGCGGACTCGTCGTCGGACGGCGCGCGCGCGCCGTCGTTGAGGAAGTCGTCGTCGTCGGCGTCGGACGCGGCGCGCTTGGACGCCTTGGGCGCGGCCTTCTTCTTCGGGGCCTTTTTCGCCGCGGCGTGGATGCCGCAGCCGTTGCGGAGCGCCTTGTCCTTGGCGACCTCCTCCCGGGCCTCGGCGACCGCTTTCGGGAAGGCGAGCTCGTAGCGCTTGGGCTTGAACTCCTTGGCCTGCTTGTCCAGGCCCCGTTTCAGGCCCTCGTCCCAGGGTACGACGTTCTTGGTGGTCTCGAAGGTGAACCGCTCCGACGCGTCCATGCCGTAGAAGACGCAGCAGTGGCGCTTGCCCAGGTGCTTCATGGCCTGGGCGTTGATCGCGCCCTTGGTCCAGCGCGGGTCGTAGATGATCGACGGCCAGTGCTTGAAGCCCTGCGACGCGACCCAGCAGACCTCGCCGAACAACGCCGTCCACTTGCCGTCGAGCGCCTCGACGCGCGCGTCGTCCTTGTGGGGCGCGCGCTCGCGCCGCGCGAGCTCGTCGTCGTCGACGGACTCGTTGTCGTCGCCGCCGTCGTCGCCGTCGTCGTCCTCTTTGTCGGACTCGTCGTTGTCGATGTCCTCGACGCCCTCGGGCTCGGCCTCGGCCGCGGGCGCCGGCGGCGCCTGGTACTTGGCCGCCGTCTCGATCATCGCCGCCGTGAGCACGGCCTTGTACTCGCTCTTCAGCCGGGCGCCGCCGTCGGCCTCCTTGAGGTGCGCCGCGACGGCCGTGCGCACCATCTTCGCCGTCAGCGTGCCGTCCGCCGCCGCGGCCTGGAGCGGCGCGTCGCTCGCCATGACCGCCTCGACGGCGGACGTGACGATGTCGGCCGACAACGGAGCGGGCGCCGCGGCGTCGCTCATGGTGGCGACGCGCGCGGCGGGACGACGCTGTGGTCGTCGGCGGCGCCTCTCGCGATGCGCCCGCGCCGCTCGCAGGCGCGCGGCGCCCGACCGTGTGACACCGTCTGGCAGTCCTCCGGAGGACGCCTCGCAGGTCTCCGCGGACGACGTCGCCGCCAACGCGCGCTGCGCGTGACGAAACGAAACGCAACGAAACGCAACGAAGGAAAGACGACGGCGCTAACGACGGCCGCGCGTCGACACGACGCGCGCTCAGCCGTAGTGCTCCAGGCCCGTGTTGCCCGCGGCGTCCTTGAGCGCGTCCTCGAGGATGTTGACCATCATGTAGAGGTCGAAGTCGGCGAGCATGTGCGTGAATTTGTCGTAGATCTCCTTCTGCTCGTCGTCGAGCGTGTACGCGTTGCGGAGGATCTGCTTGCAGGTCTCGCTGACCTCCTCGCCGTCGTCCTCGTCGAGGCCGTCGATGGTCGCGCGGCCGTCGCGCGTCGCCGGCCGCGCCTTGGCGGGCGACTCGGCGCCGGCCTTCTTCCGCGACCGGGGCGCGGACTGCGGCCGCTTCTCCGTCGCGAACGGCGGCGGGTTCCGGAGCGTCCGCGGCGTCCGGTTGTCGACGACGGAGCCCTTGCCCTTGCGCGCGGCCATGACGGCGTGCATGCGCCGCGTGTGGTGGACGTAGTTGTACTCGCTCTCGACGGCGCTGAGAGGCAGGTCCTTCCAGGACTTTTTCAGGTCGAAGAGCTCCTGTTTGGGGTTGTGGTGGGGCATCTTCAGCTTCGCCGTGTTCTTGGGCATGATGGGGATCTTCATCGCCATGGTACAAACGTGGGGCGGCGCGCCCGGGAGCGGCGCGCGAGGACTGGGGCGAGCGCACCGCGGACGACGGGCCGGCGCGCTAGCTACGGGCTGCCGCGTTTGATTGGGGTGCTAGCTAGGCCGACGGTGGCGGCACGGTGCGGCGGTTGAAAAGGGGGGCAGCAGCATGGACGACGACCGGCCCGGCGCGCGCGTGACTTTGCCGCCCATCGACGAGGTCGAGGTGCCGTCGATCATCCTCATCGAGCGGGCCTACCAGCGGTCGCTCCACGACGTCATCTGCCGCAAGGACATGTTCCGCATCTGGCAGAAGGTCGGCGCGGCCTGCGCGGCGACCATGCTCCAGGGCAAGGGCGTGCGCTTCCCGGGCATCGCCGACCTGACCTTCGACGTCAAGGGCCTGCCCATGTACAGCCTCGAGCGCGACATGAACGTGCTGCTGAAGCAGTTCGGGAGCGGCCACGGCGTCAAGTGGGAGCCCGCGCACAAGTTCTTCCCGTGCCGCGAGGCGTCGCTGCTCGCGACGCTGCCCCTCGAGTCCGTGGCGAAATCGCTGAACGCGCGGCGGGCGAAGAAGGACCGGGCGCGGCGCGCCGCGGGCGTCGTCGAGCCGCCGAACAAGCACAAGCGGACCTTCGACCGCGCCGTCGTGGGCATGGTCGTGCACCGGATCTTCAGCGAGATGATCCGCGCCGCGCGCATGTCGACGATTTCCCTCGCGCTGACGCTCGACGACGTCGGCGAGTTCGTCTACTACAGCGGGCCCTCCGGCGACGGCCTGGGCGCGCGGGGCTACCTCGGCGTCCGCTTCCGTTTGGACTTTCTCGCCGCGCTGCGGCGACAGCAAACGCGGGAGATGATCGAGCACCCGAAGACGCGCTGGGCGTCGGCGCAGGCCGATGGCATGCCCTACGTGCGCGAGTTCCTCGACCCCTCCGTCGTCGAGCCGAAGAAGCTGCTCGCGGCGCCGGGCATGGGCGAGTTGTACGTCAAGGGCGACGGCACGCTCGCGGGCCGCAACGCGATCAAGACCATCAAGTTCCGGCTCGTGGAGCGCTGCGGCATCGTCGGGCTCCACACCTTCGTCAAGGCCCTGAGCTCCATGGACGAGAGCGGCGACGGCGTCTACGACGCGGAGGAGCTCCGCTGGGGCCTCCGCGAGTTCGGCATCTCCGTGAGCGAGGACGACTGCCTCGCGCTCGTGCAGATGTTCGACGAGGACGGCGGCGGCACGCTCAGCTTGGACGAATTGATGGTCGCGATCCGCGAGGGCGCCATGCCGCCGAACCGCGTCGCGATGGTCCGCCGCGTCTTCCACATGCTCTGCCGCGACGCGGGCCTGCCGTGCGCGGACGGCGTCGAGATCACGACGGACCGCATCCGCCAGCGCTTCGACCCCTTCGGGGACGAGCGCGTCGAGCGGGGCGACCCGAACTGGCCGCCCAAGGACGTGACGAACAACTTCTTCGCGGTCCTCGACGACTCGGGCGACGGCCAGGTGTCCGACGCGGAGTTCATGCGCATGTACGAGAACATCTCGCCGGCCGTCGAGGACGACGGCGACTTCAAGCGCATGCTCGACAAGTTCTGGCCAGCGTCCCGTGGCCGTGACGATTTTCGAGAGATTTGGGGCGGGAAAACGATGAAACATCGTCACCGTCGTGCTTCGTAGGTTCTGGCCGCCCCTGGGCGACCTGGAGATGGGCGGCCGCGTCCGCGGCGCGTTCTCCCGCGGCCACGCGGGCTACGGGTTCACGGGAGACCAAGCCGGCGCGGGCTACGAGGACGCGGCGCCGGCGCTGCGGGCGACGGACGAGCGCGACGTCTACCTCGACGGCATCCTGGACATGGCCGACGCGGAGAAGCAGGGCGGCATCAACAAGCGGCTCGACAAGATCCTCGACGACTCGGCGAAGATGAAGCGCAAGGCGCGGCCGCCGCCCTTCTCGCACCATCGCGACGACGCCGTCGACGAGGGCGTCGACACCTTCGACGAGGCGCCGCCGAGGAACCACCTGCTCCCGCCGAAGGCGGCGGACGGGACGACGCCGATGCAGGACGCGGCGACGAAGCGCGCCGCCGCGGCCGCCGCCAAGGAGAACGCGCGCGCGCGGTCCGAGAACGCGCGCGCAAAGTCCCAGGCGTCCCTGCCCCGGCCCGCCGCCGCCGGCCGCGGGGACCCGGGCGTCGCCAAGGCGAAATTCAAGGCCGCCGCGCGGCTCGCGGCCAAGGGCGCCCACGCGCACGGCGCGCCCAAGACGAAGACGGTCCAGGGCCCGCCGGGCGTCGCCATCTCGACGCCGACGGGCCGCGACCGGCGCAAGTCAGGGTGGGGCCAGGGCCACTTCGACACATTCGAGAAGCACCACCACCTCTAGTCGAGTAAGCACCACCACCTCGAGCCGGCGTAATCGAAGCACCAGGTGCCTCTCGTGCCCCTCCCCGCGCATCGCCCGAGCGCTCGCGCCGAGTCGCTCTTGCCGCCGCGCGGAGAAGCCCCGCCACGTTAGGCGCGCGCGGCTCACTCGCTGCCGTACATCTCGGCGTAGAGCTCGCGCTGGGGCATGTTCGTGAAGATCTCGGCGATGGCCCGGGACACGGGCAGGCCCCGGTCGACGCGCTTCGCGTACTCGGCCTCGAACGTCGCGACGAAGTCCCTCTGGCTCACGGTCTCCGCGTGCGCGAAGAGCTTGGCGATGCGGCGCGCGCCGGCGCGCGCCTGGCGCGCGGACCAGTCCCACTCGCGGCTCGCGCCCGTGAGCTTGGCGCCCTTGGCGTCCGACTCGATCTGCGAGCTCACCCAGCGCGACGTGAAGACGTCGACGGGCACCGCGCCGTCGCCGCGGGTGTCGTAGGCGTCGAAGAGGCGCACGAGCGCGCCGGAGACGCTGTCGGGGTCGACGCCCTCGGCCTTGGCGCCGGCGGCCGCGGCTCTGGGGCGCGGGACCGTCGACACGTCGGCGAGGCTGTCGGCGAGGATGTCGGGCGCGTCCGGCGCGCGCGTCCGCCGCTTCTGGAGGTCGCCCAGCGCCTGCGCGTAGCCGCTCAGCTGGTCGAGCATGCGGCACGACTCGTCGTCGCCCGCGGCGCACTCGTTCTCGAGGTTTGTGACGAAGCTCCCGAGCGCGCCGCGCTTCTCCTCAACGTAGGTCGACCAGCGCGGGCCGAGGCGTGTGTGTGGTGTTTTTTGGGCGACGAGCGCCGAGGCGCCCGTCACGGCAACGACGACGGCGCAGATGCGGCGCATGGCGTCGCGACGAGGGTCGGTGCGCACGAGATGCTGCCCGCGAGAATCGATCACAGCCTGAGCAGCTGAAGCAACTTGACGCCTAACTTGAAGCATTGTTGAAGGCATCTGCCGGACGGCGCGACGAGCTCGGCCGGTTACACCCAGCCGAGTCGCATGCGCCTGGCGGTTCTCGTCGTCGTAGCTCCACTGCCAGCGTCTCCGGGACAGCGATCCGTGCCATGTCGACGACGAGACCAAAGGGCCGGCCCGCGCGTAACTAGCTCCGCGCGCGTTGGGCGAGGACTAACGACCAGGGCGAGCAGGGCACGCCTGCGACAGGGCCGGCCTCGAGCCTTCGCTCCCGCCATCTCGCTTCACCAGCGCCTGTCCTGCAACATTCCTGCAATTTGAAGGCAAGTTTGCCAACTCGAGCTCTGTGCTGGCACATGATGGCCGTCATGCTCTCCGTCGCCCTGTGCGCCGTCGGAAGCGCGCTGCAGGCGGCGCCGCGCCAGCCGCGCGTCGCGACGCGGCTGCGCGCCGCCCAATGGGCCGACGAGCGCACGCGCGTCGTCTTCTACGGCGGCGACGGCGCGTCGCACACCTACGGCAGCGTCAGCCCGGCGCCGGAGCCGCAATGGTCCGAGGTCGCGCGGCAGCTCGCGCGGCGCGCCTGCGCCATGGACGAGGGCGTCGTCGCCGAGTCCGTGACGAACCCGGCGTGGAGCTCCTGCGTCCGCGCGGACGTGCTCGTCGGCCTCGGCGTCACGGACGCCGCGGCGGCGAAGGCGTTCATCGAGCGGACGCGGCCGACGTGCTTCGTGGCGGACGCGTCCTGCTCGGAGGCCGTGCGCGAGCTCGTCTTCGCCGGGGACTTTCGGCCGAGCGCGCCGAGCCCGCTCGCCGCGCTCCCGTGGACCAAGGCCGCGAGCTCGCGGCGGCTGCTCGCGTCGAGCGCGACGCTGCTCGGCCGGGGCTCGTCGGAGGACGCCCTGTTCGCGGCGCTCTTCCTCGTGCACGCTCTCATCCGCCCCGTGAAGATCGTCGCGTCCGACATCAACCCGAGCTGGGAGAAGGGGCCCGTGCGGAACGCGCTCGAGTTCAAGAAGATGGTCGACTGCTGCGGGCCCCAGATCTTCACGGCCCTCGGCGACCCCAAAACCAAGAGCGCCATCGACCTGCTCAACGCCGTCGACCTCCGGGACCAGGTCGGGTCCTACCGCGTCATCGTGTCGAACGAGACGCCCGAGCTCGAGGACTTCTCGCTGTGCATCCTCCAGCAGAACAACTGCTTCGGCTGCGACGCGCCCATCCTGGAGACGCCCGTGACGGTGATGGAGGAGTGGCGCGGCGCCCCGCTGGACCAGAACGCCGCGGCCCAGATCTTCGTCGGCCACCTCGACGACCCGGCCGCGTCGCCGGCGGGGGCCGCGAAGCCGTGGTCGTGGAAGATCGTCGTCGGCGCGAACCCGGCCTACGACGCCTTCCCCATGCAGCACCAGATCTTTTACCCGGCGGCCAAGGGCGACGGCCTCTGGTACGACCCCGTCTTCTGCGTCGAGACGCTCGACGGCGAATTGGTGTGGACGAAGCGCCACTACCGCTGCGCGCCGCGCGCGTCCACGCCGGGCCTCTGGACGCTGACGACGCTGGACAACGGGGTGTTGAGCGAGGAGCACTGGACGACCGTCGACGCGGCCGACGACCTGTCCTGGGCCGTGTTCCACTACACGGGCGCGGCGCGCGCCGCGGGCCAGTCGTACCAGGGCGCGCTGTTGTGTTCCGAGGACGGCGCCTGGCCCCGGGGCGCGGACCAGGCGCGCCTCTTCGCGGCCTTCGCGGAGTGCGGCCTCGAGCCCTGGGAGCTCTACGGCCACGGCGAGGACGCGAGCGTCATGTGGAGCCCCAAGTTCACGGACTGGGCCGACGCGAACCCGCCGCCCCTCGACCGCATCGGCGACATGACCGTGACGAAGTGGCGCAAGCTCGAGCGCGAGAAGGCGGGCGTGTAACGTTGACTCTCTGAGCCGCTCGTTGAGGGGAAACTTGACTGCTTCTTACCTCTCCGCGCTCATGACATGCTCGTGCGATGACTCGGTGCGGTGTCTAGCTCAGACGCTGGCTGCAATTATTGCTGTCGACTGACGCGCCATGGCGGCGCTCGCGGAGCGCAAAACGTCGTCGCGCTGCAGCGACGAATTGGACGCCCTCGCCGCCATCTACGGCGACGACGTCGCACTCACGGCCCGCGGCTTCACGGCGCATCTCGACGCCATCACGTTGACCGTTGTCCTGCCCGACGGCTACCCCGAGAGCGCGGCGCCCATCGCGACGATCGAGGCCGCCGGCCGCACGCGCGGCGTGCTCCGGGACGCGGAAAGAAGGCTGGCGGCGCACGTCTCGCTGGGCGAGGAGAGCGCGCTCGCGCTCCTGCAGGAGGTCGAGGCCTGCGTCGCCGCGGCCGCCGCGGCCGCCGCGCCGGTCGCCGCCGTCACCATAGACGATTCCGAGACCTACGCGGTCGTCGGCATCGACCACATGAACGCGTTCGCGTCCTACGCGGCGTCCCTCGAGCGGCTCTCCGCGGCGAACGCGCTCCGCGGCGCGCTCTGGGCGACGCCCGCGCCGCGGCCGAACGCGCCGCAGCGGCGCGAGGGCGCCGTGCTCGTGCTCCAGGGCCGCGACGCGGGCGTGTCCGAGTTCCTGAAGGCGCTGCGGTCCGAGTCCGTCGACGTCGACGGCAAGGGCAAGCGCTGCAAGGAGCGGCGCGCCGTCGTCGAGCGCCGGTCGCCGCTGGCCGCCGGCGACGCGCGGCTCCGGGAGGCCTGGGCCGTCCGGAGCGGCGGCGGGCCGGAGCGTCTCGCGCGCTGCGTCAAGGGGGCGATTGAAGAGCCTTTGTTCCGCGACGACGGCCGCGGCGGCTGCGCGGTCGCGCTCAGAGCGCGGCCCGGGAAAAGCGCGACGTCCGCGACGGTCGAGGACGGGGTTTTGGTCGTCGACGTCGCCGCGGCCGCGCGCGACGGCGCGGCGAACGCGGAGATCCGCCGGTTTTTCGCGGCCGCTTTCGGCGCGACGCAGGCCGACGTGGCGCTCGTCGCGGGGGCCAAGGGCCGGGAGAAGGTGGTGAGGTGCGCGGGCGTGGGGGCGGCGGACGCGGAGGAGAGGCTGCGGCGGGTAATGGACGGCTAGACTTCGGCCTCGACGGTGCACGAAGTGGTGCACGTGGGCCCGCGCATGCCCGGGCAGCCCGGCACCGTGGTACAGGTGTTGACACGGCTGTGGACACGGCGAGGTGCGGTTGGGTAAGAGGCGCGGTGATCCCCCGTCGCCGCCGCGCCGCCGTCGCGAGTAGGGGGGGATGGTTGTTAGATGCGCGCGCGGCGGTCGGTGCACGAGGCCCCGACGCGCGATCTGGGGGGGAGGCGACGAGGGTATGGGTCACAGCGTGGTGGTCGGGCCTCGCCGGCGGCGGCGCGCAGCCCCAATAAGGGGGCGCGACGAACCGCCGCCGGAGGAGCCCGGCCGGCGGCCGGCTTAGCCCTGGGCCGCGGTCGCGCCGGCGACGATCTCGAGGATCTCCTGCGTGACGCCGGCCTGGCGGATGCGGTTGTACGTCTGGGAGAGGGACTTCTTGAGGTCCTTGGCGTTGTCGGACGCCGACTGCATGGACTGCATGCGGCTCGCGAGCTCGGACGCGACGGACTCCTGGAGCGAGCGGAGGATCTGGCCGTCGAGGTAGAGCGGGAGGATGCCGTTGAGGATGGCCACGGGGTCCTGCTCGAAGATCGTGTCCTTGGGGAACTCCTTGGGCTCGGCGGCGCCGAGCGTCGTCGTCTCGACCTCGAAGTCGCCGTCCTTGGTCGACATCTCGAAGATCTCGTCGCCCTCCGTCTCGATGCCCGTGGCGGAGAGGGGGAGGATCGTGCGGATGGAGGGGCTGGACGCGATGAGGGACACGAACTTCGTGTAGATGAGCTCGACCTTGTCCGTCTCGCCGTCGAGGAAGTTGTTGAGCATCTCGCGGGAGACCTCCGACGCGAAGTCGGCGGACGGCACCTGGGGGCACGAGTAGGACGCCGGGAACTCCTCGCCGCGGCGGCGGAAGTAGCCCTCGACCTTGGTGCCCACGGGCACGATCTCGACCTCGATGCCCTGGGCCTCGAGCTCCTTCTTGCGCGCCTCCGTCTTCTTGATGATGTACGTGTTGTACGAGCCGCAGAGGCCGCGGTCGCCGGAGATGGCGAGCAGCGTCACCTTCTTCACCTCGCGGTTCTCGAGGAGGGGGAGGTCGAGCGGCTCCTTGCCGAGCCTAAGCAAATGCAGAGGTCAAGTTTCCCTGGAGGCGGTTCGAGGAGCGGGGCCCGGGGCGGGGCCCGATTTCTTCGTTCGCGCGCGGCGGATCGAGGCGCGCGGCGGCAGCTCGCCCCGCCCCGGCCCCGCCCCGCCCCTGGACTCGCGGGGCGGGGCGGGGCGGGGCTGTCCCCCGGGAGGGGGGCGCGCGGCGGGTCGGAGAATTCGGAGAATTGGGAAATATCCGGCGCCGGAGACGCGCTGCTCAATAAGACCGGAGAACACGGACTGGAGCGTCTCGGAGAAGGGCCGGGTCTGGAGGACGGCCTCCTGGGCGCGGCGCACCTTGGCGGCAGCGACGAGGCGCATGGCCTCCGTGATTTTTTGGGTGTTGCCGACCGTGGCGATGCGGTCGCGAAGCTCGCCGCCCTTGCCCATCTGAAGCGGCGCCGGCGCGGACACGCGCTGCACGGCGGCGGGGCCCGTCTTAGAGACGAACGCGGAGGCCCCGAAGAGGCATGCGAGAGCAACGATGAGGCGGGCCATGGCGGGTTACACTTACGTCGTCTCGGGTGCTGGAGCTGCTAGTGCGCGCAGATCTGCTCGCCGACGCCCACGTCACACTGGCCGGGGGTATTTCGCGACTTCACTCGTCCTTTACCGCTCCTCTAACGCCGGCTTCAAGGCAGCATTGAATCGGATCACCAGTTCGCCTGGCGCGTGATCTTTTCTGACTCAGAGTTCCGCCATCAGCGTAGCTCCCAGCTTCAATCACGAAGGCTTCCTGATGCGCTCCACGCAAGCACGAGTCCCACTGGCAGCTCCAGCCCCGCTCCCCCGAACGCGAAACGCACTACACTAAACCACCAGTTACCGAGCCGTCGCCGTCCTCCTCGCGGGGGGCGCCTTGGCCGGCGCCCGCCGCACCGGGACCTTCGACTTCGCCGCCGTGGCCTTGGCGCGCTCCTTGCGGACCGCGTCGGCCACCGCCAACCGCTCCGCGTCGCCCTCGCGCCGCGCGGCCTCCTCGACGGTCTTGGCGTTCACGGGCAGCGTCAACAAATCCCAGGCCGCGATGACGTCCTCGTCGAAGCCCTGGCGCGCCGACGCCTCGATCTTGTCCATCGTCGAGATCGACGAGAGCGCGTTGTCGCCGCGGTACCGCGGCGAGAAGTGCGTCAGCGCGAGGCACTTCGCCGCCGCGAGGCTCGCGAATTTCGCGGCCATGGTCGGCGTGCTGTGGCCGTGGGCCGCCGTCGCCTCGGCGACCTCGGCGTCCGTCTTGTCCGCGTCCCAGGGTTCCAACCTTGCGTTCGTGGCCTCGTGGACGACGACGTCCGCGCCCCGCGGCGGCAGCAGCGGGAGCAGCGCCGACGCGTCCGCCGTGTCGCCGCAGATCACGACGACGCGCCCGGGCTTGTCCTCGCCCACGCACTCGGACCGCTTCAGCGCCGTGCCGTCCGGGAACGTGAACGTTTGGTCCCTGGCCATGTCCTTCAGTAGCCGAAAGATGCGCTTCGGCTCCTTGACGCCCGCCTGTTTCAACGCCTCCGCGTTCCGCGCGAGGATGGGCTCGACCTTGGCCACGTCTAGCGTGCCCGCCTTGTCCGGCTCGACGCAGACGTAGCCGACGCACGGCACGGTGTGCCGCATGGGCGCGGCGCGGACCGCGAGCGCGCCCCGGGGCGCGAGGGTCCAGGCGCCGTCGGCGTCGGGGCGGATGTCCCGCCCGCCGCGCTGCTCCCCGAAGTTCTTGTCCGGGTCCGCGAGGAAGTTGCGCTCGAGCTGCGTCTCCGACTGCTTGAACGGCGGCGGCGGCGGCCGGAAGCCCGGCGGCGCGAGCAGCGGCACGCCCACGAGCTCGTGGACGACGTAGGGCGCCGCGACGCGCGCGTGCGTGAGCTTCAGCGACGCCCGCAGGTAGAGCCGCAGGCCCTGGGGCCCGAAGACCTCGACGGGCGCGTCGCCCTTGACGCGGTTCTGCCCGATGAGGCACATGAGCCCCGGCAGGCCGAAGCTGTGGTCGCCGTGGAGGTGCGTGACGAAGATGGCGTCGACCTTGCCCGGGTGGACGAGGTGGCTCCGCTGGACCTGGATCTGCGACCCTTCGCCCGCGTCGAAGAGCCACGTCGTCCCGTCGTAGCGGAGCGACGTGCAGCTCACGCCCCGCGTGATCGACGGCACGCAGGACGCCGTCCCGAGGAACGTCACCTCCATGTCCGACGCGCCCAGCGCCGCCTCGCGCTCTCTCCGCTTCGCCGCGCCCAGGGCCACCGACGCCGCGTAGTCGAGGCCCGACTCCTCCTCCGGCGCGCCGGGCTCCTCGGGCGGCGGCATGCGCGCCGCCGCGCGCGCCGGCGGGACGCGGCGCCGGGCGCGGCGCGGCGCGGGCGTGCGTAGCAGCGCCGCCGTGGCGGCAAGGCACAGGAGCAATCGGCCCGCGGAAGACGAAGCCATGTTGCCTGCCCCTCCACTCGTCAACATCAACAGTCGTCAACTTGCAGTGATTTCAAAAGCGGAAACGTGCGCAGCCCAACAGCGGCGAGGGCGACGCGCCCCAAGCGAAGCGGGCGCGGCTCTGCGAGGAGGCCCTGGAGAAGCAGACCGCCGAGTACAAATGCCCAATCACGCGGGAATTGATGGACGACCCGGTCGTCGCCGCCGATGGCCGACTCTACGAGCGGAAGGAGCTCGAGACGTGGCTCGCGACGCATACGACGTCGCCCGTCACCAACGAGCAGATGGCGCGCGGTCCACTCGTGTCCTGCCCGCCCGTGCGGAACGCCATCGAGGCGCTCGTCGCGTCCGGCACGCTCGACGCCACCGACGAGGCATCGTGGCAGATGCGGCGGGGCGAGCTGCTCGACTCTCGAGGGGACTTTGCAGCCGCGGTGTTATGTTTTAAACGCGCCAGCGCGCTCGGGAGCCCCATGGGCAAGTACAAGATGGCAATGTCGCTCTTGCGCGAGGCGTCGGCCGACGGGTGTGCAGAGGCCAGCGATCGATTGGACCGAGTATCTCCAAGGTACCCGCAGTGGACCACGGAGAGCTTAGTCGGCCGATATTGGGGCACGGATGCCCCAATCGACAACCCAACACTCCGAGTCGAAATTGGGGGTACGGGCCTCAACGTTGTCCATTGCGATATGTGGGAACGACCTCACAGTATCATGATGTTAGATAATGGCGAGATCGTTTTGAAAGGCGATGAAATCAGTGACTTTTACCTCGACCAGGAGGAGAGTACCGAAACGCGACTGGTCTGGTATAGCGATGTTCCCCAACCTCATTGCATTTGGTGGATGAAGCTGAGTCCGGACGCACGGGACTCGTCGAGAATTGGGCGACAATTTGCGGCGACCGGGCATGCGGCAGACCTCTCTTGTCCTATTTTTATAAGCCGGCGCTCCACTTAAACGAGGCTTAAACCACATCCGTCCCCGCGCCCTCGATGGGGTTCGTCGCCGCGAAGGTCGAGGACCCCTTGGGAGGGCCGCGGCGGCGGAACGCGTCGCCGAGCGCCGCGTGGTAGGGCCCGTCGTCCTTGTCGTCCACGGTAAAGTCGCAGGGCTTGTCGTGGTCGAGGTGGTACTTCTCGTCCTCGTCGGCGACGCGGTCGATGAGCTTGTCGTTGATGAACTCCTGGCGCCGGACCTGCAGCGCGACGTCGTGGTCGTCGTCCTCGGACGCGAGGCGCCCCGCGACGACGCAGCCGAGCATCACGGCGACGGCGGCCATGTAGCAGGCGTCGCGGCGGCCCTCGTTCACGAGGCCCGGCAGGTAGACGACGATGGCGCAGTTCGTGAGCGCGGCCGCGACGTTGAGGAACGAGTAGACGGACTTGAACGAGCCGATGTCCTGGACGCCGCGGGGTTCGATGCGCCGGTAGCCCGTGAGGTACTTGTAGGCGTCGAGGCGCAGGATGATGAGGTTGTTGAGCGCGCCGATGGGCACGACGACGGGCGCGGCGACGCCGAAGAGCGCGATGTAGCCGTAGTTGATCGCGCCCGCCATGTACCTGGCAGGACAAGGGTGATGCAACGTCGCTTCAACGTGAGTGTTCCGCGCGCGCGCGTTCCAGAAAGATCATCCGCGCTTCGAGAACGCTCCGAGAGATGATCGCTCGTCCAAAGATCAGCCAAAACGAGTGGAAATGGGCCGAGCTAGGAGCCCTTGAAGTTGGGAATTCCGCACCCTTTTCCTGCCCCGGCCATGTACTCGGAGATGGAGTCCTGCGTCTCGTCGTACTCCAGCAGGAGGTACTCCCACTCGGGCCCCGACATCTCCGCCTCGTGGCCGCCCTCGCGGCGCTCGTTGAGCTTGCGCGTCACGAGCGGGATGATCGTGCCCGTCGTCGTCGCGGCGACGAGCGAGATGACCATGATGAAGAGGACGTTGTAGCGCAGGTCGTAGAAGCAGTCGTTCTCGAGGCAGTGCCACTCGTTGCCGATGTTCTTCACCTTGGGGTCGATGTGCTCCTGGACGAAGACCGTGAAGTAGAGCGACCCGTACGCGTTGATGAAGTTGAAGACGAAGAGGCGGATGATGAGCTTGTCGCGGAACTCCGTCTCCGTGCGCCAGTTCTCCTTCTCCGTGCACCTGAACGACGCGCTTCGCGGGTCGGGACACACGGGGCGAGCGACGCCGCGGCGCACGCGACGGCGATCTTCTTGTAGGCGAGCGCCTACGACGCTTTTTTAATCGGGTTTCCGGCCGCCGCTCGAAGACGCGGCGCCGCGCGAAGATCTGGATGCCGCACGCGTTGCAGAGCGTCGCGGGCAGCGTGCCGTAGTCGTCGATGAACTTCTGCTGGTGCTTGAAGACCTGCATGCCCAGGATGAACGCGACGACGAGCAGGACCATGACCGCCGTCGCGAAGGCCCCGAGCGTGATGGCCGCGTCGCGCCTGACGGAAGCAACGAGTTTCCGGGCGGAAGGAGAAACGACCATGGACACCGCCGTCGCGCTTCTTCGGGTGGTAGAAGATCTCCTCGCCGCCGTCGACGGGCGACTTGACGATGCGGCCCTTGAACTGGGGCCGCGGCGGCCTACCGAGCACGACGGTGACGACGTCTCGTTGTTTCCCACCCGAAATCTCTCGAAAGTCGTCACGGCCACAGGACGCCGGCGGCGGCTCGTCGTCCTCGAAGTCCGTCATGCCCCACTCGAGCGCGACGCGCTTCTCCTTGCGGCTCCAGGTCACGAGGAGCGCCGTGGACCAGACGCAGAGCGCGAACGCGAAGCACGCGTGCGCGACCGCCGCCGCGACCGTGCGCTCGCCGAGCAGGTGCGCGAGCGCCTCCGACGCGACGGCGAAGACGCAGAGCACGAGGAAGTAGTCGGTGACGTGGGCCTGGAAGACCTGGTAGAGGCCCTGCTGCTCGCCGAAGTAGTCCTTGTACGCGTCGAAGGGCAGCGACGACGGCCGCGCGTACCAGGGCGCGCGCACCCACGCGTCGTAGAGCGCGGCGCGCTCGCCGGCGTCGTGGAGCGGGATGAAGGCCAGGATCTCGCCCTTGAGGATGCGCTTGGGCAGCGCGATGCCGCAGCCGCCGAAGCGCCGGTTGCTGCAGACGACGTTGCCGAGGAGCTTCAGCCGGTGCATGGACCGGAAGGGGCTCGACGCGCCCGCCGGGACCGCGTAGAGGGGCTGGAGCGCCTCGTCGCGGTCGTACTTGCCGTAGATGAAGTCCACGGGCCGCAGCGTCGACACGGGCTCGCCGCCGCACCTGTGTGGAAATCAACCACTGGTTTGGGTGGTCCTGACCAAACTTCAGAATTCTCTAGCTCGGTCAAATCGAAGTCGATTCGGCTGATTTTTAGACGAATCGATTGCTCTCGTCGAGTTCTCGAAGCACGGCCGAAGAGGTTGCGTCGAAATTGTCGCGTATGCTCACATTGAAGTCGAGTTGAAGATTTGAATTCCACACAGCGCCGCACGTCGTGCCGATGTCGATGGGCGCGATGCCGCACGCCGGCAGCCCCGCGGCGAGGCAGTACTCGAGCCGCGCGGGGTCGAGCTTCATGGCGAAGTTGCGGATGTCGGCCTGGGCGGCGACGCGCGCCTCGGGGCAGCGCACCCTGACGTAGACCTCGTCCTTCTGGATCGACGCGTAGCACTTGTACCTGGGGTGGCGCGAGGGTGTCTCGAAGCGTGGATGCGCTCTTGAACGGCGCGCGGCCGTCTCGAAGCGCGGCTGCGTTCCCCGAAATTGAATCGACGCCGTCCGGCGCTCGACGCCGCTCGCGGTGAGCCGCCGTAAAAGCCGCCGGAACATCTTCGCCTCGCCGATGTCCTGGAAGTCCTTCTCGCGCATCGACCCGAGCTCGATGTCGCCGCTCTCCTCGGCGGCCGCGGGCTCCCACTCCGCCGTCTTGGGCAGCACGAAGACGGCGTCCCAGACCGGCGGCGCCGCGGGCGGCGCCTCCGGCGCCGGAACGGCTTGCTCCTTGGCCGTGGGCGACCGCAGGTGGGTCCGTTCGCCCCGCGGTGCCATGGTGTGCTGCGGCGCGGCTTCGGAACTGGCAGAGTGGAAGGCCGAACTCGATCGAGAGGCTGCCCGCGCGCGCGCGTTGGCGTTGGTTTGCCATGCCGAGGCGCGACACAACCTGTTGAATGTCGAGTTGAGCACCCGATCGAGCCTTTTGCGTGTTGAAGCTCGGACAAGCAGCGAGGGCTAACATGGCACCTCCGCGATCAGCAGTCCGGACGCTCGTGCTGGCGTCGACGGCGCTCTGCTCGAGCGCCCTCGCGCTCGTGAGCGAGTACAGCTCCACGGCGGCGAAGATCTCGGGCCCCGTGAAGACCGTGGGCTGCGTCGGCGGCGCCGAGGCCCTCAGCGACCTGCTCGTGCCGTCGCTCGGCGAGGCGAGCCCCGTGGCCGCGGCGCCGCCCGCGAGCGAGGGCGGCGCGTCCGTCGTCGTCATCGACGCGCGCGGCGGGAAACTCGACGACGCGGGCGACGTCGACGCGGACGGCGTCGCCGCGATGGTCGCGTCCGACGGCGTCGTCTACGGCGTCGCGGCCGCGCCGGCGGCGGGCGACCTCGGCTACCTGAGCGGCCTGCTCGTGGCCCTCGAGGTCGAGCTCGAGGTGCGCGCCGCCGAGGGCGCGCCGCGCGCGCCCAAGGTCGTCGTCGTCGTCGCGCCGGGCGACGCGGGCAAGACGGTGGCCGCGGACCTCCAGAAGGTCTGGGCGCTCGCCGCCAAGCCCCCGGCCTTCCTGAGCGCGGACCTGGGTGCCGTCTTCGCCGTCACCGTCGTCGACTCGCAGCAGGGCGGCGCCGCGGCCTCCGTCGAGGCCGCGCTCGCGGGCTGCGGCTCCGAGGGCAGTGGCGCCGAGGCCGTCGCGCGGCTCAAGGCGTCGTCGCTCTCCGCCAAGGCCGCCGTCGGCGGCAAGGCGCCCAAGGGCTCCGAGGCGGACTACGCCCACGCCCCGGCCGTCGCCGCGGCCGCGGAGCGCGCGCTCGGGGAGACGCTGCCCAAGGCCGCGCGGGACTTGGGCGGCCGCCTCGACCTCGGCCGCTCCTTCTGCGCGAACCTCGGCGCTGAGTGCCTCGGCGTCGTCGGCGACGTCGTCGAGGCCTTCGACGGCGCCTGCGCGGGCGCGGCCGGCTCCTTCCACGCCGCGAAGCGCGCGGCCGTCGAAGCCGACGCCAAGGCCGCGCTCCGCGACGCGTTCCTCCCCGGCCAGCTCGCGCTCCTCAGCGAGCTCGCCTTCGACGACCTGAAGAAGTCGCTCAAGGGCCTGCGCGTCGCCCCGGGCATGACCGCGGAGAGCGCGAAGATGGTCAAGGCCGCGGTCAAGCTCTTCGAGGCCAAGGCCGCGGACGCGCTCAAGGGCACGGGCTGGAGCGCCAAGGCCTCGAAGCGCGCGCTCGAGCTCGCCCTCGGCGACTTCGTCACGGACCGCCTCGAGGCCGCCCAGCTCGGCGGCACGCACGTGCCCGACGGCGAGGCGGGCCTCCGCAAGCTCTGGCCCTTCCCCGTCGCGCTCTCCTTCCACTGGCTCCAGCCCGCCGCGCTCGGCCGCGCGGCGAGCTCCGCGTCGGGCCTCAGCCCCGCGGACCTCAAGCGCTTCAACGTGCGGCCCGAGGACGTCGGCAAGCCGTCCTTCTCCATCCCCGCCGCCGTCTCCAAGTTCACCAAGGGCATGATCTCCTCCAACTCCAACGCGCCCGTCGAGTAGGGCGATGCGCGCGCGTTAAGATCGAGGTCGTTAGCGGGCGGACGGATCCCGGCGCGAGCGCTTCGCTTCGGGATTCGGGGGAACGGCGGCTCCTCAGGAGAAGAAGTAGTCCGCGTCGAGGACCTTGGCGATGTCGAGGTCGCCGCGCGGCGGCAGCGGCGGGAAGTCCGTGTCCGGGTACCGCAGCTCGAAGGACTCGAGGAGCTTCTCGAGCAGCGGCGCCTCGTACAATTCCAGGAAGCAGTGGCGCAGCGTCGAGTTCATCGTCGCGACGTCCGCCGCGTGCGTCCAGTAGCTGTCGTGGACCGCCGTGAACGCGAGGCCCCGGTGGTCCATCTCCACGGCCGTCATGAGCATGTGGGAGCTGTCCAGCGAGTGGACGAAGTTCGGCGGGAACGCCGACTTCTGGCGCGTCACGGACACGGGCAGCTTGTCGCTGTTGTCGACGAGGAGCACGGTTTGCGCCAAGGTCTTCACCGCGTGCTGGCCGTCCCGCCGGTAGGGCTGGACCACGGGCAGCCCCAGGGGCGTGATCCAGGACACGGGCTGGCCGTGCAGCGACACGAGCCGCGCGCACTGGGCGAGCCAGCCCATGATGTGGCGCGCGGACGTGAAGAGCTCCTCGAGGACCTCCAAGGTCAGACGCGCGACGTAGCACGCGCAGAGGTAGAGCTCGGCCTCGTCGACGTCGCCCTCGGGCGTGATGCAGCCCAGCGTCGTCAGCCGCGCCACGGCCGCGTCGCGCTCCGGCGACGGGTCCTGCGCGAGGAGGTCCTCGACCGCGTCCGTGAGGCGGCCCAGAATTTGCTGCCGCGCGCCGACGAACGTCACGCCGTAGACCGACGTCATGACCGTCTGCTTGACGACCTTGCGCGTGATCAGGCCGTCGACGATCTGGGCGAGGCGCACGGTTTCTAAAGCCTCGTCCTCGTCCGTCCACGTGCCCTTCTCCCTCGCTCTTTTGGCCGCCGCGGACGACGCCGACGGCGGGCCGAGCGGCGCGCTGTCGTCGTCGACGCCGACGAAGTGGCGGTCCGCGCCCTCGTCGTCGTCGTCGAAGGCGTCGTCGCCCAGGGCCACCCCGAAGGCCTCCGTCGGCAGCAGGTCGACGCCGACGCCCGTCGCGGCGCGCGCGACCTTCTCCGCCACCAGGGCCCGCACGCCCTCGTAGACGTCCCGCGGCGCCTCGCCCGGCAGCAAATTCACCTGCCGCCCGCCTTCGTGGTCCCGCCCGAGGGCCGCGTAGTGCTGCAAGCCGTTGCAGGAGCCGTCCGCGTGGACCGGCAGCGCGCACTCGTAGTCGCGCGGGTCGTCGAGCTCCGCGGCGCGCGCGAGTTCCCGGCACGCGGCCAACGCCTGCCAGGGCTCGTCGGCCTCGAGCCACCACATGTTCCCGTCCATGGGCCGCTCGTAGGCGTCGCGGATGTCCGCCTCGTGCGCCACCGCGAACGCCGCGCGGTCGTCGAGCGACTTCTTCGAGAGGCCGAACAGGTTCGCGAGGTGGATGCGCAGCCAGAAGAGGCCGTCGTCGCCGAGGCGCTTCGCCTCGGCGAAGGTGAGCATGGCGCGGCAGACGTCGCTGCCGAGGTGGTTCAGGTTCGGCGGCACGGGGTACGCGCGGCCGCGGAAGTCGACGTTGTAGGGAAAGTAGAACGCGGCCTCGTCCTTGAACTGCTCCGCGATGCTGAGCTTGAGCAGCGTGTCGCAGCGCAGCGAGTGGAGCTCGGCGTTGCGCCGCTTCAGGCGCGCGCTGCGGCGCAGGTGCGCGTCGTAGAGCTTCTTGCCGCCGTCCTCGTCGCCGTCGGCCCTCGCCAGGGCCTCGGCCAGGTCCATGGGCTCGGGCAGCGCGAGGTCCTCCTGGCTCGGCAGGTCCGGCCACTTGCCGCCCGACGCCCAGGCCGCCTTGACGAGATCGAAGACGGGGCCGTTGACGGCCCAGGGCACCTTGCCCATCGCGTCGAGCCCCGCGAGCACGCCGCCCTCGATGCCCCGCGCGTTCCGGAACGCCTCCATCTGGAGCGCGCAGCCGTGCGTGCGCATGGCGACGGCCCGCAGCCGCAGGAAGCCGCCCTCGTCGTAGGCCCGCCAGCGCCGCGGCTCGACGAGCATGGGCAGGAACCGCGGCATCGCGGCGCGGCGGATCGTCTCCGGGCAGCGCGCGTGCGACAGGAGCTCGTCCTTGGCGCGGATGATGCCGATCTTCCGCGCGTTCGAGTAGACGATGGTGTGCTCCAGGAGCGGCGACCCCGCGTCGTCCTTGGCGACGTCGAGCAGCGCCATGACCAACGCGCTCCCGAGCTTGGCGCGCGTGATCGTCGGCCAGTCCGTGTCGTCGCCCTCCTCCAGCGCGCGCTTCGCGCGCGAGTTGACGACGTGCGTCGGGAGCCGCGCCAAAGCCCGCGCGTCCAGAAAGGTCTTGGGCACCGCGCGCTTGCCCTCGGCGTCCTCCGCGGCCTTGAGCCGCTCGCGCCGCAGGTTCCGGAGCTTGAGCACGCGCGCCTCGGCCTGCACGGTCTCGCCGAGCGTCGTCACGAGGTTGCTGTACTTGGCGCCCAGGGGCCCGTGCTTGAGGCAGAGGCCGATGGTCGTGTGCATCGTGAGCACCGCGAGCTGTTCGGGCGGCAGCAGCAGGAGGAGCGGGCCGTAGATGCGGAGGTCGCCGCCCTTGTCGCCATCGAGCGTCGCCTTGCGCTCGGCCGTGATGCGCGTCACGAGGGGCTCGTACCACTGGGCCATGAGGCGCTGCACGGGCTTGAGCTCCGCGCCCTTGCCCAAACTCAACAAGTCTTCGATCATCGCCTCGTAGTCCGCGCACGCGGCTTCCAGCGTCTCCTCCTCGAGCTCGAGCTGCCGCTCGTAGAGCGCGTGGCGCTCCAGGGCCTCGCGCTCGCGCTCCGCGGCGACGAGCGCCGTCGACGACACGGCGTCGTCGTTGCCGCTCCGCAGGGCGATGGTCGGCGCCGGCAGGAGGAGCTCGTCCTCCGCGAGGGCCGACAGCGCGTTCGGCGCCGTGGATTTCGGTCTCAGCGGTCGCAGTACGTGCGGTCGCCTCGGCGCAAGCGCCAGCAGGCGTCTCATGGCGCTCGAGTTCACCTACGACGAGCGTCCCATGTTGGCGCCGCCGCGCTGGCGTCTCTGTCGCTCTTCTCGGCTTGCCGGGGTCGATCAGTTTGCACGCGCCCGGCCGGCGCCGCCACTGGCAGACGTCGCCAGGCGCGCCAGACCGTGTCCATGATGCTCTACGTGGACAAGTGCGGGCTTCCCATGCCTGGGTGCATTCGCGTGGTCCGTCGGCCCGCACTGCGCCTCGGCGGTGGGCCATGACAGAGCGGCCACGCCGCGGCCTTTCTGGAGCGGGCATTTCGTCTTGGCGAGCATCAGGTCCACGAAGCCGTTCTTCGCGCGCATCTCGTCAGCATCGAGCTTGAAACGGTGGATCGCTTTTGCCGCCTTTTTCGTGAGGGCTTCGTCGTCGGAGTCGGAGAGCGGGAGGCCTAGCCGGCTGACGAAGCCCAATATTTTTTTTGTGATATAGATCACTTCGAAGACCCATTCGCCGTCGACGTAAAACACAAAAGACGTGCATTTTTTCCGGTCCCCCGCCGAAAGCAGCCTACCCTCGTACTTCCGTACAAGAGCCAGGCCGCGGCGCCCGGCCGGTGCGAGCCTGAGGTCGAGGTTGAGGCTCCGGCTACCTCGCCGCCGCCGCCGCGGCGGTGCGCGGCGCGGGGGGGCTCCACGAGCTCTGCGGCCAGATCTTCTCGCTCTACGGCGGCACCGCAGCCATCCTGTCCCTCGTGCGCATGGCCGCGGCGCGGCCCCTGGCCGCGCACGCGCGGCGGCCTCCTCATGCGCGCGCGCGGCTCTCGTCACGAGCGTCGCCGGGGCTCGGCCGCGGCCGCCGAGCACGGCAGCGGGCGCCCCGCGCTCGAAAGCCAGTCCGTTCGCGGAGGGACGGGGTCCGCGGAACGCGCGCGGCGCGCGGTGCGTCTCGTAGTCAGGCTATTTCACCGCAGAGCATCTCGGCGCCGTCGGTCCCGGCGGAAGCCGCTGCCCGGCGCCGTGATCATGGCCACCCACCTCCTCGCCAGCCACCTGACGCCGGCCGACGTCGTCGGCCGCTTCATCGAAGTCACGGCCCTGGAATTCGCGGACGACGGGAGCGACACGACCCAGGCCTACGTGCTCGAGTGGAAGTCCGGCGGCGGCCTCATCTTCGGGCGCAACGACGCCGTCGTCCACACGCTGCTCCTCGCGGGCATGCGGCGCGTCGACGCCGTCCTGCTCTGCGACAAGAACGTGGGCCGGGCCGAGGCGCGCGCGTTCAAAGAGTGCGTTGGCGCGCCGCGGTTCCTCGTCGCGGCGGAGAAGGCGGACGCCAGCGTCCCGCATCCGTGACGATTTTCGAGAGATTTTGACCGGGAAAGCGATCAAAATCGTTACCGACGCATGTGGTAGGCGGACGCGGACGCGGCGCGGACGCGCTGGGGCGAGCGGGGTTTAGGCGCCCAGCTCGAGGTGTCCCTCTTCGCGGCGACGGATCTGAAGGTGCCCGACGGGTCCGTCCAGGTCATCGCGCGGACCTTATGCGCGTCGTCGAAGCCCTTCGCGAAAGCTTTGCAGCCGGCGCTCCTCGAGCACGCGGGCGAGTTCAAGTTCGCGCCGGACAAGGCCGAGTCACTCGCGACGGCCTGGGCGCGGGCCGCCGCGCGGTCGCCGGCCTTCTTCTGCGGCGAGGAGATGACCGTCGCCGAGGGCGTGTCGTGGGTCCGGCGGAAGATTGTGGAGGAAAAAATAACAAACCCCGACGCCGCCGCGCCCAAGGAAAAGGTCAAGCTCGCGGGCACGGTGCGCGGCGGCGCCGTCGTCTTCGCGAGCCCGGGCAAGGACAAGACGCCGGAGATCCGGCGCCTCGTCTTCGGCGCGAAGCCCCGGGGCACGCGCGTCAAGATCGACTTCAAGCGCCGCGGCGTCGCGGGGAGCAACACGGAGAACCTCGGGCGCGTGGACATGAGGATCGACGACGTCATCCTGAAGAACGCCATGTACCCGGCGGGCTGGGTGCCCTTCACGCACGGCGACGGCAAGCTGCAGGTCCGTTTTTTTTACCTCGATCCGTACGAAGCGTCGTTCGACGGCGAGAACGTGAATAGGGCCGCGCACGACAAGGCGGCCGCGCCCGCGAAGCCGGCCCTCGCGCGGCTGACGACGGACGACGAGTTCGCCGACGCCGTCTCCGGCGAGACCGTGGACGTCGAGGTGGACGACGCCGTCGTCGCCGCGGAAGCCGCGGCGAAGCCGAAGCCGCCGCCGCCGCCGCCGAAGAAGAAGCCGCCGCCGCCGCCGCCGAAGAACGAGGCGCGGCCGTCCATCAGCGGCGGCCTGGCGGCCCAGATCGCCGCGGGCGCCGGCGTGCTCCAGCCCGCGGCGGAGCCCGCGGCGGCGCCCGCGGCGGCGCCCGCGCCGCGGCCGTCGATGAGCGCGGCGCTCGCGGCGGGCATCGCGACGGGCGCGTCGGCGCTCGCCAAGGCCGAGCCCGCACCGGCGCCCGCGGCCCGGCCCTCCCTCGCCGGCGGCCTCGCGGCCCAGCTCGCCGCGGGCGCGTCGACGCTGAAGAGGGCGTCGGACCGCGAGATCGCGCCCAAGGACGACGGCGACGACGACGCGGGCCAGGACCTCCTCTCCCAGCTCTCGGCCCGCATGACGGCCCTCCGCGCCCACGTCGCCGACGACGACGACGACGACGAGGGAAGCGACTGGGGCGACGACTGAGCAAGCCCCCTTTTTTACAGCACCTTGACCTCAATTTGACTTTTGCTCGAGCTCACAAGTGCGATGGCTCGAGCTCTTCAACGCGCAGCAATGCTGCGGCGACCGCTGCTGCTGCTCGCGACCGCCGCGTGCTTGCTTCCGTCGGCGCGCGCGCTCGAGCGGCTGCGTGTCATGACGTGGAACGTGCACGCCTGGCGCGACAGCGACCATCGCGACAACTTCGACGGCGTCGTCGAGACCTGCCAAGGCGAGCAGCCGGACGTCCTGTGCCTCAACGAGGTGCTGCACCCCTACAACATCGAGGCGCAGAAGGACGGCTACCTCGCGGCCGTGAAGAACGGCGAGGGCGTCGGCCTCGACGTGAGTCCCTGCGCCGTCGCCGACAGCTACCTCCACCGGCTCGCGGCCGCGCTCGGCATGCCGCACGTCGCCTTCGTCGAGGCGGAGCGCGCCAAGTGCTTCTTCGGCGCCGCGCCCTTCGGCAACGCCGTCCTCAGCCGGCGGCCCTTCGTCGACGCGGGGCACCTCGTGCTCGCCGCGGAGCCCGGCGACGTGCGCCTCGGCGGCCAGCGGCGCGACGACGTCGAGTCGCGGGGCGTCGTCTGGGCCGCCGTCGAGGTCGGCGACGAGCGCGTCGGCTTCGCGGCCGCGCACCTCGACCACAAGGCCGAGGAGCTCCGCGAGAAGCAGATCGGGCGGTGCCTCGACCACGTAAACGCGCACTGCCCGGCGCTGCACCTCGTCTGCGGCGACCTGAACACGTTCCGCCGCGCGGACCACTCCGACGCGGCGTGGGACGCCATCGTCGCCTTCTACGCGTCGCGGGGCTGGCCCCGGCCGGCGGAGCGGTCCCTCGCGCTCGACGCGTGCGAGGCGAGGGGGTACGCGGACGCGGGCGCGGGCGCGGCGCCGGACGTGACCTGCTGGACGCACAACCCGCTCTTCCGCATCGACCACGTCCTCCTCAACGACGGCCTCCGCCGCGCCTGCGACGTCGAAAACTACCGCCGCGTCGAGTCCGCCGCGTCGGACCACTTCCCCGTGGCCTTCGACCTCACGCTGCGGGACTAATGTACAGGTTCGGGAGAGAGGCGGGGGATCGCGGGGACTTGCGGCGGCTCACTCCCTGCGAGGCTTCTTCCTCGGCGCGGCGCGCTCGTCGTCGCTCGCGAGGTCGACGACCTCGGGCTCGGGCGTCCCCTCGCGCAGGAGCCCGCGCCGGTCGCCGAAGGGCATCTTCGCCCAGTGCTGGTCCGTGGCGCGGCACTTGGGCGGGCCCAGGTCGCGCACGAGGCCCATGGCGCGCGTGGCGTCGTTCCGCGTGCGCCAGACGCGGCCGCCGCCGTCCACCCACCGGAGCGGCTCCGTGCCCATGCGCGTGAGGACGACGCTCCAGCCCGCGTAGAGGTCCGGCGGGCACCGGGCGCCGCCGTGGCTCGCGCCGTAGAGGCCGTCGACCACCATCATCATCGCGGCGCGCGCGCCTTCGACGGTCCTTCGCGGGCGGAGGAAGAGCGGCGTGTGGGCCGAGGCAGTCCGCCCGCCGCGCTCGCCGAGGCGCGCCTTCGGTAGCGACGGCGGCGGAGGAGGTCGCCGCGCGGCGTCGTCGCGCGGCTGCTTTCCCGGCTTGGCCGGTAGAAATCTCCCCTGCGCCGCCGGCCGCGAGACCGCCGGTCTCGCGGGAGCGGCGGGCTGCTCGTAGTCGCGCAGCTGGCGCTTGAGCCGGGCGATGGTCTCGTCGCGCGCGGCGATGGTCTCGTCGCGCGCGGCGATGGTCGCCGCCTGCGACGCGATGGTCTCCTCGAGCTCGGCGACGGTCGACGCGTGGGCGTCCACGAGCGCGAAGGACTGCCGCGCGTGGCTCGGTGCCTCCTCGGCCACGATCTCCAAGCCGTCGATGATATCCACGCCGCCCTCGAGCCCGTCGCCCTCGGGTAGCGCGGCCGGCGGCGGCGAGGCCGGCGGCGGCGAGGCCGGCGCCGCCGCGGCCGGGCTCGGCGCCGCCGCGGCCGGGCTCGGCGCCGCCGCCGCGGCCGGCGCGGCCGGCGACGCGGGCAAGCCTAGGCCACCCGGCTCGAGGAGGAGCGCGCGGCGGTCGCCGTATGGCATGTTTGCATACATCGAATTCCGGCAATTTCCGCGCTCCGAGAGCGGGCCGGCCAGGACGCCGATCTTCCGCGCGACGTCGTTCCGCGTCCGGTAAACGAAACCGGCGCCGTCGACGAACTTCGTCGGCTCCGTAGCGACGCCGGTGAGGACGACGGACCAGCCCGCGTATTTCGCGGGCGGGCACGGCGCGCCTCCGTGCGCGGCTCCGTAGACTTGATCGAGGAATTGGACCGAGAGGTCGCGCGCGCCAGCGACATCGTTCAAGTCGAGAACGCGAAGCACATTGGACCCTTGAGTGTATTTTTCATTCGCCGGCGCGGGCGGGCTCAAATCACCCGGCGGCGGCGCCGCCGGCAGGTCCGACCCGCCCGCCGCCGCCGCCGCGCTCCCCTCGCGCAGGAGCCCGCGCCGGTTCCCGAAGGGCGTCTTCGCCCAGTGCTGGTCCCTGGGGCGGCGCTTGGGCGGGCCCAGCTCGCGCACGAGGCCCATGGCGCGCGCGGCGTCGTTCCGCGTGCGCCAGACGCGGCCGCCGCCGTCCACCCACCGGAGCGGCTCCGTAGCCTGGCGCGTGAGGACGACGCTCCAGCCCGCGTAGAGGTCCGGCGGGCACCGGGCGCCGCCGTGGCTCGCGCCGTAGAGGCCGTCGACCAAATGGACCATCGCGGCGCGCGCGCTTTCGACGGTCCGCGGGCCGCGGAAGAGCGCGTGGGGATGGCCCAAGCCAAACCGCGCGCGGTTGCTTGTCCCCGTGGCCCTGGGCTTGGGCGCGGCGTCATCGCGGGACGCCGAGTCTGGCAGTGGCGCCTCTCTGGCCACGATCTCGAGACCGTCGACCGAAGAAGTCTCGGCGTCCGCCGCGTCGAGCATCGCGCGCGCCTCGCCAAAGTCGAAAACCAATTCCTCGCCGTCCTCCCAGAGCGTGTCGAAGGTCCCCGCCGCCTCGTAGACGGCCGTGACCTCGCCGGACCAGAGCTGCGCGCCGAAGCCTTCGAACTTCTTCTTCACCGTCGCTCCCAGTGCCGAAACCAAAATAAAATCCGAATAGTCCTCGGTCAAAAAGTTTGCACGATCAGTGCAATGTTGAAGTTATCTCTCTACGTTTCCCCGGCCCGAACCCGCGACCCGCGCCTGAAACGCGTCGGAATCGATGCGATTAGACAATTTAACGAGGCGTGGTTGACTCGGTATGATATATTCGACCGATTTTGCCGAGGGTCGAACGAAATTGAGGTTCACCGGACCACGCGCGCGCGCGGTCTACGTACAGAGTAGTAACGCGTCCCGCCTCAGAATAATAAATAATACTTCTATTGGGGGGTCCTACGCCTATGGTTGGTTTCGGCACTGGTCGCTCCCACGCAGAGCCCCGCGGGCGTACTCGCCGCGACTGTCGGCGCGACATCGGAGCGCTCGGCTTCCGTGAAGTCGACGAAACGCGCGGCGTCCGAGGTTTCGCCGTCCGCGACGTCGAAGGCGCTCATCACGAATGTGGCTCCGGCGCTCTGTGTGTGATTGCGATCTGATTGCGCACATGTGCAACCCCTCGCTGAAGGCGACGCTCTCAGGGGCCGCTCCTGATGACCTTCCTAATAGGACTCCTGGTCCTCCACCTCCGACGCACTACTGCGGGACTAATGTACAGTTCAGGAAAGGGGAGTCACGCGCGGGCGCCCTCCCTCATTCCTTCCGAGGCTTCTTCCTCGGCGCGGCGCGCTCGTCGTCGCTCGTGAGGTCGATGACTTCGGGTTCGGCGGGCGGCGGCGGCGGCGGAGGTCGCCGCGCGGCGGTGCCGCGCTGCTGCTTTCCCGGCTTGACCGGTCGAGATCTCCTCTGCGCCTCCGCCGCCGGCCGCGAGACCGGCGGTCTCGCGGGAGCGGCCGGCTGCTCGTAGTCGCGGAGCCGGCGCTTGAGTCGGGCAATGGTCTCGTCGCGCGCGGCGATGGCCTCGTCGCGCGCGGCGATGGTTTCCTCATGCGCATCGATGGTCGCCGCGTCCGCCGCGATGGTCCGTTCGTGCCTCGCGATGGTCGCCTCGCGCGCGACGATCGTCTCGTCGCGAGCGACGATGGTCTCCTCGAGCTCGGCGACGGTCGACGCGTGGGCGTCCGCGAGCGCGAAGGACTGCCGCACGTGGCTCGGTGCCTCCTCGGCCACAATCTCCAAGCCGTCGATGACATCCATGCCGCTCTCCCGCTTCTGCGTCTGCACATGGGACGACGGCGGTGGCGACGGCAGCGGCGGCGACGGCGAGGCTGCCTGCGGCGGCGGCTCGAGGAGAAGCGCGCGCTGATCGCCGAAGGGCGTCTTCGCGTACTTCGAATACTGGAATGTTGCGCGCTCCGAGAGCGGGCCGGCCAGGATGCCCATCGCTCGCGCCGCATCTTTCCGCCTCCGATAGACGACACCGGCGGCGTCGACGAAATTGGTCGGCTCCCGCGCGCCGCCCGTGAGGACGACAGACCAGCCCGCGTAGTGCGCCGGCGGGCACAGCTCGCCGTCGTGCGTGGAGGCCCAAGCCTGGTCGAAGTACTGGACCGACGCGGCGCGCGCGCCCGCGACGTCCTTCGAGCCGAGAAAGTGGGGCACGCGGAACGGCACGGCCTGCTCCTCCTCCGTGATGCCGCCGTGGAGCTCGTCCTCGGCGGCCGCCAGAAGCGGACGCGGCGCCGCGGCCGGGAGCGCGGGAGGCGGCGGCAGCGGCGGCAGCGCGACCGTCCGCTGTTCCTCGGCGAGCGCGGCGCCCTCGTCTTCACTCCGAGCGTCGTCGTCGTCCTCCGCCGCGGGCAGCTGATCAATGAAGCGGTAGGCGACGCCAGAGCTGCCCGTAAGATAATCCGCCGCGAACTCGCCGTCGACGTAGGAGATTTGAAATTTGGAACTGTGGGGGCACTTTCCTTTTATCGTCCCAGGATACCACTCGCCGCCGCCGTCTTCGTTGTTCCAGTATACAATCACAAAAGTGCCGCTGGTCAAGCGCCCCCCCGCGCGAGCGAGCGGACGCACGAAGTAAGCAGGGACCCGCTCTTCCTCCTCGCCATCGTCGTATTTCACGTCGAACGCACCGTCCTCGCGCACGAAGGCCACGCGGCCCGGCCACCATCTCTCGCCGCCGCGCCACTTCGCCTCGACGGCGGCTTCCACCAAGAGCCGGTCGACGACGGGCGTCGAAGTGGCTGAAGCGGCCGCGGCCTCCTCGGACGAAGCGACGCTCAGAGGCCCGCCACCGCAGGCTCCGCAGGTCCAAACGTAGCCGCCGCCGCACCGCTCGTGCCGCGCGTTCTGTCCGCACGTGTCGCAGGCGCGCAGGGCCCAGCCGTCCTCGCCGCCTTGTGATCCGCGAATCTTCATCATCTTGTCCGAGTCGAACATCAGCCCCCGGGGGCACGCGCACGCGCTCGCGGCCTCGCACCTGCGAATTCGACGCGTTCGCGAAGTTTTCGCGCGTTCGAACGCGCACCGACATGATTGCTCGGGATACGGGACGCTGTTACGTACTCGCGCTTGGGGTGGCTGATCTTGGTCTTGGCGTAATCGGGGAGACCTGAGGTCCGCTGGACTACGCCTCGAGCCGAGACGCAGTCGAAGAACGTCGCGTCGTCGCACTTGCAAAACGGGCAGCGAAAAGTGGACTTCGCCGTTTCCGCGTGTTTAGACACGCAAGAAAAGCAGATCAAGTTCCGGCAACAGGCGAGGGGGAAGACCTCGGTCGCTTCGCAACAGATATTGCAGACGACGGATATCTCGGCGCCGTCGTCGACGGTGGACATCTCAGCGCCTTCGTCGTCGGTCGTAGGTGCCTCGCCGACCCGGAGCGGTTCACCTCCGAGCTCGGCCATGGCCGGGGGCGACCTTCGCGACGCGCTTGCAGCTCGGCTTTTGCTCAATTGACCTTTACGACGAAGCTGTGACTCTGGAGCCACGCTGTGGCGACTCGCCGGTCCTGTCAGCCCCTCGAGGCGTCCCTCGGAGCCATCCGACCTCCCACATCCTGCCGCCGGGAGTCTTACGTTTAGAGTCGCATTAAGGCGACTACCAGTGCGACCCTCGCACTCCTGAGCAGGACTCATGTACAGTGCAGGCAAGGGGAGTCACGCGCGGGCGCCCTCGAGCTCCGGGTGCGCGCGGAGGATCGCGGCGAGCGTGCCGAACGTCGCGCCGGTCGGGTCGACCCAGCGCGAGTGGCCGTTGGTCGAGACCGCGGTCCAGCCGCGGCGGAGGAGGACGGGCGCGAGGACCTCGGGGTCGACCTTGCGCTTCTTCGCGGGGGAGGCCGCGAGGTCGACGACGTCGGGCTTCGACGACCGCTTCGGCGGCGCGCGCGCGCCGGCCTTGCGCTTCGGCGGCGTCGCGGCCGCGGGCGCGGGCGCGCCCCGCTTCTGCCTCCCGCGCGCGACGGGCCGGACCGCGCGCGCGACGAAGTCCGCGGGGTCCTCGCGGCGGAGGATGGCCACGAGGAAGTCCTCCGGGCGCATGCGCAGGCCCGCGGCCGTCGACGCCGTCGCGTCGCCGAGCTCGAGGAGCTCGCGGTCCGCCTCGAGGCCCGCCTTGCGGATCCAGACGGCGCCGGCGGCCTCCGCGGCGGCCCTGTAGCGGGGCTTGTCGGGCAGCGCGTAGCCGGCCTCGACGGCGACGGCGTAGCGCTTCTCGAACCGCGCGGGCGCGCGGACGCCCAGGTCGAGGCCGTGGCGCCTCTCGAAGGCCGCGTCGCGCGACGCGTGCTCCGCGCGGGGCTCCGCGAAGCCGCGGCTCGCGCACTCCTTGAGCCACGCGGTCGTGACGACGGGGACGCCGCGCGCGACGGCGATGGCCAGGCTCGTCTTCACCTGGAGCCGGGGGCCCGTGACGAGGACGTCGGCCTCCGTCGCGCTCTCGGCGACGACGAGGCCGCCGCTCGACACGTGCTGCGCGCGGCCGTGCCGGCTCTCGAGGACGGGGTCGCCGTCCGTGCACGTGAACGCGACGCGGTTGGGCTTCGCGCGCGCCGCGGGCCGCCGCGCGGCCGCGGGCGCCGGCGCCGCGGCGGGAGCGGCGGGCGCCTCCTCGTCCGCGACGTCCGGCGGCGGCGCCGGCGGCGCCGGCGGCGCCTCCGCGGCGGGAGCGGCGGGCTCCTCCTCGTCCGCGACTTCCAGCTCCAGCGCCGGCGGTGCCTCCGCCGCGGCCAACGACGGTGGCGGCGCTGCCCGCTGCGGTGGCGGCGGCGAGGGCGCCGCCGCGGGCGTCGGCGAGGCCGGCGCCGCGGGCGAGCTCACACCGCCCGGCTCGAAGAGAAGCGCGCGCCGATCGCCGTAGGGAGTCTCCGCCCATTTCTGGTCCACCGGAGCGAGCTCCGAGGGCTGGCCGGCGAGGATGCCCATCGCGTGCGCGGCCTCGCTGCGCGACTTGTAGACGGCGCCGGCGCCGTCGACGAATCTCGTCGGTTTCGACGCGGTGCGGGTGAGGACGACGCTCCAGCCCGCGTAGCGCGCCGGCGGGCACGGCTCGCCGTCGTGCGTCGTGGCGTAGACCCGATCGAAGAACTGGACCGTCCCGGCGCGCGCCCCCGCGACGTCGTCCGAGCCCACAAAGAGCGGCAGGTGCCGCGCCAGCTGCTTCAGGGACCTGCCCACGGCCTGTTCCTCCGCGTTGTCGTCGTGGAGCTCGGCCTCGAGGTCTAGAATGGCGCCAGATCCGCGCGGCGGCGGCCGCGCCGACGCCGCCCGGCGCGCGCGCGCCTCGAGGGCCGCGACGGTCTGCGCGCTCTCGCGGATCGTCCGCTCGTGCCCGTGGATCGTGTCCCGGAGGCCGCGGATCGTCTCGTCGCGCTCGGCGACCTGCGCCTCGGCGCGCTCCGCCCGCGCGACGGCCGCGGCGAGCTGCTCCGCGGCCACGACGCACGGAGCGGGCGGGCCCGGCGCGGCCGGCGGCGCGGCCGGCGGCGCGGCAAGCGGCGCGGCGGCCGGCGCGGGCAGGCTCAGCCCAAATCTTTGCGCGGCCAGCGCGATAGCGTCCAGCGGGTGCGAGGCCAGCGGCGGCGACGCCGCCCGCTGCGGCGGCGACGGCGAGGCTGCCTGCGGCGGCGGCGGCGGCGGCGGCGGCGGCGGCGGCGGCGGCGGCACCACCGCGGGCGGGCTCGGCGTGCCCGACTCGAGGAGAAGCGCGCGCTGAGCGCCGAAGGGCGTCCTCGCGTATTTCGAAAACTCACGCATTGAGCTCTCCGAGGGCCGGCCGGCCAGGGCGCCCATAGCTCGCGCGGCGTCGCTTTTCGTCCGGTAAACGAAACCGGCGCCGTCGACGAACTTCGTCGGCTCTGAAGCGACGCCAGTGAGGACGACAGACCAGCCCGCGTAGCGCGCCGGCGGGCACGGCTCGCCGTCGTGCGTGGAGCCCCAAGCCTGGTCGAAGTACTTGACCGACGCGGCGCGCGCGCCCGCGATGTCCTTCGAGCCGAGAAAGTGGGGCATACCGCGCGGCGCGGCCTGCTCCTCCTCCGCGGTGCCTCCGTGGAGCTCGGCCTCGGCGGCCACCAGAAGCGGATGCGGCGCGACGGCCGCGGCCGCGGCCGGCGGCGCGGCCGGCGTGCCCGACTCGAGGAGAAGCGCGCGCTGAGCGCCGAAGGGCGTCGTGGCGTATTTCGAAAAATGGGATGTTGCGCGCTCCGAGAGCGGGCCGTCCAGGATGCCCATCGCTCGCGCCGCATCTTTCCGCCTCCAATAGACGACACCGGCGCCGTCGACGAAACCGGTCGGCTGAGACGCGCTGCCCGTGAGGACGACAGACCAGCCCGCGTAGCGCGCCGGCGGGCACGGCTCGCCGTCGCGTGTGGAGGCCCAAGCCTGGTCAAAGAACTGGACCGACGCGGCGCGCGCGCCCGCGACGTCCTTCGAGCCGAGAAACTGGGGCACGCAGAAGCGCGGCGCGGCCTGCTCCTCCTCCGCGGTGCCTCCGTGGAGCTCGGCCTCGGCGGCCACCAGAAGCGGACGCGGCGCGGCGGCCGCGGCCGCGGGCGGCGGCGCGGCCGGGAGCGCGGGAGGCGGCGGCAGCGGCGGCAGCGCGGCCAGCGCCGCGGTCGACGGCCAAGAGCTGTTCTTTTTGAGCGCCTCCGCCGCGCCGTGCTCCTCCGCCTCCGAAGACGACGAGTCGTCGCAGTGCGTCGGCGCGTCGCGTTTCCGGCCGGGCGGGGCCGGCGAGCCCGGCGACGCCGCGGGCGCGGGCGCGGCGAGGAGCACGTGGACGGGCGCCGCGGGCGGGACCGGCGCCGCGGCGTCGGGCGGCGTCGGCGCGGCCGCCGCCGCGCGGGTCCGGCGCCATTCCTCGAGCGCGGACGCCCGCGACGTCTCCGCGTCGCACGTGGCCGCGGGCAGCTCGTCGATGACGCGGAAGGGGACGCCGCGCGCTCCCGGGACGGGCGCCTCGCCCGCCGCGAGGGGCTTGGCGGCGAGCCGGAGCCACTCCGTGGACTCGTCGCAGTAGGCGACCTCGACCCTGCCGTCGCGCTCGCGCGTCACCGTGCCCGCGTAGAAGGCGTCGTCGCCGTCCCAGTAGATCTCGACCTTTGCGCCCGGCGCGAGCGCCGCGGCGCTCGCGCCGGCGAGGCCCGACCGCGCCGCCGCGCGGCGCCGGGCGAGCGGGCGCACGAACGCCCGCGGCACGCGCGCCTCCGCGTCGCCGTCGTCGTAGGCCACGTCGATGGCGCCGCCGCCGTCGTGCACGAAGGCCACGCGGCCCGGGTACCACGCGCCGCCGCGGCACCGCGCCTCGATGGCGTCGCCCTCGAAGAGGAGGCCCTCCGCGTCGGCCGCGGGCGGCGCCGCCTCGACGACGGGCGGCGGCCGGGCCGCCTCGACGCGGCGGTCGTCCGCCGCGCGGTCCTCGGCGTCGGCCGCGGCCTTGGCGAAGCGCGCGACCTCGGCCTTGGAGCGGAAGATGCGGCCGGCGGGGTCGAGGAAGATCGCGTCGCCGCGCTGGTTCGTCGTGACGCTCCAGTTCGTGACGACGCCGCGCGACAGGCCCTTGGCGGCGAGGTAGTCGGCGAGCTCCGAGAAGGCGCGGCGCGTCCGCGGCGTGTCCTCGACCGCGCCGGCGACGTCCTCGGCGTCCGACTCGTCGACGTCGGAGCGCTCGAGTTCGGCGTAGTCGACGACGGGCGCCCGGGCGAGGAAGGAGTCGTGCTCCCGATGCATGTGCGCGGAGAGGAGCTTGGACATGCCGAAGGATGTGACCTTGTCCTTCTTGAAGGCGGCCTTGAGCGCGGCGTCGCAGACGATCTCGTTCTTGTTCGCCGGGTTCTGGAGGTCGTGCTTCTTGATGTACTTCCAGAGGAGCTTGACGAGGCGGAAGTGGTTCGCGCGGCCGACGCCGACGACGGCGGCCATCGCGTCGCTGAGCACGGGGTGCCGCGGGTCCTCCTCGTCGTCCGCGAGGCCTCGCGGCGGAATCGACGCGGCGGAATCGACGAGGCCGCGCGCGGCCGGCGCGGACTCGGGCTCCTCGCCGCCGCAGTCGCGGCACGTCCAATTGCCGCCGCCGCCGCACCGCTCGTGGCGCGCCTTCTGGCCGCAGGTGTCGCAGGCGCGCAGGGCCCAGGCGTCGTCGCCGCCGAGTGAGACGCGGGCCGTCGACGTCCGGGCGCGCGAGTCGAACTCGCGGCCCCGGGGGCACGCGCACGCGCTCGCGTCGCAGAGGAGCTTGACGGGCCGGATCGCGGCGTTGGCGTAGTAGGGGCGGGGGCCCGTCCGCTGGACGAGCGCGCCCCGCGCGGATACGCATTCAAAGAACGTCTCGTCCGCTCGCGAGCAGAACGGGCAGCGAAAGAGCGGGCCCGCGGCGTCGGCGTGCTTGGAGACGCACGACGCGCAGACCAACGCCTGGCAACAGGCGAGGGGAAAAACCTCGCTCGCGTCGCAGGCGCCGTATTGGCAGACGGATATCTCGGCGTCGTCCGGGGTGACCTTGACGCCGCCCGAGGCGGTCTCGGGCGTCGGCGACGCGTCTATGACGCCACATTCCGACGCGTGAAAGCGGAGAACGAGGTCGGACATGGCGGGGTCAAGCGGCGACTCGTCGCTCCTCAAGCTCCAAAGCCTGCTCTTCGAGCCTGTGGAGCCTCTGTGGCAATCGATCCAATCGCTAAACGAGCATAGCTCTCACGGGGTGTAGCCCAGGCGCAAAAGTGGCATCGGCAGTCTCGTCGGTTACGGGCTGGCTCCAGGGGCCTGCGTGGATTGGTGGCGCGCTCGCGCCGCGCGCCGCGAGCGGGCGCGAGCATCTCCAGCCCGCGACCGCGAGCGAGCCAGCATCGTCCGAACTTTGTTCTTCGACTGCGACCGAACTAGGCCCGACGATTGGAAGAGCCCCACGCTCTGAGTATCAGAGGCAGGATAAGCCTCGGGACCTACGAGTGCGCGCCGCGCGGCCGAGGCCGATATTGACGGCAACAAGCTCTTTCGTCACCTCGCTGCCTCTGTTTCGACAGCCGATGAGCTGCGGCGGACCGGCCGAAAGCTAAGCGTTTAGGACCCCCCCCGCGCGCCCATAAACAGACCACACCCCAGAAACACGGCGACGATGTCCGGCTCCCGGGGCCTGCCCCTGACCTACGACCAGTGGGTGCGGCGCGCGACGCTCGACGCCGTGCCGCCCAACAGCGACGGCCTCCTCCACGTGGGCGAGCGCGCGGCGCTCATCGAGCAGCTGTCCTACCTCAAGAAGCGCAACGCGCAGCTCATGAAGCAGCAGCGCGCCGTGCTGCTCGCGGCGTGCGAGGCCCAGGCGGCCCACGCGCAGTGCGCGGATTTCGCGGGCGAGCTCATGCGCGAGAAGGTCCTGAGCGAGCAGCGCGCGGCGGAGCGCGGCGGCCGGGGCGACGACGCGGCGTCCGTGGCGTCCGACGCCGCGTCGACGGCGTCCGGCGCCGCGGGCAAGCGGGGCAAGAAGATCTTCGGCGTCCGCGTGCCGTCGATGCGCAAGCGCGACAAGCCGGCGACGGGCGGCGAGTACGAGGCGTCGTCGGCGGCGGGCGACGACGCGGCGGGCGACGGCGACCCGGCCGCGGGCGCCGCGGAGATGGGCGAGAAGCTCACGCGCCTCGAGCACGAGAACGGCGAGCTCCTGCGGAAGACGGCGGTGTTGGTGGACTACGTGCGCGCGACGGCGTCGATGCCCCGGGGCCCGCTCGCGGGCCCGCGCGACGCCGACGACGACTTCTCCGACGACGACGACGACGACGACGACGACGCCGAGCTCGGCCTCCCGCCCAAGAACGGCCAGCTCGCGGGCTCGGCCTGCCTGCCCGAGCCCGTCCTCTTCGACGAGTTCGCCGGCGCCTTCGGCGCCAAGTGCAAGTGGGAGTCCTTCATGTCCGGCATCGTCTCCGCCTTCGGCGCGCCCCAGGGCGGCTCCTTCCCCGACGAATTCGACTCCTGAAGCGCGCTAAGCGTCCTGTTTGACCGCGCGCCTCGGGCCGAGGCCGCGGGCGGCGCGTCTCGGAGGCGCGACCGCCCGGTCCCCTCGGGCCGCGGGCGGCGCCCTAGGAGGCGAGGGCCGCGAGGGACCGGGCCGCGCAGGCGCGGAGGTCGCCGCGGATCTTCGCGTAGTCCATCTGCGCGTGGAGGTCCGCGGCGGCCAGGGGCCGCGAGCCGCGGAAGGCGCCGCGCGCCGCGCGGAGCGCCGCGCGGTGGGCGGCGGCGGCGACGCGGCGCGCGGCCGCGTCGAAGACCGCGCGGCCCGCGGCGGCGGCGCCGTCGACGACGGACCGCGGCGCGCCGCGGTCGCGGCGCAGGTCGTCCTCGAGGAGCGGCCGCACGCCGACGTCGAAGCGGGCCCGGGCCGCGTCGACGGCCGCGCGCTCGAGGTCGTCGCGGCGGCCCCCGAGGCGCGCCGCGAGCCGCGAGCCCCGCGGCCGGCGCCGGCGGTCGCGCGCGGTCTCGCGCGTCGACAGCACGACGCGGTAGTCGTCGTCGAAGTCGTCGCCGTCCGGGCCCGGCGGCGCGCCGGACGACGACGGCAGCCAGCGCCGCTCCTCCGGCGGCGAGCGCTGCTC